>NC_081376.1:49187559-49511135 GCF_030684315.1 Stegostoma tigrinum | reverse complement strand
TACTAAATTGGTGATATATTATTGAAAAGAGATATAGATAATTTGAGTGGGCAAAATGTGGCAGATTACAATGTTAAACAATTCACTCTAGTGGAGATAATAGAAAAGCCAAATGTTATTTAATTAGAAAGATCCTTCTGAATGTTGCTATACAGAGGGATCCAGATGTCCTCATACATTAAACCAAAAATGTTAGTGTGCTGGTACAAAAGTAATTAGGAGAGCAAATTGAATTTTGGCCTTTTTGCAAGGGGAATAGAGTATAAAAGATATCTTGCCACTAGACAGAGCATTACTGAGTGCACGCGTGCAGTCAGTTCAAGTCTCCTTATTTTTGAAAAAGGATGTACTTGCATTAAGGACAGTTCAGAGAAAGTTCACCAGACTGATTCCCGGGATGAAGTAGTTATCTTAAGAAGGAATGGTAGGCAGGTTTGACTTCTACTCATTGGACTTTAGAACAATGAGGCGTGATAACATTGAAACCTGAAAGATTTTGGGGAGGCTGGAGAACATAGAACATAGAACATTACAGCACAGTACAGGCCCTTCAGCCCTTGATGTTGTGCCAACCTGTCATAACAATCTGAAGCCCATCTAACCTACACTATTCCATGTTTGCCCATATGCTTGTCCAATGACAACTTAAATGTACCTAAGGTTGGCGAATCTACTACCGTTGCAGGAAAAGCATTCCATTCCCTTACTACTCTCTGAGTAAAGAAACTACCTCTGACATCAGCCCTGTATCTTTCACCCCTCAATTTAAAGCTATGCCCCCTCGTGCTCACCGTCACCACCCTAGGAAAAAGGCTCTCCTTATCCACCCTATCTAACCCTCTGATTATTTTATATGTCTCAATTAAGTCACCTCTCAACCTTCTTCTCTCTAACGAGTTAAGTCACCTCTCAACCTTCTTCTCTCTAACGAATTAAATAGAAAGGGACCCCATGACTCGATCATAAAAACAACACAACTTCTCCACCTTGGCCTCTCAAGAGTTAGAAACAGCGTTGGGTGCACAGGGAAAGCAGGGGGTTCTGAGGCCCATAGCTACTTGTGAAGTCTTCATTTTTGCTTGTCAGGAAGCCGAACAACTCATGAAGAGCCACAGTGGACAATTGGATGCTCAATTGGAACATTCCTGCTTGTCCGTCCATGGACGCTGCTGTGGCATCCCGTCCTCGCCAACCAATTTCACTGTCCTGGGCATCTTGAATGGCTTTTGGTCCATCCCCTTGAAATGACAGGACTAGTTCAAATTTACTTTCATGTTCAAGGGCCAGTAGTACACCCCGACCTGTCTTTCCCAGGGTTTTCACAACAGCCCTAATATCATCAGCCAATGCATGGCAAATTGTTTAAAGGGTTTCAGCAGACCCCACCAGCTGGTGCAATATGTGGCTGACCTGCTCCTCTTTATGAACACTCAGAAGCACTGCCTATTGCTGGCTGAATTGCTGGAGCTGCTGAGTGAGGAATTAGATGTGAAAAAGTTGCCTATTGTGAGAGAATCTAGACCTAGGGTACATATTTTCACATTATGGGCAGCCTTTTCTAATGTGCATATCCAGCTGAGAGTTTGAATCTTTGGGATTCTCTGTGCCTGAGTGTTGTGGAGGCTAGTCATCTAAAATAGTCATTGCTAAGTTGTACATGTTTTTTGAACTACAGTCAAGAAACTGAAGCTGAGGTGAGGTTCAGGTCAATCATAATCTTGCTGAGTGGCCTATTTCCACTCCTTTCTCGTCGGTTCTTAGAATGTTGTTTAATTGTTTCAATTAACTAAGTTCTAATGAAAAGTAACAAAATCTTAATCCCATTATTTCACAACACTAAGAGTTTCTGTCCTATTAAGTATGAAGTTAATTTGTAAAACACTTCAAAACCTACTCTGCAAGGCTAGCTGTCACTGAAGTCGGTGCAAATCTTAATGATTTTAAAGAACAGGCTGCTCGTTGATATTCATTGGCTCTGTATTTTACAGGCCTGAGAACTGTTGAGAATGATTTCTGCATGTTGGAATATTTTACTTTAGACATTGCAGTCTGTTTATTTGTGGTGGAAGCAGAGACTGGAAATAGATTGACCAAATCCCCACGAGAAACTGTCAGAAAGGATGAAGGGCACAGTTGAGAATTCAATTGTAATGGAGACCAAACAAGTTGTATTGGCAGTAACTCCTTTTATCACATTGTTCATTGCAATGGCATTGACTAACCTTGGATTATTTTCCCATAGTACTGGATGTCAAATACTGTTTTTGGGGAAGGGTCATTCGACCCGAAACATTAGCTCTGATTTCTCTCCACAGATGCCGCCAGACACAGAGCTTTTCCAGCAATTTATTTTTTGTTTCTGATGTACAGCATCCACAGTTCTTTCAGTTTTTACAAATATTACTTGGCAAAAACTGATTTACCACACCTTGGATAATAAGCTGCTTCAGTGATTGTGAATCCTATTTCAAGTGTTTGTATTTTATCCAGTGGCCAGATTGGCTAAGCCTCGACAGAGCTAATGGTGCTTTGGTGTATTTCAAAATCAAAATGATTTGTATATTTATTTTGTAACTAGCCCAGATTTTGCATAATGTGGTTTTTATAGACGGGAAACATTTCTGGCAAATAGAAATCTAATTTAATGAACTCGGTAGTTATTCTGAATTCGAACATGTGGGGCAAAGTTCTACTGTATGCCTCATTGGACACATGTTGTCTATACAAAATATGTAACTCAGCAGGATTGGTTTGCTTTAGCTCACTCCTTAGAGCAAGATTATTTTGGCACCAGAGATTTATCTACTGCGTTTAATGTTAGGGGGTTTCCAAATCTCAAATGTGTCAGGCATCAGTATTTGTGGGGATGGCGGAGAAGGTGGCGGGGGGGAGAGATAAAGAGAGAATCCCACAGATTGGAAGCTTGCAAATGTCACCACACTATTTACGAATGAAACACTGGGTGGGAGGGGGAGAAAACACAGGGAACTTAGACTTGTCAGCCTTGCATCAATAGTAAGTTTCTATCATAAAGGAATGTTAGGTGGACACTTGAATAAATGTTATCAGATTGTGCATAGTCAACATGGATTTATGAATGGAAAATCATGTTTGAAAAATTGTTGGAGTTTTTTTGGGGATGAGGCTTTGTTTTGCTGACATGGAAAGAGATATTGAATTTGCACCATACTGCTAAGCACTCAGTCTCTTTCCTATATTTTGTCCTGTCATTGTGTGAGACTTGCCCTACAGTGGCAGTATTGTCAGCAAACTTCCAAATGGAATTGGTGCAGAATTTGGCCACACAGTTGTCTAGTAGTGGCGTAGCACGTACTGGTATTGTGCATTATGGTGGAGGAGGTAGTGTTGCCTATTCTCACTGATTTGCAGTCTATGGGTCAGGAAGCCAAGGATCCAGTTAGAGTGGGGAGCTGAGTCTTAGGTCTTGGAATCTGGAGATTTTTATTTGGAATTATGGTGTTCAAGGTGGAACTGAAGTCAATAAGTTGGAGCCTGACGTAGAAATTCTTGTTATCCAGATGTTCTAGGGATGGGTGTAGGGCCACAGAGATGATGTCTGCTATGGACCTATTATGTTGATGGTAGCAAATTGCAAAGGATGAAAACACTTTGGTAGATTGGAATTGATGAGTCATGATGAACCTTTCAAAGCACTTCATAATTAAGGAAGTCAGAGCCACCAGGTTGTAGTCATTGAGGCATGCTGAGTGGTTTTTCTTTGGCACCGGGATGACGGTGATCCTCTTGAAGCAGGTAAGGACTTCAGATTGTAGTAAAGAGAAGTTAAATGTCCGCAAAGGCTCCCCAGCTGGCCCGCACAGGATCAGAGTGCATGGCCAGGGACTGCATCCGTTCCGGTTGTATTCCGTAGGTTTGTACTCAAGAAGGCCAATCTAATGTCTGCACAGTGACTGTGGGTACAGGTACATGAGGCTTATAGCATAGATGACATTGTTTCACTGACCTTCTGTTCAAAGTGAGTATAGAATGCATTGAGCTTGTTGGGTACAGATGTACTGTTGCCTACAATTCTGTTTGCCTTCATTTTGTAGTTCATTATGTCGTATAAGCCTCACCACAGATTGCTTCTGCTTATGCAGTTGGTCTAGGTTGGGATAAAAGCAAGCTATTAGGAAGGCTAATGGAACATTAGCTTTTATTGCTGAAGATATGAGTGCAGTTGTTATGAAGCTTGCTTCAATTTTGTGGAAATTTGGTTAGAATGCCCCTGTGAGCAGTTTTGGTCTCCTTCTCACAGCAAAGATATTATTGCCATAGAGGGAGTGCAATGAAGGTTCACCAGATTTCTGCCCAAAAAGGCAACATTGTCCTATGAAGAGAGGTTGGGCAAATGGGACTATATTCTTGCGAGTTTCGAAGACTGAGAGTTGATCTCATTTAATTGTGCAGAATAGATAGGGTATATGCAGGTAAGATGATTCCTTTGATTGGGAGTCCAGGCTCAGCAGGAAAAATTAAAAAATAACAGGGATGCCATTTAGCATAGAGATAAGGAGAGATGTTTTTTACTCATAAAGGAAGGTGGATCTTTGGAATTCTTTGCCCTAATGGCCTGTGGGAAGTTCAGTCTTTAAGTACATTAAATGACAAGTTGATAATGCCCTTGGCAGTCACAATTTATGTGGGAAGTGTCAGTAAGAGGTATTGGAGTGTTTGGCCAGCTGTCTTTGTATAAGATAAGAGCCTATGGCGTTGGAAATGATATATTAGCATAGATAATGAATTAGCCAACTAATAGTTGACAGAGTTGGGAGGGCAACCTGTAACTAGTGGACTGCCACAGGGATTAGTTCTTGGGCCACAATTATTTTCACTATATAATAATAATTTGGATAAGTCAAATGAATGTACTATAGCCAATTTTGCCAACGACAGTAGGCAAAAAGGCAAGTGGTAAGAATGACTGAGTCTACAGAGGCTATAGATAGGATAAGCAAGTGGATGTAAACTTGGCAGATGGAATATCATGTTGGAAAATTTGAGGCTATGCACTTTCGGGAAGAATAGAGAAGCTGAATATTCTTTAAGCGGAGAGAGCGAGACTACAGAAAGCTATAGCACAAAGATTTGGAAATGTGAATCACAAAAAGCTGACATGCGAATTCAGCAGGTATTAGGGAAAGCAACTGGAGTGTAGGCCTTTATTTCAAAGGAATGGAGTATAAAATTAGGGAGGTCTTGGTAAAACTGTACAAGCCACTAGCCTGTCTATAGCTGGAACACAGCAAATAGTTTGGGACCCTTCTATAATGAAATATGTACTGGCATTGGAAACAGCCCAGTGAAGGTTCATGAGGCTGATCCCAGATATAGTGGACTGCCTTATGATGAGAGGTTAAGTAGATTGGGCCTGTGCACTTGGTAGTTTAGAAGATTGAAAGGCAACCTTATTAAAACATGTAAATTCTTAGGGACTCGATAAGGCAGATGTGGAAAAGTTGATTACACTTGTGGCCGAGTCTAGGGCTAGAAAGCATAACATCAGAGTAAGGTGTCTCACACATTTAAGACCTAAATTAGGTGGACTTTATTCTCTGAGCAGTAAATTTGTGGAATTCATTACCACAGAAGACTTTGTGAGGGGTAGATCGTGCCTCACGAACCTTATTGAAATCTTTGAAGAGGTGACCAAACTCTTTAAGGTGAAGGTAGAGCAATGGATGTGGTATACATGGATTTAAGTAAGGTATTTGATAAGGTTCCCCATGGTAGACTCGTGCAGAAGGTAAGGAGGCATGGAATAGGGAAAATGGTAGATTAGATTCAGAATTGGCTGACCCTTAGAAGACAAAGGGTGGTAGTGGTTAGAAAATATTCAGCACGTGGAACACCACTTGTAACCGAACACTACAAGGATCTGTTCTGGGTCCTCTTCTACCTGTGATTTTTGTAAATGATTTGGATGTAGGAGTAGAAGGATGGATTAGTAAGTTTGCAGACGATACGAAGGTGCGTCGAGTTGTGGATAGTGCGGAGGGCTGTTCTAGGTTACAAAGGGACATTGATAAGATGTAGAGCTGGGCTGAGAAGTGGCAGATGGAGTTTAACCCTGAGAAGTGTGAGGAGGTTCATTTTGGAAGGACAAATTTGAAAGCAGAATACAGGGTTAACAAAAAGATTCTTGGCAGTGTGGAGGAGCAGAGGGATCTTGGGGTTCATGTCCACAGTTCCCTGAAAGCTGCCACTCTGGTGGATAGAGTTGTCAAGAAGGCATATGGTGTGTAGGCCTTCATTAATAGAGGGATTGAGTTCAAGAGCTGTGAAGTTATGTTCCAGATATACAAAAGCCTGGTTCAGCCACATCTGGAGTATTGTGTCCAGTTCTGGCCGCCTCATTACGGGAAAGATGTGGAAGCATTAGAAAAGGTGCAGAGGAGATGTACCAGGATGTTGCCTGGAATGGAGGGAAGGTCTTATGAGGAAAAGTTGAGAGAGCTAGGGCTAATCTCTTTAGAACGATGAAGGATGCGAGGAGACTTGATAGAGGTGTACAAAATGATCAGATGTATAGGTAGTGGACAGTCAGAGACTTTTTTTCCTAGGGTGGAGGTAGCTATTATGAGGGGCATAGTTTTAAAGTGCGTGGAGGTAGATATAGGGGAGATGTCAGAGGTAGGTTCTTTACTCAGAGTGGTAGGGGCATGGAATGCATTACCGGAGAGGGTGGTGGAGTTGGCCTCATTAGGGTTGTTTAAGCAGCTATTAGATATGCATATGGATGATCGTGTAAGGTAGGGGTGGCGGTTAGATAGACTTTTAGGTTTAGGGTAAAACATGGCACAACATCTACCGTTCTATGCTCTATGTTTAGTGACTGGACATGAAGCATATTCTAGATTGAAGTGGACAGATTTTTAACCAGGAATGGAATTAAGGGTTATGGAGAAAAGATAGAAGTTGAGCATCAGCCATGATCTCAATGAATGGTGGTGCGGAACGGTCTACTTCTGTTTCTACTGCTATGGTATTGAATCATGGAGCATGTTCAGTCACCAGAATGTTGCTCTGATTCTAAGGTTATTCTATGTTTCAGGGCTCTGTTTGGAACGCTTTTATATTTATTTTTCCAGGGGTTGCGGATGCCACTCTTTGTGCTTCTGTAAGAAAGGAGCATTTTGATGTATGAGAAGGGTTTGATCATAAAACTTGCTGTAGTCTTTCTTCTCTGTAGGGAAAAGCACATCCTGATTTTGTAAATTATGTGGCTGAAAATTTGGGCTTGCTCTGTGAACCAGCTAAATAATTATTTATTCCATCAATAAAGATCAAGATAATTCAAATTAATTTCTAGTTTGTTTTTAACTAAGGTTAAATTTTACTTTGCAGTTTAATGTAATGTATCCTGAATATCATTAGATGTGTGCTTGATACTAAAAACAGATGGAGTGATCATAATTTTAAGAAAAATATTTTGTTTTCATGTTCTCCAGCCCTAAGTCTTGCAAACAACCGAGTGTTCAGACAGGTGATTGCTGACATGCCTACAGTTTCTGTCACTAGCACTATATGAGAACTCATTTGGGAACACTAAGTGTCAACGTAAGATGCTTTGCCTGACAGTTGCCTCTTTATGCCTTTCACTTTTTCTCAACCCATAACTGACAAACTGGTGAAAATCTACATCTGTTCCCAGTGGGAGACTTGCGTCTGGTTATTAGCCAAGGCTTGTATTTCATGTCTTCATAGTACATGATACCAGATGTATTTTCATTAGAAACTTACCTGAATGCCATTTTCGGTTGACAAACCATTCCTACTAATGAAATATAATTTGCCTCTTAAGTATTGATATGATTAATATGGCTAATTTTGTGATTTTCTTCTGATTAATCTTTGCATATTAATTTAAATCTATCTTGAAACACACATTCCAGAAGCCTTGTGTAACTAAATAGAATAAACATAAGCCACCAGTCAGGTGAACATTACATTTGTGTCTCTTTCTGATGATCATTGCATTTTTCAAATTGTGGCATTTGGTATTTAAAATTGATAATGAATATGCTCATGTAGTGCATGTACCATTTCTTTGAAACATATATTTTGTTTAAAGCAAGGGTCAATATAATAACGTGGGCTGCCCTGAATCTTACAGACTGCCAGTGTCATACAATGAGTGTGATAAATAATAATTAAAGCAATAGACCTAATACATAAATTGTGCAGCACATTGCTTGACACAAATTCAAGATGTACCATAATGATTGATGTATTTGCACATGGTAAACAAATGCTCTGAAATTTGCAGTGTCCATAGACTGAATCATTTGAATCCTCTTAATGCTGATGCAGGCATGCACAGGACTACCAACAGATTAAAGTAGAGGTTGCATCACTTTCATTGTTAACTTTCCATTTATCTCGTTGCCTAGGAATTAATATCTGTGAACAGTATTCACATGTTTTTCAATAAGCTTGTCTTCACTAGTTATTATGATTGCCTTTGAAGAACAAATATTGCATCTGTGTTAAACAGTACTTTAATCAGCTGTTCCAAGACTTGTTTCTGAAGCCAACCTGCATTTAGCCCTTGGCCGGCTACCTTACAAGGAAGAACTGGACCAGAAAGGGGCAGCGTAGGAGTTCAAGTGTCTAGGATAGAGGAGCAATGAGTGAAAGACAGTGGAATTGTAGGATTGAATGTGGAATTGACAGCAGAGCTGGTACGTTTGACTTTTATAATAACTGAGTTAAGTGTCACAGAGCAGAAGAACCTGTGCCATGTTTAAGCTTGCTATGAAGTAAAATGTACCTGTCTGCTGTTGTCATCCATTCAGTTCTAAGCAGCTAATAAAATGTGAGGCTGGATGAACACAGCAGGCCAAGCAGCATCTCAGGAGCACAAAAGCTGACGTTTCGGGCCTAGACCCTTCATCAGAGAGGGGGATGGGGGGAGGGAACTGGAATAAATAGGGAGAGAGGGGGAGGCGGACCGAAGATGGAGAGCAAAGAAGATAGGTGGAGAGGGTGTAGGTGGGGAGGTAGGGAGGGGATAGGTCAGTCCAGGGAAGACGGACAGGTCAAGGAGGTGGGATGAGGTTAGTAGGTAGCTGGGGGTGCGGCTGGGGGTGGGAGGAAGGGATGGGTGAGAGGAAGAACCGGTTAGGGAGGCAGAGACAGGTTGGACTGGTTTTGGGATGCAGTGGGTGGGGGGGAAGAGCTGGGCTGGTTGTGTGGTGCAGTGGGGGGAGGGGATGAACTGGGCTGGTTTAGGGATGCAGTGGGGGAAGGGGAGATTTTGAAACTGGTGAAGTCCACATTGATACCATATGGCTGCAGGGTTCCCAGGCGGAATATGAGTTGCTGTTCCTGCAACCTTCGGGTGGCATCATTGTGGCAGTGCAGGAGGCCCATGATGGACATGTCATCAAGAGAATGGGAGGGGGAGTGGAAATGGTTTGCGACTGGGAGGTGCAGTTGTTTGACTGCACCTCCCAGTCGCAAACCATTTCCACTCCCCCTCCCATTCTCTTGATGACATGTCCATCATGGGCCTCCTGCACTGCCACAATGATGCCACCCGAAGGTTGCAGGAACAGCAACTCATATTCCGCCTGGGAACCCTGCAGCCATATGGTATCAATGTGGACTTCACCAGTTTCAAAATCTCCCCTTCCCCCACTGCATCCCTAAACCAGCCCAGTTCATCCCCTCCCCCCACTGCACCACACAACCAGCCCAGCTCTTCCCCCCCACCCACTGCATCCCAAAACCAGTCCAACCTGTCTCTGCCTCCCTAACCGGTTCTTCCTCTCACCCATCCCTTCCTCCCACCCCCAGCCGCACCCCCAGCTACCTACTAACCTCATCCCACCTCCTTGACCTGTCCGTCTTCCCTGGACTGACCTATCCCCTCCCTACCTCCCCACCTACACCCTCTCCACCTATCTTCTTTGCTCTCCATCTTCGGTCCGCCTCCCCCTCTCTCCCTATTTATTCCAGTTCCCTCCCCCATCCCCCTCTCTGATGAAGGGTCTAGGCCCGAAACGTCAGCTTTTGTGCTCCTGAGATGCTGCTTGGCCTGCTGTGTTCATCCAGCCTCACATTTTATTATCTTGGAATCTCCAGCATCTGCAGTTCCCATTATCTCAGTTCTAAGCAGCTGTTTGTTTAATGTGTTCAGAACCTCCCAAAAACTGTTGTGTGTAAGGATTCACAGCCCATTCCAGGACCTGATTGCATAATATAAGTTGACAATCCAATGCAATACTGAGGGGATGATGCATTTGAGGAGGTGCATGAAATCAAAAACTATTGCTACTACCTCAGGCGTAAAATAAATATCCCATGGTGCTACTCAAAATAAAAATCATCAGCTGGGACTTATTGCTTCATTCTGCCATAATTCCCCCTACCCCTTTAATTAATACCATGAAAGATAGATTAACTGTTCACTGAGTAATCTTGCAATGCAAGAGAGCTACTATATTTGCCTACGTAAATGCGTAATTAATTCACAAAACCCTCTGAGATGGATGACTATTAAGGCACTGTAAACATTGTTTATTTGTGGTATCAAACAAAAAGAAACACGTATATATTTGACAAGACTGATCATTGGAAAGAAATGATTCAGTGCCTCCTTGAACAATTGGCACAATTCTTAGTTTTTTTTTGTTGTTTTAAAATGTCTGCATTAGATGTTGATGACATCAGCTGGGTAAACTAGTTCAGAGTTTGACATTGTGGGGGAGTTGAATTAACATCTGTCTGCTCAAACATTAACCTACAGGGGGTCAAACAAATTTGAGTTCTGTTGACCTCCTCTCTCAGGGCTGGCTTCAACAGTTTCTCTGAGTCACTCTGTGTTGATGTACTTCAATACTTGGGGTTGAATCAAAAATATTGCAGAAACAAACACAACTCTTTCCTCCAGCCAAACAAGGATGATATTGAAATGAATCATTCTTAGCCCCTCTTTTTGAACACCCAACTGTTGTAAAATGTTAAGAATAACTGGTAAAATAACATTATGGGTGGCATGAGAGAGAAAGGGGTACCGACACACTGTTAGACTGTGCTTTCTTTGTAAATTTGAAGTGCTTTTAATGTTTTGTTTACTTCCTCAGCAAGAATTAATATCAATTCAGTTGTAAGTGGGATGTAAACAGTAAGAAAAATTGCTGACTATTTCTATTAACTTGGTAGGTTTCATCAATAAATACTTTAAAAAAAACTAAATTCTGCTGATCATATTCACACTAACAAAATTACCCTTTCTCTTTCTGATGCCCCACCTGTGTTCTGTAATTAATGCAGAATACTTCAGGAAGAATCTCAAGTAAAGATGACCATCTAGTTCTGCAGCTTATATCTATTTGTGTGCTCATCTTTAGTGTGCGTATATTGTATGGGATTTACTTTGTGCACATCGTTTCAAAAATTGCTGTCGTATCGACAATATAAGAGGAACATTTGGTTTTGATTTTTCTTTAAATGAGTTCAAATGGTGCAATTATCATTTTAGAGGGTCCAGCTATTAGCATTCTTGGTTTATGACTTACTGGCATTCTCGTATTGAGTTTTTTGGTTCAAAATTTTGTTTGCTGGGAGGAAAAACACTCAATATTTATGATTATCCAACATACTACCCTGCACACAACTCTCTGCTATGGGAAGTTACAAATACTTTGTTTAGAAAAGGTTTCCTGATGGATAGTATTGATATAGACAGGAAAATGCAATTTTTTCCTGTTCAATAATTGAAGATATTGCAAGGATGACTGGAACTGTATTTTATATCAATGAGATGGAAATCTTTACCCATTGTGTTATTCAAAGAAGGGGTGGGTTTGGGGAGAGTTTTTTTCCTCTGGTGTACTGACCAGTAATATTAACATTACTAACTGAACACGTGTTCTGGTCATATAACTCCATTGCTGTTGTGGGTCTCAGCTGCGCATAGGTTGGCACTGTGCTTCCTACATTTCAAGAGTGCCTATGCTTCAAAAGTAGTTTGTCATTAAGGGATTGAGATAGCCTGAGGTTTATTTTGGCAAGGATGCGAGTTCGAGATCGTGTATTACATGTAAGGAAAGTAGAGGGAAATATTGGTGAAGATTATTCATTCTAAGCTTAAGTTGTGCCTGTTCACTGATTTTGGGCACTGTGTGACTGTGAAATATCTGTGGTCTGGAGTGCATTGTACTCCCCATTAGAGAAAAATGTGTCATTGCAAGAAAATAAAAAGATATGTTTAAAAAGTACTGAATCCACAAATTTAGCATTCTCTTAGCATCATTACTGTGCCTCACGAAAAGTCCAATTTAGTTTAATTTTATAATACGTTTAAGCATTGCAAAGTTGTGCTAGTCAAAATAGTATTTCCTGGGAACCTGGTTTGAATTATGCCTTGAGTAGACATTCTCACAGGGCACTGCCAAAACAAAATCTCGGCAACTAGCTGATACGTCATACTCCCATTTTGCAGCTATAAAATCTGATTTATATCCACTTCTCCGAAAACACTATGCTTCACCAAAAAATGTTCAGTCTTCTAAAAGCAGTTAAATTGCCCATCAAAGTATCATTGTAGAGTATGGTGGCTATCTAGTACTTGTACTGGAAGAACTTGGTTATAAATGTGAGTAGTTAAAGTTGTTTACATACTGAGGCAAAAGGTTTATTCACTTTGTATTAAATAAAAGTCTGATAGAAATGTTAACGCTAGATGTCCTTTTATATTGCTAACAATCGGGAGGAAATAACTAGGCATCAGTTTAAAAATTACCACAATCACTAATGATGGTGTGTGCGAAGGCTAAGTAATGAGTAAAAATCTGTAGAATGCAGTTTGTCTGTGTAAATCCACTATCCTAGTGTTAGTTTCCCTGACAGCAGGCAGTACATTAGAAGATTTACACTTTGCTGTTAAGCAAGTTATATTGCATCTGAATAGGTATAATATTAGCTCTAATTGTTCATTTAGTTTTTTCTTTGATTGCTTCCTGAATTTTGTTTTGGTTTTACACGACGCACTTGAAAGTAATTTTTAAAACCTCAATATTTATCTTTTACTAATAAAAGCTTAACTTTAAAGCATTTTATCTAAATGGTGAGAGGTTGCAGAACTGAGATGCAGAGATATCTGGGTATCCAAGTGCATAAATCTTAGAAGGTTAGCTTGCAGGTGCAACAAATAATTAGGAAAGCTAATAAATATAATCTTGTGTTTTATTGTGAAGGGAATTGAATGCAAGAATAGGGAGTTATGCTTTTTGACATCCGTCATTCAGGCCATGGTAAGACTGCATCTGGAGCACTGTTCAGTATTGGTTTCCATAATTACAGAAAAATGTTAATGCATTGGAATCAGTACAGAGGAAATGTACTAATCTACACCTGGAATGAACACACTTCCTTGTGAGGAAAGGCTAGACAGGATAGTCCTATATCCTCAAATTTAGAAGTTATTTAATTGTGACATATAAGAACCTGAACAGACTTGACTGAGTGGATGTGGAAAAGATGTTTCATCTTGTGAAAGAATCTAGAACTAGTTAATCATAGTTATGAATAAGGGGTCACCCATTTAAGACAACAATGAGAAAAATGTTTTGAGGTTTGAGAGTCTTGAGTCTTTACCCTTTGAAGAAGGGAAATCCAGTTGATGCAAAATCTTTAAATATTTTAAGGTAGAAGTAGATAAGTTCTTGATTAGCAAAGCGATGAAAGTTTATTGGGGTTGTGTAGGAATGTAGAGTTGAGTTGAAAATCTGGCAAGCCATGATCTGATTGAATGGCAGAGCAGGCTTGAAGAGCCTGGTGGCCTACTCTCGTTATAAGAAGTGATCAAACTGGATTGTTTATATTCATCATATGTTTTCCAGTTTATTTTTTTCTCAAAATTGGCATTAATGTTACATGCTGCTTTTCTTTAAAGCTAAAATACAAGTTTCACACACTGAGGTGGGAGGGCAGTTTTGCTGGGATTGGTTCATGGTACAGATTTGCCAGCAGCAGAAGTTGTCTGCAGTGTTTCAAAAAGTTAGCTCACTAAGTCCTTCTCGAGGCCAGCTAGGGATGGGCAATAAATGTTGACCCATGCATTGGCATTCCCGTCCCGTGAACATACTGAAGTAAAAAGTTCATTGTAGAATGAGGGCCGTGGTCTGTTGCCTCATCTCAGCTCCTCCACTTATTGCTTTCAAGATAGGAGCAGAGCATCAAAAAATGAACATTACTGAATTTGGGTTACTGATGAGCAATTGTCTTTCTGCTATAATTTATGGATGGATAGGATTTGAAATTGAATGTGAAAGTAACTTTAAATCATTTAGGTTGACTGTAAATTACTTCTATAAGTCAAGGATCCAAGATGCTTTCATTAAGGTTGTCCTCCATTTGTCCGATATAATCATCTACAATAGTGTAACCCAGGGATGTAATAAAAGTATTGCCTTGTGAAAAGACATGCCTTTTACATATACTTTTTCAGTCTCCCCAAAAATGGACTGAGTAATTGTGATGTGAGAAAGTGATTACGAATTGCTGTGCCTGTTGATTTTGTAATCAGTGAGCATGCAGTTCAGTTATGTTGAGATTCACTGGAGAATTTGGTTTGCCATTCATTAAGATCAGGGCAGATTTGATGGTGGCTTGTGAAGTCCTCCCATAATGCTTGATTCCCTTGTCAATTGAAACCTGTCTATCAACTTTGAATATTTTAAAAGAGCCAGCTTCCACTACTTTCTGGCAAAAGAATTCCGGAGGTAAATGACCCCATGAAAGAAGAACTCCAACTTAAATAAAATTCTTTTAAACTATGCTCCCTCATTCTAGATTTCCAATGAAGAGAAACATCCTTTCAGCATCTACACACCAAGTCCCCTCATCTTACACGTTTCATTTTTCATTCTTCTGAACTCTGCTGATTATGGAGCCACCCTTCTCAACTGTGCCTCATTTTCAGATAATTCTTTTATGCAAGAATGCTGCAATTAATCATTGTAGAATTTAGCTTTTATTGGAAGCAGTTAAAATTCTCATCCATGCTGTATTTTGTTGTTTCCACCTCCCTCCTCGCATCCATTCAAGGCCCAAAGCAAACCTTTCATATCAGTCAGGGGTTCACCTGTATATCCATCAACTTTGTCTCCTGTATCCAGTTTTCCCGATTGTAGCTGCATCTACATCAGTGAGACCAAACGTAGACTCGGACACCGTTTTGTGGAGGATCTGTGCTCTGTCCGTGACAGAAGACAACATCTTCTGGTCGCCAACCATTTTAACACCCCCTCCCACTCCTTGTTGTGACATGTCCATCCTGGCTGCCTCCACTGTCACAATGACATCGCCCACAAACCGGAGGAGCAAAACCTCATATTCCTACAGCCCGATGGCCTGAATATGGAATTCAGGCAGTTTTAAAATCTCCCCACCTCCCCCGGCCTCATCCCATGTCCAAGCCTCCCTCTCATCCTCACCTCCTTGACCTGACACCAAGAACAAAGAAAATTACAGCGCCGGAACAGGCCCTTCGGCCCTCCAGGCCTGCGCCAACCTGGATCTTTCATCAAAACCTGTTGCTTATTTTCCAAGGATCTGTATCCTTTTGCTCCCTGCCCATTCATGTATCTGTCTAGAATACATCTTAAATGATGCTATTGTACCCGCCTCAACCACTTCCACTGACAAAGCATTCTAGGCACCCACCATCCTCTGTGTAAAGAACTTTCCGTGTATAACTCCCTGTCCATCTTCTACAACCTGTCCATCATCTCTCCCACCTACCTGCACCCCCCCCATCCCACTGACCAATGTTCATCAATACCTACCTGCACTCACCTATCACCATCCCACCTACCTTGCCCCAGCCCCATCCCTCCTCTCTTTATTTCCCAGCTCCCTTCCCATTTCTGAAGATGGGTCCCGACCCGAAACGTCAACTTTCCTGCCTCTCTGCTGCCTGGCCTGCTGTGTACCTCCAGCTCCATGTTATGTTGCCTCCTACACTACTCCCTCTTTCATGCACTAGGCCCACAGTCTTGATTTTGTGACATTTCAGATGCTCATCCAAGTACTTTTTAAAAGGTTGAGGTTTGCTATCTTCAAATTGAATTACTTTGCCACAGACTGAACAGTGGTCATCATTGGCATCAAGTGACAGAACAGAATGCCCAATACTGACGCCCAAAAAAAAGACACAAACAGGAGCAAGACCACAATCAAAAAAACCCACTGGACAGACTGTTTACACGCCTGATTGTTAAATTCCCATAGTCATTTTCTCTAGTGAGATACAGTATGAATATTCTTCTGACAGAAGTTGACAGATGAAATCTGATGAAAATACATTAAAGATGACGTTACAATCCTGTAAAATTAATATCCTTCACCAGGGAAGACACAGCCACTGATAGACCAAAAAGCTGTCACATCTGCCTTGAATAGATTTGAGGTTGCAAAGTCGCCAGGTCTGACTGCCAAACACCTAGCGGTGTGATATGTGGAGCCTTAGAATTAGGCCTAGAGGGTTGGGATGGGGTGGGGGGGCTGGTGGTGTGTGGTTGTCCTCCCATCAACACACCTGCAACACACGAGAAGATATCAGAATTTGAGAGGAGATGATCACCATCTGTTAAGTGAGAATATCAAAGCCAACTCCCTACCATCTAAACTACCCATTGACTCATTTTTTAAAACTTAACCTGACTACAACATGCTTTAAAATATAAAATTATTTTGGGGGAAAAATAGCTTTAAAAATTCTAATACAATGGCTATGTTACTGTCAATCAAATATTTGTAAGGTCAGATCATTGGGAACAGTGTTATTTTTGGCAGAATTCCTAAGATATGTTGCAAACATATTGGAATAAACACAGATATGCTTTCTTTATAAGCAGCGAGAAAAGTCTACTTAAATTGATTTTAGAAAACTTTAAAGACCTATTGAAAGTAAATTTACAGGATCACAGTGCAGTAAAACTAAAATGAAATTTTTTTTAAAATTATGTATCAACTTATTTAGGCAGACCAAACCAATTAAAATGGCAGCAGTGATATGTATTTTTAATGGAATTGTACTGTGTGAAATGTTCTCTTCTAAGGTGCTCAGTGGTTAGCACTGCTGCCTCACAGCACCAGGGACCTGCGTTCGTTTCCACCCTCGGGTGACTGTTGGTGTGGAGTTTGCACGTTCTCCCCATGTATGTGTGGGTTTCCTCCGGTTTCATCCCAAGTCCAAAGATGTGCGGGCTAGGTTGATTGGCCATGCTAAATTGTCCTGTGGTTTTAGGGATGAATAGATTAGGTGGGTTACAGAGGGATGGGCCTGGGTGGGACACTCTGAGGATCGGTGTGGACTTGTTGGGCTGAGGGGCCTGTTTCCATGCTGTCGGAATTCTCTGATCTATGAAATCTAACATGAAGTCTGTACAAAATGATTAAACTGGGTAAACTATCATGCATTTTCATCTTTACGAATGATTTATGTTTCCTTTTATAACCCTTCTAGTCAACCCTGTGTATACTATGTGCAAATCCTATCTAACCCCACTGTTCATGGTCAAAAGTCACAAGACACCAGGCTGTGGTACAGTAGGTTTTGTTTGAAAATGCAAGCTTTCAAAGCTCAGTTCTTTTCTCTGGTTTTGTGTGAGACAGCATAAGACACTATTTATAAGCAGAAAGGTAACCCTAAAACTGGCTATCTCTAGTTGAATCATTCATCAGTTAGAAAGGAGACTACCGATTTAAAATTCAGATTCCATTCAAGTTCTTGTCCAGAGATAATTTAAAGATTTTATCAATGCATACAAGGGGTGACATCTCTGGTCAGACAATGCTTTTTAGGTGTGAGGTCTTGCTTAGCATCTTTTGTTTTATAGGGCCAAGTTTTACGTTTTGTTTTGCTAGGGGGGAAAAAAATCTGCAACCACATGAACATCTTGGATGAAATAATTTGGGTGTGAGGTCACCTATAGTGCGACATGAACCCAAGATTACAGTTGTTGCCATCCTCATGGATTTGGCATTTGGCTATCAGCCTCTCCTCAGTGATTTTTGTGTTGTTGTGTAAGTTGAAGTCCACCTTGGGGTACGCTTACCCAAAGATCAGAAGCTGAATGTCCTTGACCATTGAAGTGTCCCCCGGCTGGGGAGGGAACACCCCGTCCAGTGATTGTTGTGTATCCATTCATCTGTAATACACTGTGCCTCGGGGCATCCTTGCCTGTATCGTGTGAGGTAGACAACATTGACCAAGTCATATGGGTATCTGCCGTATACATAGTGGGTGGTGTTCCCATGTGTGATGGTAGCATCCATGTCGATGATCTGGCATGTCTTGCAGAGGTTGCCAATGCAGGGTTGTATGGTGTGGTCGGTGTCATCCTGAAGGCTAGGTAGTTTGCGAACAATGGTCTGTTTAATGACATTGTAATTAGAGAAAGGAAGTACTTAGGTGCAAGACTTGCACCTATGTATAAGGTATTGTTTATTTCAGGTGGAATTTTTTTAAAATGACCAAATCCTAGTATGCAACTAGGATTGAAAAAACTGTCCTGTGGAGTCAACCACAAATCATGTCGTCAGCTTTGTTTTGTTAAAGAAGCTGTAATGTATTTGCGGATGGATCTAAGTTGTAGAGGGGAGAGGAGAATGATTGCTGATGAGGGAAACTATAAGACAAAATATATACTTGCTAATGGGAGATACTATTGAAGAGGAGAGTATTGATTTTTGGGAGTGCATGGAAATGATCTAAACTATACACAAGATATGACTGTGGGTGGTAGCGTGATATTTTGGTGATAGACCGCTTCCAAGAGGAAGGATGATGCAGTACGTGCCACTTAACTGGATGACTGCAGCTCCCACAGCATTCATGAAGCTTGATGCCATCCAGGATAAATCAGACCATTTGATCAGCATCCCAACCATCAGCTTAAACCTTTCCCTGTCTCCATCGCCGATGTGCAGTTAAGTGTGCGCTAAATACAGAATGCACTGCAGCAACTTCCAAGGTTCTCTGGACAACAGCATCCAAGTCCACCACCTAAAAGGACAATGGCAGCAGATGCGTGGGAATGCCATAAGATACAAGTTCCTCTCTATGCCATACATCAGTCCATCTTTGAACTATATGGCCATTCACTGTTACCAGGCCAAAAGTTTGAAACTCCACCCCCCCCCGCCTCAAATGAGAAGTGGGCCCATACCATACAGACTGTAGTGGCTCCTGAATGTGGCTCATCACCAGGATCATCACTACCTTCTCAAGGACATTAAAGATCTGCAGTGAATACTAACCTCGCCAATGATTCTTGCATTGTCATGAATAAAGTAAAAATACATGAAATAATGGTGGAATCCTCATTGT
This sequence comes from Stegostoma tigrinum, assembly GCF_030684315.1. NCBI lineage: Eukaryota > Metazoa > Chordata > Chondrichthyes > Orectolobiformes > Stegostomatidae > Stegostoma > Stegostoma tigrinum. The sequence continues at coordinate 49,491,769 of NC_081376.1, read as the reverse complement.
TCAAACATGTCTACACTGTAAAAATCAAAGAACTGGCGATTCAGATTGTTGCTACTGTTTTGTAGTTTCTTCTACAGCTTCACTGCTTGTAACTTTGCACTCTTTACGTCAGGTGATGAGAGTTTGCCACAGATGGTTCACTACGCAACCATCTGTCATTGTTTTTCCTCCAGTAATTTCCTGCGGTCTGCAATAAAGAAGTTTACAAGGTCCTTTTTTTTGTTTGTTTTTAAAAACTGTATCTATTATGCTAACCAACTTGATGTCATTTTCCCTAAGACAGCTGTAGGGTCATAGAGACCTACAGAGAAAAAAACAGTCATGTTTATGCCAGTCAAAACAACCAGCCAACTATTTTAATTCCATTTTTCAGCATTTGGCCCATAGCCTGTAGGCCTTAGCATGCTAATCACCAAAGAAGATCTGTATGGGGATTCTGTAGTCTCTCGGATGGAAAATGCGGCCTTCCCATCTAGGTTGAACTCTCCTTAGACAATGCAGAATGTTGGCGAAACTGAGCAAGCCTGGCAGCATCTGTGGAGAGAGAAACCTCTTAACTTGTCAAGCCTGGTATGACTCTTCATCACAACACTGCTCTCAGGAAGAGTGATATAGGACTCGATCTAGTGATCGGAAGAAGAGTCATACTGGACTCAAACATTGACTCTGTTTCTGTGTCTGTACAGATGTTGTCAGACCTGAGTTCATCTAGCATTCTCTCTATTTGTTTCAGATCTCCAGCATCCACATGTTTTGCCTTTATTTAAATTGATTTCTTAGGTGAGCCAGCTCCGTGATGTTGAGCTAAGAGATGAAAATAGAAAATGTTGTGAATATTTAGGCCAGGCATTAACAATGGATCAATAATTTCAGATCAATAATTATTCATCATTATCCAACAGAATTGCAACGAGTTAATTTTGAGTATTGTGGCTGAAATTGACTAACCCCTTGTAGGCCAGCAAGCAAAGCTTTCAAATTGTTAACGTGATCAGAGATAATGGGACCTGCAGATGCTGGAGAATCCAAGATAACAAAAAGTGTGAAGCTGGATGAAGACAGCAGGCCAAGCAGCATCTCAGGAGCACAAAAACTGACATTTCAGGCCTAGACCCTTCAGAGAGGGGGATGGGGAGAGGGTTCTGAAATAAATAGGGAGAGGGGGGAAGGTGGACCGAAGGTGGAGAGAAAAGAAGATAGGTGGGGAGGTAGGGAGCAGATAGGTCAGTCCAGGGAGGATGGACAGGTCAAGGAGGCGGGATGAGGTTAGTAGGTAGGAAATGGAGGTGTGGCTTGAGGTGGGAGGAGGGGATAAGTGAGAGGAAGAACAGGTTAGGGAGGCGGGGATGAGTTGGGATGCAGTAGGGGGAGGGGACGGACCAGCCCAGCTGCTCTCCTCTCCACCTATCTTCTTTTCGGTCCGCCTCTTCCCCCCCCCCCCCCCCCCCCCACTATTTATTTCAGAACCCTCTCCCCATCCCCCTCTCTGAAGGGTCTAGGCCCGAAATGTCAGCTTTTGTGCTCCTGAGATGCTGCTTGGCCTGCTGTGTTCATCCAGCTCCACACTTTGTTACATTTTTAATGTGTTGCTCAGTGCTATTAGCCTTTCATTTCAAGGCCCCGTGCTTCCTTTGTAGCATTTTTTTTCTCCCACTGTTGCATTTCATTATTGCCACAACAGGCAATCTCGGTGTAATGTTAAAAGAATTGGGCAAACTTAGTTTCATGGGGCTTAAGTTGACATAGACACATAGAAGATGGGAACCAGGAAGAGGCCATTCATCGTGATCATAGCTAATTATCCAACTCAGCCTAACTCTGCTTTCTTCCTGTAACCTTCGACCCCATTCGCCCCAAGTGCTACATTCAGCTGCTTCTTGGGGGGTGGGGGGGGGAATTCATGTTTTGGTATCAACTAATTTCTGTGGGAATGAATTCCACAGGCTCACCACTCTTTGGGTGAAGAAATGTCTCCTCATGCCCATCCTGAATGGTCTACCCTGAATCCTCAATCTGTGACCCCTGGTTCTGCACGCACACACACACAGGCACACACACACAGGCACACACACACACAGGCACACACACACACAGGCACACACACACAGACACACACACACAGACACACACCAACCAACAGGAGCATCCTCCTTGTATTTACCATGTCTAGTCTTGTTAGAATTTTATAAATCTCTGTGAAATCACCCCCCAACCCATTCATCTGAACTCCAGCCAAAACAGTCCGAACCTAATCAATCTCTCCTCGCACATCAGTCCCACCATCCCTGAATCAGCCTGGTGAGCCTTTGCTGCACTCCTTCGAGAACAAGAGCATCCTTCCTCAGAAAAAGAGACTAAAACTGCACACGGTATTCTAGGTGACAACACAACAGAGCTGAGGGATACACTGTAGATTGTATACAATCCATTTGTACTGGTATCCTGGAGGCAAGGAAATATGCATTTCATATTCCACATAATCTTTGCTTATGTGGAATCCTTAACTGCCAAATTAGACCTGTGAATTGTATTTAGAGAGGGGTTAGGTAGTTTGACTAAAAGCTGACATCAAGGTCAAGCTTTTAAAATAGAATAAGATGCGAGATAGACCAGCGATAGAACGAAAAGACTGCAAGGAGCTTGAAACACTGCAGGGGAAGAATTGAAGATTTATTTTTAAGTCAGGCAAGTTGGACCTGTAATGAAAAATGAACGAACTGTGGATGCTTCAAATCAGGAACAAAAACAAAGTTGCTGGAAAAGCTCAGCAGGTCAGGCAGCATCTGTAAAGAAGAAAACAGAGTTAATGCTTCTGGTCCGGTGACCTACCAGACCTGCTGAGCTTTTCCAGCAGTTTTGGTTTTGGACTCCTAATGAAGTTGTCATATTCATTATTTTATATTTTCATATGACTCACTGGCAAATGGATAATTGTAAATGTTCTGCATCTTCATTATTGAATTGACCAGCTTAACTGCTCATATCAAGCCTCACCATACTAAATGGTAATTTACATCTGTTGGGGAAATTTGAAGGAATATGCACATGACAGGCATAAGTATCTGATACAGATTTCAGACAGATGCTATTGTTACATCCTGGGTTGAGCTATTTTTTTTATAGGACACGGGCAGTCTGAACCAACGCAGCAACAACAGCACCTTAAATTTCAGAAACACCTGTAACACCATAAATTGCCCCAAAACACGTCACATGGATATTTTAAAATAAAATAGGCCTACATAAGGAGTAATTAAGGAAGATGACCAAAAGCTATTAAAGGTAGGTTTAAGGAGTGTCTTAAACGAGCTCCTGGTTTAATGAAGTGATTCTAGAATTTAAGACTTGGGTAACTGAAGGAACAGCCACATTAAAATCAATTAGTGATGCAGATTTTTAAATTCAAATATGGGATGTGAGCATAACTGGCTGAGTCAACATTTATTGCCTATCCCTAGCTGCTCTTGAGAAGGTGGTGATGTTCTATGGGTGTATCTCCTTGGGCATGGATTGGAAAAGATTTGGTGCAAGTCAGTACATGGGCAGCAAAGTTTTCATTGATGCTTAGGTTTATGGAAAGCCCATAAAGGATGTGTTGTTGTAATTGTGCCTCAAGGTAACAGTTGTGGAGGAAATGAGCAAAGACATGTGGAATTAGTTGATGCTGAAGTGGTAGTTGACTGCCGTCAAGATGGAATAGGTGTGTGGTCAAAAGCAGTGACAACTGCATGATTCCACCTTGAACAGTTACTGAGCAGATTCTTAGGCTTCTTGAGGGGCTGACTGACACTGCTGAACCTGAAGATATCTTCAACTAGCCCAGGTTGTAACTATCTGCTGCCATTCCTGGAATGCAGTGCTATTTGCTTCTTACTTTGCATGCTTTGTTTATTTTTCCTCCTTTCCGTTAGAGCCAATGCTGTATTTTCATGTTATAATAGAATTCAATTTAGGCTTGGATTAGCACGTGGATGGGAGTGTTGTGGGATGTGTAGTATTGCACGTCTACTCGAACAATGGTGGAAAATTAGAATAATAGATACATTTCTCAAATGATGCCTAATGACAGCAGAACCACATTGACAAAAGATGCAATTTGTAGATATTTCTAATCAACCCGTTGAAGGATATTATTATACAGATCTAGAGTAGGTGGGAATTCAACCGAGGCCACCTGGCTCAGTGGTGTGGACACGGCCACTACACCACCTGATCCTGCCTCTCTTTAGAATCAGAGTTATACAACATGGAAACAGACCCTTTGATCTAACCCATCGGCCATAACCACACATCCTGATCTGATCTAGCCTCATTTGCCAGCATTTGGCCCATATCCCCCTCAACCCTTTCTACGGATGTATCCACACAGCTGCTTTTTAAACATTGTAGTTGTACCTCCCTCCACCATCACCTCTGGCAGCTTGTTCTATAAATGCACCACCCCCGTGTGGAAAAAGTTACCCCTTGGATCCCTTTTAAATCTTTCCCTCTTATCCTGAATCTATGCCCTCTAGTTTTAGACTCCACTACCCTGGGAAAATACCTTGGCTATTCACCCTATCCATGCCATTCATGATTTTATGAACCTGTATCAGATCACCTCTAAGCCTCTGACGCTCCAGGGGAAAACACCCCAACCTATTCAGCCTTAATTGCATCAGTGATAATGGGAACTGCAGATGCTGGACAATCCAAGATAATAAAATGTGAGGCTGGATGAACACAGCAGGCCCAGCAACATCTCAGGAGCACAAAAGCTCCTGAGATGCTGCTGGGCCTGCTGTGTTCTTCCAGCCTCACATTTTATTAACCTATTCAGCCTCTTCTGACAGCTCAAACTATCCAATCCCAGCAACACCCTTGTAAATCTTTTCTGAACCCTTTCAAAATTATTTCAAAACCCTTTCAAAACAACATCTTTCCTAAAGCAGGATGCAGTATTCTATAAGTGGCCTAACCAATGTCGTGTACAGCTGCAACATGACGTCCTAACTGTACCGACCAAGGAAAGCAAGCATGCCAATTGCCTTTTTGACCACACTGCTTGCATGGATTCCAATTTGAAGGAACTAGGCACCTGCACCCTTTGATATCTCTCTTTGGCGACACGCCCCAGGGCCGTATCATTAACTGTGTGAGGCTTGCCTTGGTTTGCCTGAAGAAAATGCAACACCTCACATTTATCTAAATTAACTCCAACTGCCACTCATTGGCTCATCTGATCAAGATCCTGTTGTACTCTGAGATAACCTCCTTCGCAATCTACTACTCCACAAATTTTGGTGTCATCTGCAAACTTACTAACCGTGCTTCCTATTTCACATCCAAATCATTGATATAAATGACTAAAAGCAGCAGACCCAGTACCAATCTTTGACATAACGACTGGTCATAGGCTTCTAGTCTGAAAAACAACCCTTTGTCTCCTACTTTCTGGCCAATTTTTGTATCCAATTGGTTTGTTGCCCCTGTTGATCTATTAGAGTGCTGATTATCTACATCCTTAAACATAGTTAAGAGCATATCTTGCCATTTGGATCCTTCTTAAAAATCAAAGTCACAAATTATTTTTGCCACCATTTAACATCTTTTATTTTCACTTTTTACCCTCCCCATTTCTGGGTGATTTTTGCCTGATAATTGGCTCTGATTGTGGAAATAAAGTGGGTTAAGATCAGGTTAACCAGATGCCTCTGTGATCGCAATATTTTCACCGTACAATTTAATATAGCTTCTTCTCATTAGCAGGTTGAGTAGATCTCCAAGCCACTTTCAACTAAATAGCATATCAAGTAATAAATTAGTAATCTAATTATGTATTCACAATAGCAGATTGAATTTATGCAGTGCCTTTAACATAATGAAGTATTGTAAGATGCTTCACAGAAGCATAAGAAAACATTTCACAGACACCTTATAAAACACAATATGACATCTGGCGATATTAGATCAGATGAATGAAATCTTGGACAAATGATCAGGTTTACAGATTACTTCAGTTTCCTTCTTTAGGGCTGCGGCATGGAAGGGAGAAAATTTCGGAGCATGGAACCCAGGCAAATGAATCGTGGTCATCAATAGTGGAATAATTATAAATGAGCAAGAGGCCAGAATTAGAGGGGCACAGATATGAGAGATGTGGGATTAAAGAAGGTTACCCATATAGGAAAAGGCAAGTCCGTGGAGATATGAAAGCAAAGATGAGAATTTTAAAGTGAGGACATTGCTTAACTGGGAGTAAATCCTGCTCATCAATTACAGGGGTGATGGTTAAGACATGGGTGCCACAGGTTTGGAAAACTCAAGTTTACAGAGTAGAATGTAGGAAACCAAAAAATACATAACTACAAAGTCATGAGAGAGAAGCTGGCCAGAATTGATTGGAAGGGTAGCCAATCGGTGAAGATGGTGGAGCAGCAGTGGCAGGAGTTTTTATAGGTTACTCTGGAAGGATAACAGAAATCCTTCCCAAGGAAGAGAAAAAGTAATCGTGGGAAGATGAGACAATCACAGCTAATAAGGAAGCAGAAAAACTTACCATGTGGTGAAGGTTAGTGGGAAGGCAGAGGATTGGGAAATCTTTTAAAAACCAGCACAGAACAATGAAAAGAAAACAATGAAGAGGGAGAAGTTGAAATGTGAGAATAAGCTAGCAGGTAACATATAAGAAGATTGCAAAAGATTTTTATTTAAGATATTTAAAAGGTTGGAGAGATGCAAGAGTGAACATTGAACCACTGGAAAACAAGACTGGAGAAGTAATAAGGTGGAGCAAAGAAATGGTGGAGGAATTTAATGGGTGCTTTGCATTAGTCTTCATGTTAGACACTAGTAGCTTGCTGGAACTTCGAGAGTGGGGGCAGAAGTAAGTGTAGTAGTCGGTTAGTCTGACCTTGGTTGCTCATAAGATTTTAGAGTCCATTATTAAGGCTGAGATTGTGAAGTATTTGGAAGTGCGTGATAAAATAGGGTTGAGTAGCATGCTATGTCAAGGGGAGGCCATACCTGACAAATCTGTTAGAATTCTTTGAACATAACAAGCAAATTAGATAAAGGAGAGCCATTGGATGTGATCTATTTGGATTTCTGGAAGGCATTTGACAAGATGCTGCACAGGAAGCTGCTAAATAAGACAAGAGCCCATGGTGTTAGGGGCAAGGTACTGGCATGGAGAGAGGATTAACTGTCTGACAAGACAGTGTGGGATGGCAGTGACTCAAAAGTCTGCAGGGGTCAGTGTTAGGACCGCAACTGTTCACGTAATAAATTCATGATCTGAATGAAGGAACTAAGGGAATTGTTGCTAATTTTGCAGATCACACAAAGATTAGGTGGAAGGACAGGTAGTGTTGAGGAAGCAGGCAGAATGCAGAAGAACTTAGGCTAAGAGAGTAGGCAAAGGAATGACAGATGGAGTATAATATGGGAAATGAGATTGTGCACTTTGGTAGGAAGAATAGAGCCATAGATTATTTTCTAAATGGGGAAAGCCTTTGGAATTCTGAAGTACAACGAGCTGTAGTTCAGGATTCTCAAGGTTAACGTGCAGGCTCAGTTGTTAGTTAAGGCAAATGTAGTGTTAGCATTAAGGCTTTGGAGTAGATCTGTAGCTCGAATTGTTGGTGTTGAGGTTGGTTTGGCTCGCTGAGCTGGTTTGTTGTTCCGTAGACGTTTTGTTACCATGCTGGGTAACATCCTCAGTGCAGCTTCTGAAATGTCGGTGTGTTTTCCTGCCTGGTTTTTAAACTCTGGGATCCATGGCGATGGATTGCCTCACTTCCAGGTTTCCTCCGTAGTGGAATGTATATGGGGTCGAGTTCAATGTGTTTATTAATAGCCTGCTTTGTGGAGTGCCAAGGCTATTAATAAACACATTGAACTCGACCCCATATGCGTTCCACTACGGACAAAACCCGGAAGTGAGGCAATCCATTGCAACAGACCCCAGAGTTTGAAAACCAGATGGAAAAACACACCGACGCTTCATCAGAGGCTGCACTGAGGATGTTACCCAGTACAGTAACGAAATATCTGTGGAACAACAAACCAGCTTGGCGAGCCAACCAGCCTCCAGGTTGCCATAATTTTGAGAGGGCTAGAATACAGGTGCGGAGCAGTAATGCTGAGGCTGCAGTTGTAATATTGAGAAGTTTTGAGCCCATATCTAAGGATGGATGTGCTGGCATTGGAGGAAGTCCAGAGGACGTTTACAAGAATGATCCCAGGGATGAAGGGCTTGTCATATGAGAAGCGGTTGAGGACGCTGGGTCTGTACTCCATGGGGTTTCGAAGGATGATGGAGAATCTCATTGAAATTTGAGGGGCCTGGATAGAGTGAATGTGGAGGAGATGTTTCCTGTGCTGTGCCGTACTGTTCTATGTCCTATGTAAGAGGAGAGACCTAGGACACGAGCGTACGGCCTCCGTGAAAGGATGACCCTTTTAGAACTGAGACAAGGAGGAATTCAGCCCAGAGGGTGGTGAATCTGTGGAATTCATTGCCACCGAAGTCTGTGGAGCCCAAGTTATTGAGTTTGTTTAAAGTAAAGATAAACAAGTTCTTGATTGGTAAGGGAATCAAATATTATGGCCAGAAGGCAGGACAAATGGGGGTTGAGAAACATGAGCCATGTCCAAATGGCATAGCAGACTTAATGCACTGACTGACCTGATTCTGCTTCTTTATCTTATGCTCTTATGGACCAACCAAGTATGCATTGGAATAAGTGTATCTAGAGGAATAGAGATAGCAATAATTTGAGCTAGGGCCAACGTAGGTGATGTCATGTAAGTGGAAATAGGTGGTTTTAATACATAGATGGTTGGAAATCATTTCCGTATCTAATGTGACATCAAGGTTATTAACAGATTGAGCTAATCTCAAAAAAGGAAACTGAAAGTAGTCCCTTCCAACTTCCACTGGATTCATTTCAATTTATTCACTGTTATAAATATCATCGTGATCTTGTCCCATCCTACCACTGCATTAATTTGTTTCTGCACCTGCCCAGCCCTTCATTTCCACTTGCATGTAATCATGTATTCCAACAGACCTACTGTGCGTCACTCCTTCATGGCTGAACTATTGGTCATTGTGCCCCAGAATGCTGAAAAGCACTTTATGTTGCCTTCTCTCTATCTACACATAGAAGCATCATTGCAATAAATCTGGTGAGATATTTAAACAGATTTAGCAGAACTTTGACTGAATAATGGTGCTGTTTGGATTGTGACAATATTATGAATTACAGTAATAAAATATTAAGCTGTGAAATGCTTCTCAACTTTCTCAGTGACCTTCCTGCTGATTTTCTAGGGATGAAGTTAGCTTCTGCATCTCACTGCTAAATAACTAGCAGTACAGCAAAACCTAATTGCCTGTTCATCCTTCTGACTGCATTCAACAGCATGCTACTGGTTTTGTCAATGTCCCACAGCATACTAGTTGCAATTTCTAAACTAAAAAGTATCAATGTCTGTTTAAGTTGTAAGATTTAATTAAAATTCTGTTTACCTTTTTCAAATGTGGCTACTTTTTGATCCAATGACTGTTTGTTTGTTTTAAATCTCAATGAAAGGATCAGCTTTACAATTCCCTTGTTATTGACCATGAGCTCTTCACGTCAATGATAGCAATTTAGTGGCGCAATCAATTAAGATTTGTCTGAATTTACAGGAGAGTAAATGTTTTAATACCTCCTGCTCTGAAAATAAACACCTCTGCTCGGTTCGCAATAAGCAACAGCACTCCGACACTTCCACCATCTGCAATCCAACCCCACCACCAAAGACATTTTTTCCCTCCCCACCCTTGTCTGCTTTCTGGAGGGACCGCTCTCTCCAGGACTCCCTTGTCAGCTCCACACTCCCCTCCAACCCCACCACACCCGGCACTTTAACTTGCAACAGTAGGAAGTGCTCCATTTGCCCCCACACCACCTCCCTCACCCCCATCCCAGGCCCCAAGAAGACTTTCTATTTCAAGCAAATGTCCACGTGCACATCTGCTAATGTCATATACTGCATCTGCTGTTCCCGTTGTAGCCTCCTCTACATTGGGGAAACCAAGTGGAGGCTTGGGGACCGGTTTGCAGAACACCTATGCTCGATTTGCAATAAACAACAGCACCTCGCAGTCGTGAGTCATTTCAACTCCCCCTCCCATTCCTTCGACGACATGTCCATCCTGGGCCTCCTGCAGTACCACAACGATGCCACCCAAAGGTTGCAGGAACAGCAACTCATATTCCACTTGGAAACCCTGCAGCCTAATGGTATCAATGTGGATTTTACCAGCTTCAAAATCTCCCCTCTGCCCACTGCCTCCCAAAACCAGCCCAGCTCGTCCCCACTTCCCTGACCTGTTCTTCCTCTCACCTGTCCCCTCCTCCCACCTCAAGCTGCACCTCCATTTCCTACCTACTAACCTCATCCCGCCCCCTTGACCTGTCAGTCCTCCCTGGACTGATCTATCCCCTCCCCACCTACACTCACCTCTACAGGTTCCATCCCTGCCCCTTTGAACTTATCTGTCTCCTCTCCACCTATCTTCTCCTCCATGCATCTTCGATCCGCTTTCCCCCCTCTCCCTATTTATTTCAGAACTCTCTCCCCCTCCCCCTTTTCTGATGAAGGGTCCAGGCCCAAAATGTCAGCTTTTGTGCTCCTGAGATGATGCTTGGCCTGCTGTGTTCATCCAGCTCCACACTTTAAATCTTCTGTATTTTTAAGTGTGTTTACAATCTGCCCCACATTTTTGGAGGCTTGGGGACCGCTTTGCAGAATACCTCCGCTCGGTTCGCAATAAACAACTGCACCTCCCAGTCACGAACCATTTCAACTCCCCCTCCTGTTCTTTGGATGACATGTCCGTCATGGGCCTCCTGCAGTGCCACAATAATGCCACCCAAAGGGTGCAGGAACAGCAAGTCATATTCCGCTTGGGAACCCTGCAGCCCAATGGTATCAATGTGGACTTCAGCTTCAAAATCTCCCCTTCCCCCCACTGCATCCCAAAACCAGCCCAGCCTGTCTCTGCCTCTCTAACCTGTTCTTTCTCTCGCCCATCCCTTCCTCCCACTCCAAGCCGCACCTCCATTTCCGACTTACTAACCTCATCCCACCTCCTTGACCTGTCCGTCTTCCCTGGACTGACCTATCCCCTCCCTACCTCCCCACCTATACTCTCCTCTCCACCTATCTTCTTTTCTCTCCATCTTCGGTCTGCCTCTCTTCCCCCCCCCCCCCCCCCCCCTTTTAGTCCAGAACCCTCACCCCATCCCCCTCTCTGAAGGGTCTAGGCCCAAAACGTCAGCTTTTGTGCTCCTGAGGTGCTGCTTGGCTTGCTGTGTTCATCCAGCTTCACACTTTATTATCATCAATTTACATTTGGCCATTGAGAATAAAAAATGTTCTATCGTTAGCTAGTGAATCACTGTTTTGTTAGTTACATGCTGCAGTTACTTTTGTATTCTGTTTTATAGTGCAAAACCTTAACACCAAAAAACCTTTATTCCGTAGATAGAAACATTTGGAAAGTACCACTGTTGATGAACAGGTTTATTGTAGGTAATTGATCACTTCCCAGTGCTGGTTTCAAATAGACAGATGCTGAACACTTCATTAACAAGTTAGAGGCAATAATCACTGCAGATGCTGGAAGCCAGGTTCTATAGGTGTGAGGCTGGAAAAGCACAGCAGGTCACACAACATCTGAGGAGCAGGTGAGTCGATGTTTTGGGCCAGAGCCCTTTGTCAGAACCAGGGAGGGGGAGTGGAGCCCAGAAATAAATAGAGGAAGTGGGGTGGGGATTGGGGAAGGGTAGGAGAGATGGTGATAGGTGGATGCGCGTAGGTGGTTATTTATGATTTGTCTGTGGGAAGGGTGGAGCAGATAGGAGTGAGTGGGAAATTGGACAGGTTAGGTCAAGTCAGGAGGGGGATGGCTGGACATGGGATAAGGCTGGGGATGGGGGACTTTTTAAGCTGGTGAACATAGAACATAACAGCGCTGTACAGGCCCTTCGGCCCTCTGTTGCGCCGACCTGTGAAACCAATCTGAAGCCCATCTAACCCACACTATTCCATTATCATCCATATGTTTATCCAATGACCATTTAAATGCGCTTAAAGTTGGCGAGTCTACTACTGTTGCAGGCAGGGCATTCCACACTCTTACTGCTCTGAGTAAAGAACTTACCTCTGACATCTGTCCTTTCTCTATCACCCCTCAATTTGAAGCTATGGCCCCTCATGCTAGCCATCACCATCCGAAGAAAAAGGCTCTCACTGTCCACCCTATCCAATCCTCTGATCATCTTGTATGTCTCTATTAAGTCGCCTCTTAACCACCTCCTTCTCTCTAAGGAAAACTGCCCCAAGTCCCTCAGCCTTTCCTCAAAAGACCTTCCCTCCATACCAGGCAAGATCCTGGTAAATCTCTCTTGCACCCTTTCCAATGTTTCCACATCCATCCTATAATGCGGCGATCAGAACTGTACACAATATTCCAAGTGCGGCCGCACCAGAGTTTTGTACAGCTGCAACATGACCTCATGGCTCCGAAACTCATTCCCTCTACCAATAAAACCTAACACACTGTACGCCTTCCTAACAACCCTATCAACCTGGGTGGCAACTTTCAGAGATCTATGTACATAGACACTGAGATCTCTCTGCTCATCCACATTACCAAGAATCTTACCATTAGCCCAGTACTCTGTATTCCTGTTCCTCCTTCCAAAATGAATCACCTCACACTTTTCCGCAGTAAACTCCATTTGCCGCCTCTCAGCCCATCTCTGCAGCTTATCTATGTCTCTCTGTAACCTGCAACATCCTTCCGCACTATCCACAACTCCACCGACTTTAGTGTCATCCGCAAATTTACTAACCCATCCTTCTACGCCCTCATCCAGGTCATTTATAAAAATGACAAGCAGCAGTGGTCAATGTTTAATGTTAAGGCCATTGGCTGTAAACTTCCAAAGTGAAATATCAGGTATTGTTCCTCCAGTTTATCTTTGGCCCTCTCCACTGTCAGAGTGAAGCCAACGACGGACATTTCAGAGGGGTGGGAGAGAGGAATTAAAATGGATGGCAACTGGAAAGTTGGGCAGGTTGTTGTGTGCAGGCCCTGCACAAACCAGTCTCCCAAGTTTGCGTCTGGTCTCCCCGATTATAGATGAGACCACATCGGGAGCAACGGATGCAATAGATAAGGTTAGATGAAGCACAGGTGCATCTCTGCTGGATCTGTAAGGATTGTTTGGGGCCTTGGACAAGGATGAGCGGTGAGGTGTGGAAGTAGGTGTAACACCTCTTGGGGTTGAAGGGAAAGGTACTTGTGGTGGAGAAATTGGTGAGGAGTGTAGAGTTGATGAGGGAGTCACGGAATGAACAGTCCCCATAGAAAACAGACAGGGGCATGGTGGGAAATATTGGTGGTGGGTCTGATTGTAGGTAGCAGAAATATAGAGGATGATGCATTGGATCTGAAGGTTGCTGGGGTGGTTCTTGAGGTCTAGGAGACTTTATTCTTATTGCTGTTGGGGCAAGGGTATTTGAGGGCAGAACTGCAGGAAATGAGGTTGAGGGCATCCTTAATTACAGGAGGGGAAATTAGGGTTCCTAAATTAACAGGATTTTTGGGATGTCCTGGAGTGGAACACTTCATCCTGGGAGCAGATGTGGTAGAGGCGGAGGAATTGGGAGTATGGGATAGCATTTATGCAGAGGATGGGTGAGAGGGGCTGTAGTGAAGTTAGTTGTGGGAGTCAGTGGGTTTGAAATGGATGTTGATGAGTTGGTTTTTGGCGATGGAGAGGTCCAGGAATGGAAAGGAAGTGTCAGAAATAGTCCAAGTTAATTTGAGGGCTGGGTGGAAGGTGTTGGCGAAGTTGATGAACTGCGTGAACCCTTCGCGCAAGTATGAGGCTACACTGATGCAGTCATCAATATAGCAGAGAAAAAGCGAGGGATGGTGCCAGTATTGTGGCGGAAGAGGGACTGTTCCAAAAATCCTACAAAGCAGCAGTATAGCTCGGACCTATAGGAACTGGGAGGAATCAAAGGAGAAATTGTTGACTGTGTGGACCGGTTCAGCCAAGTGAATGAGTGTCACTAAAGGGGAACAGGTTGGGCCTATGGAACAGGAAGAAGCAGTGGCTTCTAAGCTGTCTGTGTGGGGGATACAGGTGTACAGGGACTGTAGGTCCATGATGATGAGCTGTTGTGGGCCAGGGAATTGAAAGTTCTTGGAAAAGTTCAAGAGTGTGGGTTGTGTCACAGAATTTATATTTCTACTTATTAATAATTTAAATTTAGACCTTTATACACTCTCAATTTCATAGATTTCCTCCATGAGATTTATGATCTCACCACTGTAAACTTCATTTCCCATAACAGCAAAAAACTGAGAGAAGACCCTATCTGTTCTATTCTGCAATCTGGAAGAATTTATTTTCCTTCTTAGAGAAATAAATTCATCATTCAGGTTTATTAACAATACAATGATCATACCACTAGCCATTGCCTCTGGCATGCATTGTTTATCTAAAGTGTACTTGAACATCATCTTTTTAACCATGTTGGGTTTTAATATGTGACAATGCCTCAGGTCTGTAGCCTATGATTAAATATCTACCAGTTTAATAATTGTGTGAGGTTATTGCCTTGCCATGTGAGAATCAGTTAATCTGAAATAATTGTCTTTTATGATATAGCTTTTTCATTTAATGTAAGTCTGGGATTGTTTGAAGGATGAAAACACAGCTTTTCTTGTTCAGCATGTTGCTGCCTACCCTAGACATTGTTATTCTGTCTTTGATAAATGTTGCTTGTCTACATTTTTAATCTTTTTGGTTAGCTACGTTTTGAAAGAATACTTCTAACATTTCTAAATCTTACAAGCTTTCAAGATAACTGCACTCCTCCAGTTTGGCCTCTTAGGCACCCCAAATTTCCTTTGCACGTGGTAGGTGTACATTTAGCCCATGAGGAAATTAAAGTTGGGAATACCGCATGTAAACTTCTTACTACTTAACTTCGATTTCTTTGATCAAGATTTTTGTTACCTGTCCTGTGTTTTTTTTATATGGTTCAGCACCAAATTTTAGTTTGGACTCCAATGGATATTTAATAACATCAGGATGCTATACAAATTCAATTTACTGTTGCTCACTTCTGTAGGTGGAGCTTATTGTTCCTCCCTCAAGGAGTTGATCTTCGTCCTTCTGTAACATTACTAAATGCTGATCATGAAGTGTAGAATGTTTGATTTACAAATACCAGTGTTTAGAATATGAAAAGGAAAACAAAAATTGATGCAATCTTCATCACAACACTGAGTAGAGAGTTGAAATGTTAACCTTTTGTTCAGGTGCTGGCTCACCAATCTATTTCCGAATGTGTTTTTGTACAGCTTT
Organism: Stegostoma tigrinum; assembly: GCF_030684315.1. Classification (NCBI taxonomy): domain Eukaryota; kingdom Metazoa; phylum Chordata; class Chondrichthyes; order Orectolobiformes; family Stegostomatidae; genus Stegostoma; species Stegostoma tigrinum. The sequence continues at coordinate 49,476,344 of NC_081376.1, read as the reverse complement.
TTGACTAGTTTCTAATTTTAATGTTTCTTTTAAAATTATAGCTCGTCTAAATTTTAAAACGCAATTAAAAAAGATGCTTGACTAGCCCTTTTAAAAAGTTTTTTGTTTTCTCCTTCCTTGGGTTCCACATCATTTCCCCTTTTCCCGGCCAGCACATGGAAAAGTAACCTATGCATTCATCTCTCAGTTTTGCTATACAGACAGGCATGAGGAAATCTGAATTTGTCTCAGTGCTTGCAAACCCATTTTGCAATGTAAGCAACATAAATACTAATATAAAGATGATGCAACATTATATGGCAGAAAATGTTACTGCTATATGTGAAGCATCTCTGAGAAAATGTGTTTCTGGGCGTGGAGCTTGTCTTGCTTCCTGTGGTAAATGTGCAAGTCTGTGTTAGTTATGATTATATCCAGTTTAACTAGTTTCATTCAGAAACTACATTTAATTCTTCTTACTAAGCAGCGGTCAGCTTGTACTGTATAATGTTTCTCAATCTCAGTTTAAACCATTTGGTTTAGATGCTGTTAGCATTCAGGAACTGATTGCATAATAGAAGCCAGATTGATCTGACATTAAACATGTGGATTCTTTTGTAACATTAGCATGCCTAGCTTTCATTGGTTATCAATCTGTCAGTATATTATCTAAAATGCACTGGAATAGTTTGAAAGTTAATCTGATGTGGACGCTCAGTTTTTCGTGGAGCAAGAACACCAATTGGAGTGAAATGAGGTTATGAGAACTGACATCTTTGTGATAGTTTTACTAGATGATGTGCCAGCACAAAAAAGAAATGCCTTAATCTTCCTACTAAAATCACAAACCACAAGGACCTTCAAGATCGAGTATAAAGGCAGCAGTTCCTGTTGATAATTGGCGTCTGGCAGGATTCCTGAGGGGGCTGAAACTGACTCACTGACTGCTTTTTGTATCGGGACTGATCTAATTGGTACACGCTCAACAGCCAGGTCTTGGTCTGCCTCTCAAAAGCAGATTCCTGCAGCACCGTTGCAGGCTTTTGCTGTGCATACTGGAATGCCTGACATGTTTTCTATGTACTTTCATGGAACTAATTTACAAATCAGAAGCAAAGTATCAGGGTTCTGTGAGATTTTGTCTATTGGCAGATGGCTCTGCTGGAACCAGAGAGGTCCATTGTGTTACAAAGTGCATTTAAATCAGGTGAATTTGTTTATCTTTCTGTGACTTCAAGGACAACTTAAAATGATTGTTATTCCAAACTCTGTTCACATAAACAGCTGTGTTGATTTACTGTGGACTGAAAGTATGATGCACTTAGTCTGCATTGTGTTACAGATTGTTGATTGAGCGGTGAATGTAGGATCATTGGATACCAGTGCATCTAGTGATCGAGGATACGGAGCATGGTTGTCAATACTAGGCTGACGTTCCTCTTGTTTGCTCCATACAATGTATAAACATTGAATGTGTTACTTGTGGAATGTAGTCATCAAACAAAGCAAACCATTCCAGTTTGATGTTCCTGGCTAGCTGGAATAAAACAATCACAGTGATGCTACACTCAAACCAGAGAGTCCAAATTTTGCTTGCTTTACCTCAAATAGTTAAGGAATTTATAGCTGTTGCTTTTGGATAACAGGCAGATAATTGATATTGATTATGTACTGGGATAGTGAGTAGTATTGCTTAGAACTAGTAAAGTTTAAAAAGACTAAATCTTTTACAGGAATTATTTATTTATATGTGAATGTTGGTTGTGTTGCCATTCAACTGGGTTTTATGCTTGTATATTAATTTTTAAAGATTTTTTTAAACTGCTGCTCATGTTCTTGTTCACTCATTTTACAATGATATAAAATGGACTGTTAAACAGGCTGACTTTTGGTGTGAGTTATGGAACTTTTTTCTGTGAGAAATTCTTACTGATTGCGTTAGTATAGTCCTAATGGAAAACCAGTCTGTAGAAATGGGGTAAGAGGACAGGAATGTTCACAGAACTGAATAAAAACATTTTTGATGATATATCCTGAAGGGGTATGTGCAAGGTCACAAGGGGACATGTCAGAGGTTAAAGCTGTACTTTTAAGCCATGGTAACAACATTCACCGAACATTAACATTGCTAAATCCATCAGGACTACTGGGAACCAGATATTCCCTGGGGTGCTAATAAAAACCGCCCCTGCACTCAGAATTTATTGGCTTTCTCTCAGCATGTTCAATATCAAAAAAAATATCATTGGTTAAAGGCAAAAGTAGTTTGCTTCCAGCCAGATTGATTTTGATTTCTTTTTACTCCTTTTAGCTGTTAATGTTTGTACAAATGTTGCTGGAAGCAGAGTAATGAATTTATGATGCACAACTTAGCTAATGTAAAAATTGGCCAATACACTCACTCAAAGGAGGGGAGTTCTTTGAGCAACTTAAATTGACCAACAGCTCAATCAATTGATTCACAAAAATGGCAGCTTGACCTCATCCTCTTAGTTACTTTTTAAGAATTTTCAGGATTTGCACATTAATTGCCAATTAAACTCAAAACAGATTTCGTATGTGCTTAATATTTTAACTACCCTTTTAATAATGGGAATTAATTATACAATGGCAAGCAACACCTCTGGCTCAGAAAGGGAACAGTTTAAGTGATCATGTCTCCTTCCTGTAAATAATAAATTGTGCTTGGACATTTCAAAAATTCAGACTTTTATTTTCTTGTACATTTCGCTTTTCTGTTTTTTGTTCTGAATCCAATAACTGTTACTTTTTCTGAATGTAATTTGATTGCATATCATTTGTTTTAATTTATTTTCTCATCTGTTATTTTCTGATTCTTTCATAATTCTTAAATTTCAGTGGTTAAGGAGAAACGTTATTGGCTTTGTTATAGTCACTGACTCTCAAATTTACCAGTATCTTTGTAAGTGTGATTATCAAGGGGATTTGCGAGTAGTGACCTGGGATATGGGTGAAGAGCTAAATAAACATTTTACATTTGTCTTTACCTGTGAGGCAGATGCTGCTAAGGCAGTTGTGGATGGGAGGAAGTTTGGTCACTAGGAGGGTTTAAAATTGATAAGGCTGAGGTATTGATAAGGCACTGGAATTGGATGAAAGGCATCCAAGGATAGTGCATGAAGGGAGTGTGGAGATTGCAGAGACACTGGCCATAATGTTTCAACTTTTCTGGATTTGAAGAACTGGAGATTTGAAAGCATTACAGCCCTTGTTAAAAAAGGATTGTAAAGATAAACCCAGTAATTACAGCACTAACTTTAATTTCAGTGGTGGAGCAACTGCCCTAAACATTTATTCTTGGTAGAATTAGTACTGACATGGGAAAATGTGAATTATGTATGATGAGCAGTATGGATTTGTTAATTCGTGGAAATTCACGTCGAAATAACTTGCTAAGTTTTTTTTGAGGAGGTAGTAGAGGGTGGATGAGCACATTTTGTTGGTGAGGTATACATGGACTTCCAGAAAGCATTCGAATACCAGTCACGATTGGACATAGAGCAGTTTTTCTGCCGCCTTTGCCTCCACGCCTACTTCTTCAACCGGGAGCCTAACCCTCCCTCCACTGACCCCTTCACCCGCTTCCAACACAAGTCCTCCTCCTGGACACCACCCCCAGGCCTCCTACCCTCCCTCGACCTCTTCATCTCTAACTGCCGTCGAGACATTAACCGCCTCAACCTCTCCACCCCTCTCACCCACTCCAACCTCTCCCCCGCAGAACGGGCAGCCCTCCGCTCCCTCCGCTCCAACCCCAACCTCACCATCAAACCCGCAGACAAGGGTGGCGCAGTGGTAGTATGGCGCACTGACCTCTACATCGCCGAGGCCAGACGCCAACTCTCCGACACCACCTCCTACTGCCCCCTCGATCATGACCCCACACCCGAGCACCAAACCATCATCTCCAACACCATTCATGACCTCATCACCTCAGGAGACCTCCCACCCACAGCCTCCAACCTCATTGTTCCCCAACCCCGCACGGCCCGTTTCTATCTCCTTCCCAAAATCCACAAACCTGCCTGCCCTGGTCGACCAATCGTCTCAGCCTGTTCCTGCCCCACCGAACTCATCTCCATCTATCTGGACTCCATTTTCTCCCCTTTGGTCCAGGAACTCCCCACCCACGCCCTCCACCTCCTCCAGGACTTCCAATTCCCTGGCCCCCAACACCTCATCTTCACCATGGATGCCCAGTCCCTATACACCTGCATTCCGCATGCAGATGGCCTCAAGGCCCTCTGCTTCTTCCTGTCCCGCAGACCCGACCAGTCCCCCTCCACTGACACCCTCATCCGCCTAGCCGAACTCGTCCTCGCCCTCAACAACTTCTCTTTTGACTCCTCCCACTTCCTACAGATAAAGTGGGTGGCCATGGGCACCCACATGGGCCCCAGCTATGCCTGCCTCTTTGTAGGTTACGTGGAACAGTCCCTCTTTCGCACCTACACAGGCCCCAAACCCCGCCTCTTCCTCCGGTACATTGATGACTGTATCGGCGCCGCCTCTTGCTCCCCAGAGGAGCTCGAACAGTTCATCCACTTCATGAACACCTTCCACCCCAACCTTCAGTTCACCTGGGCCATCTCCAGCACATCCCTCACCTTCCTGGACCTCTCAGTCTCCATCTCAGGCAACCAGCTTGTAACTGATGTCCATTTCAAGCCCACCGACTCCCACAGCTACCTAAAATACACCTCCTCCCACCCACCCTCCTGCAAAAATTCCATCCCCTATTCCCAATTCCTCCGCCTCCTCCGCATCTGCTCCCACAACAAGACATTCCACTCCCGCACATCCCAGATGTCCAAGTTCTTCAAAGACCGCAACTTTCCCCCCACAGTGATCGAGAACGCCCTCGACCGCATCTCCCGTATTTCCCGCAACACGTCCCTCACACCCCGCCCCCGCCACAACCGCCCAAAGAGGATCCCCCTCATTCTCTCACACCACCCCACCAACCTCCGGATACAATGCATCATCCTCCGACACTTGCGCCATCTACAATCCGACCCCACCACCCAAGACATTTTTCCATCCCCCACCCCTGTCTGCTTTCCGGAGAGACCACTCTCTCCGTGACTTCCTTGTTTGCTCCACACTGCCCTCCAACTCCACCACACCCGGCACCTTCCCCTGCAACCGCAGGAAATGCTACACTTGCCCCCACACCTCCCCCCTCACCCCTATCCCAGGCCCCAAGATGACATTCCACATTAAGCAGAGGTTCACCTGCACATCTGCCAATATGGTATACTGCATCCACTGTACCCGGTGTGGCTTCCTCTACATTGGGGAAACCAAGCGGAGGCTTGGAGACCGCTTTGCAGAACACCTCCGCTCAGTTCGCAACAAACTACTGCACCTCCCAGTCGCAAACCATTTCCACACCCCCTCCCATTCTTTAGATGACATGTCCGTCATGGGCCTCCTGCAGTGCCACAATGATGCCACCCGAAGGTTGCAGGAACAGCAACTCATATTCCGCCTGGGAACCCTGCAGCCTAATGGTATCAATGTAGACTTCACCAGTTTCAAAATCTCCCCTTCCCCCACCGCATCCCAGAACCAGCCCAGTTCATCCCCTCCCCCCACTGCACTACACAACCAGCCCAGCTCTTCCCCTCCCCCCACTGCATCCCAAAACCAGTCCAACCTGTCTCTGCCTCCCTAACCTGTTCTTCCTCTCACCCATCCCTTCCTCCCACCCCAAGCCGCACCTCCGTTTCCTACCTACTAACCTCATCCCACCTCCTTGACCTGTCCGTCTTCCCTGGACTGACCTATCCCCTCCCTACCTCCCCACCTATACTCTCTCCACCTATCTTCTTTTCTCTCCATCTTCAGTCCGCCTCCCCCCTCTCTCCCTATTTATTCCAGAACCCTCTCCCCATCCCCCTCTGTGATGAAGGGTCTAGGCCCGAAACGTCAGCTTTTGTGCTCCTGAGATGCTGCTTGGCCTGCTGTGTTCATCCAGCCTCACGTTTTGTTGTCTTTGATATAGTATGACACAATAGCATTGTGAGCAAAATTATAGATCAGGAATAAGAGTTGGTTATGTAATAAGAGTGATGGCTAATAGGTATTTTTCAGGCTGAGGAAGGTGTCTGGTCAGGCACCCCAGATATCAGTTTTAGGGCCCTTGCTTTTCTTATAAATGATCTAGATATTGGTGATCAGTGAACAATTTCAAAGTTTGCAGATGACACAAAACTTTGGGAGCCTTGTTAGAAGTGTGAGCAGACAAGTGGCAGATGAAATTCACTTCAATGTGGAGAACTGTGAGGTGATATATTTTGATACAGAGAAAATGGTCAGACAGTACACTATATATGCTACTATTGCAAATGGTATGCAGAAGTCGAAAGACATGATTGTCATTGAAGTGACAGGACTGGTAGAAAGAACCATGTTGTAGTACATAGTGTTCTCAGCTTCATTACAAGGGGCACAGAGTACAAGAGCAAGGAGGTTATGAAGGACTTGTGTAAGACAGTAGCTAGACCTCAGCTGGAGCATTTTGTACGTTCTAGGTGCCTCACTTTAGGAAGGATGTGAACATAACTGTAGGGTGTGCAGAAGAGGTTTAAACCATGGGTCCAGAGGTGAGAAACTTAGTTCTGAGGGAAGATTGGAGATTTTGAGACTGTTGCCCTTGGAGAGAAGGCTAAGAGGAGATTTGACAGTTTTCAAAATAATGTGTCTGGATGGAGTAGACTAGGAGAAACTGTTTTGCTTATAAAACAATTGAGAACCAGGAGGACACAGCGTTTCAAGTGTTTTGTGAGGTGAGAGAAATGTTTTTCATGTGGCAAGTCGTTAAGGGATGCAATGCAGAGTAACAGCAACAGTGAGGGTTCATTTCCCAGAGCAGCTGACGTTACCATGAAGGGTTCTGCTTTTCAACCTCACCTGAGCTGTGATGTCCCTCTGGGTAAAACTGCTACCAGTCTTGTCTCTGTAATGAGAGAACAGCCGTAAGGCCTGGTAAGACAATAGTAACTTTACCTTTTCTTTGGTTAGAGGATGGAATGCACTGCCTGGAAGTGTAGTGGACTCAAGTTTAATTGAGCCATTTAAAAGATAACAATCAGTAATGGCTTCATGGTCATCATTAGATTCTGAATATCAGATATTTTATTGAAAACAAATTTCATCATCTGCCATGGCAGGATTCGAACTGGGTCCCCAGAACATTATCTGGGTCTCTGAATTAACACCCAGCAATAATACCACTATACCATTGCCTCCCCCTCAAGGTAACTGCGTAAATACTTGTACATCACAGTGGATTGCGGTATTTGAGGTATCTAATTTTTGCTGGTTTATCAAGGGGGCAGATTGATCAGCGTGCCAATTAAAACACAGTTTGCTGTATTTAAGTAATCAGAATTGCAGGAAAAAGGCAACAGATTGGCAAAAAGTCAAATTTTTTACAACATGTGCGCAAACAATGGGCCAAATGGCCTCCTGTGCCATAACGATTCTATCATTCTGAAATTTCAGAAATTTCAAAAATTAAGCTGAACGTCAAAAGAATAATTCTAACCAATACTACGTGTCCATCGTGAGATGCCCCACTTCAGGTAGATTTGGGCCGCCTTTTCAGTTGTTCGGTAATCTGAGTGGATTTTTAAAATTTCTTTTATTCTTTCATAGGATGTAAGTGTTGCTGGCTAAACCAGCACACATTACTCATCCCTAATTAGCCATAATCATTATCTGATTCGAAGTACTTTACATTCACCTCCTCTACCCAACTCCTCCCCAGTAGGCTAGGAGGTGAAGGTTGTCATGTCTGTCGTCATCGTGCCACTTGAGCAACCTACAGGCAATGAAGAGTGGCAGATAGCTTATCCACCTGCGGTCTCGGCTGTCTTGTTGTAACCTTTCTCTCCAAATACATTTTTTGCACACATTTCTTGCCAGACCCTTGTGTGATTTTAATAATGTGAAATCGTCAGATGGCAGATTCATATCAACAAAACCTGTATTGAGATAGTTGGTATATTCATAATTTATAGAATAAAACTGTAAATTATTCAAAGAGCTGCAAAAATTTTAATCTGGCACAGTTGTATATCAGAACAGATTATTAGTAATAAGTGCATCATTTTGGATCTGTTGTTCTGGTAATGGGGTTTCTTGAAGTATAATGTGGGCTTGTACAGCAGGGAAACCCATACTGAACACATTATAAAACATTTAACAGTTCTCGTTGTTCCATCTTTTTGACATGCCAGTTTCTTCAGAATTCCTCACGACTATCTGAAATAAAATATTTGGATTTCACCTAGAATCTTAGATCAAGCAGAGTTACTGCATGTTTTAAATTTAAAAATATCTTTCTTTAGTCATGAGTTTTTTTAATTTTAGTATGGGACTGCCAGAGAGCTGAGAGAGCTCTTTAAAAGCAAAATACTTTGTCCATTGCTGAGGTATATTGATGATGAAACATGAATATTATTGTGAGAGGCTTGACTGGCTGATATTTTGATACAGTGACCAACTTTGTGGCTCATACTTGTTTTTGAACCGTCGCCTTTGGTATATCAGTTAGTCCTTCTCACCCCAGCTCTGAGGACTGTAGCATGCCAGGAAATGACCTATTAAGTATTCAATTAAAATGATCACTGGCCTAACACGACAAAACGTGTTGAAGGAGAGCAAGTTCCTACAAGAAGAAAAGCTGGTGATAGCACAGTTTCTGTGGTTTTGGTTTTGCATAAGGCTAATATGAAGCTTTATAAAGTTGTACATCACTAATAATATTATTCCATTTAATTTCACCTTAATACAATGCTGTGTGAACCTGCATCATTCACATTTCCACTTTTTTTTTTCAAATTGCTAGAAACAGAACTATAGGAATGTGGCAGTGGGGGAGCTTCAAATGTGACAGTTATTTAACAAAAGACTACTAGATATAGCAGAAAACCTGTAGAGCATAAATTAACCCCGAAGTTTAATGCCTGGCTGATGCTTAATTACCTTGGGCTGTGGTGCTGAGTCTTCTAGGTGAAAAGTTTCAGAAGAAACTTCCGTTCTGATTGCTATCCATAACCCAAACCTGGACACTATGGTGGGCCTTTTCTTATAGTTACACAGACCTTAATGTTGGTTACATTTCTGCATCTGGAACAGTAAGTGCAAAGGGTTTGATGCATTTCCAGTGAAGGAAGCTGTTCCAGCAGCCCTGTTTCTGTGATGATAGATCTTTATAGAACCAAAGAACAATAATAGGAGGATGCTATTCAGCCTGTCAGCTGTCTGTAAAACCTAATCAAACTGCACCCCCCAAACCCCGCCACCTCCAAAAACACGCGCACATACACTGTCTTACAGATAAACAACCATTTGTAACCTTTTTGTGTTTCCCATCACTCAGGTAACTGTTTGTATACATGCTGTTGTATGCAACTCTTTTAATTTAAAGCTATGGGCTTTAGCTTTGCCATAAAGCATGTTATGTAGTGTTTTCATAGAATCCCTCCAGTGTGGAAAAACATCCTTTGGCCCAGCAAGTCCACGCTGCATCCCACCCCAACCCATTCCCCTATAACCCACCTAATCTACACACCCCTGAACACTATGGGCAATTTAGCTTGGCCAATCCACCTAGCCTGCACGTCTTTGGACTGTGGGAGGAAACTCACACAGACAGTTGTTCAAGGGTAGAATTGAACCTTGGGCCCTGGCACTGTGTGGCAGCAGCGCTAGCCACTGAGCCCCTCAAAAGTCTATGTACACAAAACTGACTGCGTTAGCCTTGTTAACCCTTTTTCATTGAAAAACTTAAAATTTGTTGTGAGCAAACCCATGTCAACAGGACATTGGAGAGGATGAAATCCAATGGTGGGTTGTGTTAATGCTGTTAAATTGCTGAATTCAATGTTGTCCTGAAGGCTGGAAAGTGCCTAATGAAAATGAGGTGCTGGTTCCAGTTTGCAATGAGTTTCACTGTGACAGTCCATTGACAGCCCCTAAGAAGTTCCTTTCAGTTCCTAAGAGCCATTGGACTCAAAACATTAACTCTATTTGTCTCCACAGAGGTTGCCAATCCTGATGTGTTTCTCTAGCACTTTGTTTTTATTGATAATGCAGTTCCCGCTTTGGTGAAAAGTTGCAGACTATGACTTCAGTTAGTGTCACTATAAGTAACACACCATTTCCTAAGTTAAAATTCTAAATTGCTAATAAAACATGGATGTTAAAATTAACATCATATGCAGGCGAATTAGAAAGAGTAAAACAGATCTTTATTGAACTGCTTGAGGCAAATTGATTTAATCAAAGTTGAATAATTATTAACAAGTAATGCTAAAAACAAATGGTAGAAAATAAGTGATTTAAAAAATGTTTAGAAACAGTAATTCTTGAGGATGGAAATTTGCAAACCAGAGTGTGCTCAGTGTCATTAGAGTCCTCTTTGAAATCATCAGGAATGTTCAAGTTCACGATAGCACACAGCCTAATAGATCCACGTTGCCACAGAGATCTTTCCCTTCATTCCTCTGGGTGTCTGTGTTTTTACTCTAAACTTCTACATTACATTAACTACATTACGTTTCTGCTGACAGTACTTTCCTTGTTATCGCTCATTTTCCCCACTTAAAGATGCTTTCCTTTTCAACTGTGGAAAAGCTTATGTCAGCCCATGTTCAGATTTCTCCTTGTTTCGGGAATGCTGTCCCTTTTATTTTTGGAAGCTCACCAATCCCACACCCAACTAACTTATTGCCATATGACTGCCCTCAACTGTCAAACGCATCTCTGCTGTACAGCAGTACTCGCAAAGGCAGATGGCCATTACCAATTTCAGAAGCGAGAATGAAATTTATGTAGACGTAACACTTGAAACATTTCTGAACTGCATAGCATGAACAATGCTCTATTTAAATCAATAAATTACTACAATGGTTGCTGCCTGTTAAGTTTCTGTATTCATTTCTGTATTCCAGCCTTGGGCGACTTTGTGGAGTTTACATGTTCTGTGTCTGAGTGGGTCTTCTCCAGCAGCTCCAGTTTGCTCCCAAAGGCCAAAGGTATGCAAGTTAGGTGGATTGGCCATGCTAAATTGCCCCTATTGTTCAGTGATGTGCAGGCCAGGTGGATTAGCTATGGGAAACTGGTTACAGGGATAGGATGGGTCTCAGTGGGATGCTCTTCGGAGGGTTGGTGCAGATTCAGTGGGCCAAATGGCCTCTTTCTGTACTGTAGGGATTCCATGATGTTCTGATGCTATGATTTTGCATTTCATTAACATAAACTGTTTTACCTACACAGAATATGCAAATTAGCTGCCTATTCTAATGTTAGAAATCAGAATAGAATTTAAAACCTGCAGAACTAAACATCAAAATAACTGCGAATTTATACTTTGTCTACAGATTTTTGCAAGGCCCAGTTAGTTTAGTACATTGTGTAATGTTCAAGGGTTAGGTACTGCAGTGGGAAATTTGAGCCAGTTTTGTTCAATGACTCAGTTTCTTTCCTTAGGCTACAGACAAATACACCTTTGGTTGCTGAGCAGACTTTCAAATGGTAAGGGTGATTCCTTTGGAGAAAGCAGTAACCCGTTACTTAGTTTTTTTACTTGATTTCAGACTGGGACTTATTTAATATTGCTAAGCAATGTCTCTTCATTTCGAAAACAATAATCCAGTGTCAGGCTGAACACAGCAATAAAGATAATATCACCAAAATTCCATCCCCTATTCCCAATTCCTCCGCCTCCGCCGCATCTGCTCCCACGATAAGACATTCCACTCCCGCACATCCCAGATGTCCAAGTTCTTTAAGGACCGCAACTTTCCCCCCACGGTGATCGAGAACGCCCTTGACCGCGTCTCCCGCATTTCCCGCGACACATCCCTCACACCCCGCCCCCGCCACAACCGCCCCAAGAGGATCCCCCTCGTTCTCACACACCACCCTACCAACCTCCGGATACAACGCATTATCCTCCGACACTTCTGCCATTTACAATCTGACCCCACCACCCAAGACATTTTTCCATCCCCTCCCCTGTCTGCTTTCCGGAGAGACCACTCTCTCCGTGACTCCCTTGTTCGCTCCACACTGCCCTCCAACCCCACCACACCCGGCACCTTCCCCTGCAACCGCAGGAAATGCTACACTTGTCCCCACACCACCTCCCTCACCCCCATCCCAGGCCCCAAGATGACATTCCACATTAAGCAGAGATTCACCTGCACATCTGCCAATGTGGTATACTGCATCCACTGTACCCGGTGCGGCTTCCTCTACATTGGGGAAACCAAGCGGAGGCTTGGGGACCGCTTTGCAGAACACCTCCGCTCAGTTCGCAACAAACAACTGCACCTCCCAGTCGCAAACCATTTCCACTCCCCCTCCCATTCTCTTGATGACATGTCCATCATGGGCCTCCTGCACTGCCACAATGATGCCACCCGAAGGTTGCAGGAACAGCAACTCATATTCCGCCTGGGAACCCTGCAGCCATATGGTATCAATGTGGACTTCACCAGTTTCAAAATCTCCCCTTCCCCTACTGCATCCCTAAACCAGCCCAGTGCATCCCCTCCCCCCACTGCACCACACAACCAGCCCAGCTCTTCCCCCCCCACCCACTGCATCCCAAAACCAGTCCAACCTGTCTCTGCCTCCCTAACCGGTTCTTCCTCTCACCCATCCCTTCCTCCCACCCCAAGCCGCACCCCTAGCTACCTACTAACCTCATCCCACCTCCTTGACCTGTCCGTCTTCCCTGGACTGACCTATCCCCTCCCTACCTCCCCACCTACACCCTCTCCACCTATCTTCTTTACTCTCCATCTTCGGTCCGCCTCCCCCTCTCTCCCTATTTATTCCAGTTCCCTCCCCCCATCCCCCTCTCTGATGAAGGGTCTAGGCCCGAAACGTCAGCTTTTGTGCTCCTGAGATGCTGCTTGGCCTGCTGTGTTCATCCAGCCTCACATTTTATTATCTTGGAATCTCCAGCATCTGCAGTTCCCATTATCTCTGATCACCAGAGGCCTATCAGACCATAGGCTATTCTCTCATTAGAGAGACGACTGGTGATTTAACTTGAGGCTTGCCATGTCTCATGCAAAGGGAAAGGTTGAGAAGGAGAATCCTTCATGCTAACCTCAGGGAATTGAATCCATTTTATTGGCATTGCTCTGTATCACAAACTAGCGATCTAACTAACTGAGCTAACTAATCCCCAGTATCACAAGGTTTGATTAAATCAGTACAGCGACTTTCTATGATTGCATGATACTGCACAATTACTGCCCATGTATAGTAATTTTGTATTAAGTCTTAGATGCAGCAAAGTACAAAATTGTGTTAAGAGCATTGCCGGAAATTCCTAGTGCTGCAAATAATACACTAACTTTTTTAAAAAATTGAATATTGTTTTGGAATCAAGTGGCCTTACCTGCCTGTGCTGGGTTTTTGAAAGAGTTATCCAATGATCCATAATTTTCTTTCATGAAGCAATGCTTAGCTTTACAGATTTGAATGTTCTTTGAATAAAGTTTTGTCGGGAATGCATTGATGTGCAGATTTGCTACTTTAAAACATGAAGTAGGCCATTCGGCTCACTGAGTCTGCTCTGCCATTCAATGAAATCATGGCTAATCTGATACTGCTGAACTTCATTTTCCTACCTTTAGCTATTACCCTTGTTTGCCCTATTTTAATTAAAAATCTGTCTGTCTCAGCCTTGGACAGACTTAAAGTTCCAGCCTTTACTGCCCTCTGCATTTAAGAATTCAATAGATTCACTCCCCTTTAAGAGAAGAAATTTCTCTTCATTACTGTTTTAAATGGGTGACCCTTTTTTTTACTCTAGTCCTAGATTCTCCCAGAAGGAGAGAGAATCTTTCCATATCTACTGTGTTAAGTCCTCTGAGATTCTTGAATGTTTCAATAAGGTTACCTCTAAATACAATGAGTGTATCGTGTACTGTCACTTTGAGTCTGGTCATGTGATGTTTTGGAAGGAAACGGTCTAACATTGCAGCATGTACAGTAAATATTTCCTTGATAAAATACCTACTGTTTAACACTTTGGCCTGGTTCATCTTGGGACTTAACATAAGCAAACTAATGACAAAGACAACTATATCAAGACATGTTGAGTCAACCCACTGACTCATTTAAAAGAAAATCCTGGTCCTCACTGCAGATCTTGAAGTGCTTCGATTTTAAAAAAAATCAAAAGATGTACCTGAAAAGGTACATTCATCCTAGGGAATATGTGAACTGTGCAGAAGAAACTCTATCCCAAAGGTACATTTGAGAGTATAGAGTACCCTACACAGGGAAATATTTTGAGCTAAGGGTATAGCTTGGAAGGAACAGGGGGCTTAAAGAATGCATTGTTTTAAACAGGAATATGCAAGGTAGTCATAACATTTTCATGGTACATCATATAATGCCAACACCTCATGTTTAAAAAAAATAGTGGCAGGAAAGTTTGGTGCCAAAGATCCATTTGGTAAATATACGAAGAGCTAGAATTCCTACACAGAGATTTCTTCGTTTTGTTCAAGCGAACATTTTTTTTTCTATTACTTGTAGGATGTGGGCAGCGCTGGCTGGCCAGCATTTATTGCCCATCCCTAGATGCTCTTGAAAGTGGTGGTGAGCTGCCGTCTTGAACCGCTGCAGTCCACTTGCTGTGGGTTGACCCACAATACCGTTAGGGAGGGAATTCCAGGATTTTGACCCAGTGACAGTGAAGAAACAATGATATATTTCCAAGTCAGGATGGTGAGTGGCTTGGAGGGGAACTTGAAGGTGGTGGTGTCCCCATATATCTGCTGCCCTTGTCCTCCTAGATGGAAGTGGTCGTGCATTTGGAAGATACTACCTGAGGATCATTGGTAAATTTCTGCAGTGCATCTTGTCGGTGGTACACACTGCTGCTACTGACAGTTGATGGTGAAGGGAGTGGATGTTTGTGGATGTAGTGCCAGTCAAGTGGCTGCTTTGCCCTAGATGGTGTCAAGCTTCGAGTGTTGTTGGGGCTGCGTTCATCCAGGCACGTGGGGAATATTCCATCACACTCCTGACTTGTGTATTGTAGATGGTGGACAGGGCTTTGAGGAGTCGGGTGTGAAGTTACTCGCTGCAGTTTTCCCAGCTTCTGACCTGCTCTTGTAACCACTATGTTTATGTGGTGAGTCCAGTTGAGTTTCTGGTCAATCATAATCCCCAGGATGTTGATAATGGGGGATTCAGTGATGGTGACAGTTGAATGCCATGGGATGGTGGTTAGATTGACTGACTCTTATTGGTGTTGTTCATAACCTGGCATTTGTGTGGTATGAATGTTACTTTCCACTTATCAGTCCAAACCTGGATATTGTCCAGATCTCGTAGCATTTGAACATGGACTGCTTCAGTACCTGAGGCATCATGAATTGTTCAAAACATTGTGCAATTATCAGCGAACATCTCCACTCCTGACCTTGTGACGGAGGGAAGGCCATTGATGAGGCAGCTGAAGATGGCTGGGCCTCGGACGCTACCCTGAGGAACTCCTGCAGAGATGACTGGCCTCCAGCCACCATTATGGAAGCAGATACAGTCATCCCTGCATTCTTGAGTATTATGGGGGGGAAAATAATCTTGTAACCACTTGATGAATCTGGTAAAAACAAAATTTATGAAGGAATAGAAGGAATACTGTAGAATCACTTAATACCAAAAAGGTTCAGATTCTACGAATGCAACTAGTACGATGGTGAATCTATCTCCCATTCATAGCAACTTCAAAGAAGTTAGCAGAACTCTGTGAATCCGGAGACAGCTTAAATGATGCTATCAGAGACCAGGTGTGTAACAATCCAGAAGAGATTATTGACAGGAAGAAACCTAGACTTAAAGAAAGCATCAGAGATAGTGATCATAATGGAGCTAGCAGCCGAGAGAGCTCAGTAACCCAGCTCGAGCATGAGAATTTGTAAAATGAGCTCCATCACAGACACACAGCTGCCATCGGTCTGGGAAAACAGATCATGCAGCAGCTAATATCCTGTCTTGAGGAAGCTGTATATAGAAACTGTGGGGGTTGGGGAAAAGGGCATTTTGAACAAGTATGTTTAAGGAAGAACAACACACCCTAGATTAGGAAGGAAAGCTACACGGTATAAAAAGGGCATGGAGTTGTCCAAATCACATGAGTATCTGCTAAGCACATGGTGGATGGTGTTCCCGTGTGTGATGGTTGTATCCATGTCAATGACCTGATGATTTGGCCAGTGTTGCCAATCCCACATGTTGCAGGCAAGGATGCCCTGGGGCGTGGTATATCAGTGAAACCATGCCGACGCTATGACAAAGGATGAATGGAAGCCGTGCAACAATCGCCAGATGGGGGCATTCCCTCCTAGTGTGGGAACGCTTCAGCCGTCAAGGGCGTTTGGCTTTGGATCTTTTGAATAAGCGTCCTCCAAGGTGGACTTTGGGATACACAACAACAGAGTTGCTGAGCAGAGGCTGATAGCCAAATTTGCTACCCACGAGGACGGTCTCAACCATGACCCCACCACACTAAACATTCCCGTGCACTTTCTCTCTCATGCGCGCGCGCTCTCACACGCACACACGTGCGTGCATGCGCATACATATAAAACTGTGGGGTGAATTTACATTTGCAGAATTCATTCTATCTCATGCAAAAAGCACATAATTTGCAGACACAGTCAATCAATGGAGCATTTTATAACTTCCTGCTTTGGAAATAAAACCAGTCTGACTCCAAGTTAAAGCACAGTTTCTAAACAATGCTTCACTCCTAAAATACATTGTCTGTCTTGAAATGTCACCTCTTGTATACACTGATAAAACCTGCGGTCATCGGGGCAGTGGCTTGAAAGGAATTCTGGGATTTGTAGTTTAACCAATTGAAACCTGCATCTCATTTCTAACTGACTAAAGATTTAACAGGAGGGAGTCAGTCAGCCATTTTAGGTTTATTCACTATATTCACAACAGTTGTATGATCTCTTTCTTGATCTTTTACTTATGAAATTGTCTTCATGCCCCTCACCACACCTGAGGAAGGAGCAATGCTCTAAAACTAGTGTTTTCAAATAAATCTGTTGGATTCTAACCTGGTGTCATGATTTTTGACCTTGTCCAACCCAATCCAAAACTGACACCTTCACACCATAGTCATTCATCAAAACATCTTTAAATATTTACATTTGTCTCTGAAATTGCTGGCATTAATTGCGACCCAAGGTTGTATGTAGCAGTTAAAAAATTTAGTAAGATTATTGAGAGATTTCAGTTTTGCCTAAGCGCAAATCACGTGGGGTCAACAACAGAACTCACCAAGACGTTGAATACTGCAATGTCATGAAACTGTTTGTAAAATAGATATAGCTCAATTCCAAATCATAATTCGAATATTTTTTAAATGATTGTTCTGATAGACAGAGTTTCTGAATTAGCCAAGTTATTAACAGATGTACCATTAGCAGTAGTGATCTGAGACCGTATAGAAACAAGCAGCCTCCTCACATTAGATTACCTACTTCATTGAACATTTGGGTCTGTAACTTTGTGGCTAGATTTTCTTATTCTAAATGTGTAGCGACAAGATGGTTGGATATTTACTACAGAATGATTACACTGATTTCCTGTTAGCTCACCATTGCAGTTTGAGGAGCGACCAAGAACGGTATGGCAATTCCTTAATTAACCCAAACTTTCTGACCCAAGGAACCGATACAAGATTTCCCATAATTGATGCTATTTACAGGTTCTCTAGACAGCTTGGAAAGTGGAGAAATGGTCACTCAGTTTTGTGGCAAAAATTACATTCTTGCTCATTTTTTCTGCTTGGCTCAGTATTAAGGAAAAAGCAACAAAGATGCAAATGTGAAAAAGTCTTTAATAACAGAAGCAGAATCAATATCTTTTTTAAATGAAGTTTTTTGTTACTTGAATAAAGGATAGTGCAGTTTTGGGAGTCAGCCAAAGAGTGCGAATAAAATTAGGGTGTGGAGAAATACATCAGTGCACACATAATGATGAAGGGATTTTTTCTGGGTGTAATAGTCTGTAAATATGAATAACACCATGAGAACCTTCAGGAAAGGTTTCACTGAATGATAATTTTGACACCCGAGTGTGAGGTAATTTTCAGCCTCATAATTTAAAAGCTTGAAATTTCGTGGGAACTTTGCATCTATCTTCACAAAGGCAGATGATTAAGGCCATATTAGCTCACAAGAAGGAAGTTACCTAAAGGACACTAACAGGGAAGATGTACTAAGATATTTAACATTGCTGAAAGGTAGTCGGAATAGGCTGCATCCTAAAGTGTTGGAAAAAACAAAGGTAGAAATAGCAGAGAGACCAATCTTTGAATCCTCCTTGGATTCAGGAGGCCACAGCACAAGACAAGGCAGCTGCTATTGTTACATGATATTCTGTTTTTATGAATATCAATAAACTGGGAAACTACAGATCAAACAGTCCCAACAGGGACGTTATTGGAAAGGTACGTCAGGAAAAAGACGATTTCTATTAGGTACATTTAAGTCGTCATTGGATAAGCATATGGACGTACATGGAATAGTGTAGGTTAGATGGGTTTGAGATCAGTATGACAGGTCGGCACAACATCAAGGGCCGAAGGGCCTGTACTG
This sequence comes from Stegostoma tigrinum, assembly GCF_030684315.1. Taxonomy (NCBI): domain Eukaryota; kingdom Metazoa; phylum Chordata; class Chondrichthyes; order Orectolobiformes; family Stegostomatidae; genus Stegostoma; species Stegostoma tigrinum. Next base: position 49,457,682 of record NC_081376.1, on the reverse strand, counting down.
TGCTGTAATGTTCTATGTTCTATTTGCAAAGGCATGGTTTAATCTGGGAGAGCCAGGATGTATTTGTTAAAAGCAAATCTTGTCTGATTTGCTTGTTCTTCGTTGAAGTAACAGAGATTGTTGATCAAGGTCAGTAGGAGATAGTCATACAGCATGGAAATAGACTGTTCAATCCAGCTTGTCTGTGTTGACTAGTTTTCCAAACTAAACTAACCCCACGCCTGCATTTGGACCATATTCCTGTAAACCTTTCCTATTCATGTACCTGTCCAAATGTCTTCTAAATGTTGTAACTGTCCTTGCACCTACCATGTCCTCTGTAATTTTGTTCCATGCACGCACCACCCTCGTTGGGAAAAGTTGCCCCTCAGATCTGTTTTAAATGTAATTTTTGAAAGTTTTGATAAAAGTGGCACAGAATGCTCATTAAGCGATGACAGCCTGTGGAATTTGGGGGAAAAGAACAGGCTGAAATGACTAAGTCTCTGAGAATGGAAAAATATTAATAAAAGCATTAAAGGGCAATTTGATTCATGCATTTAATGTTTTTTAAAAAAATAAATTTTGTTTAAAATATTATGTTGGAGGAATGCAGTAGTTATAAAATAGGAGCTATTATGCAATACAGTTTTGATATTTCTAATAATGAAAATTGAGCGATTTTTGTTCTTTTATAAAATCCTAAATCCAAAGACTCATTTGTAAATGAGGAATGAGAGCCACTTGCAGAACTAATGAACCAAAGACTGATGTATATATCATCTAAGAGTTTAGAATGAATGAGTGTGTTACACCTAAGCTGGAGTGTGACTGCCTTTGGTCTCAAATAGATGTGATAACACAAGATAACATTATTCCACTTAGTCTACACCAAAAAAGCAATGTCTTTTTAAACTTGAAAAGATGAAACTATTTAAATTTTCAATTATACTTTATGGAGGGACAAACAGGGATTCTTGTTCAACACTGGTTCTAAGCGTAAAGACTGTATCTTTTCTGTATTTATGATTGTGGACTGAAATGGGGAAAAGGACTCTTTTTTTAAAAACCAAGGCTTGTGAAATGGTTTGCTGCAGTACCAGCATTTATCAGTAAGTGCTGTTTACACCGTTTAATCAGTAGGGAGGTTTGCTTGCAGATGGTCGAGCACCAGCGCATGTATACAAAATGAAATTCAGCTAGCAACAGGTAGCTCAATTGTCTCTACAGGGACAACCAGTTGATGGCAAAGGTGGTTCTGCCTGCCAACATCCATGTGATTGGCTCCCAAGTAGCTGAACTTTAGGTATGAGCAATATAGTTAGAAATTTTCACAAGAGAAAGTGATGCCCTTTCCTCTGTAGTTAAAAAAAACACCAAAAGCCTGAAGAAAACCAGCTTATTTTTCCTCACCAGTTGCTATAAGCTATGATGCTTAATGAGTGGAAATTTACAATTTAAAGAAGTTGCTTTATGCCTCCTGCAAGGAAGTGAAACTATCTGAAGAGAGAGATCAATGAATAGCAAGTCCTGAGAAGTAAAAGGATCATCTCAGTGAATCTTGCAGTTCTGGTCACTCTGCTTTAGAAAGGATATTATTAAATTGAAATGGATGCAGAAAAGATTTACAAGAATGTTACTGGTACTGGAGAGTTTAAGTTATAGGGAGAGGCTGGACAGGCTGTGACGTGGTTGACTAGTAACCTTTATAGAGGTTTATAAAATCATGAGGGGCATAGATAAGGCGAATAGCAAAGGTCTTCAAACCAACACTTTGTTATTTGAATCATAAAGTAGTTTATTTCACCGAAAATGCTAGGCACCATGTGAAGAATTCCATAGGGAAAGGGAGTTTAAAAACTTGGTGCATAATTTTAAGGTGAAGAGAAAGATTTAAAAGGGACCTGAGGGACATCTCTCCTCCCAACCACATGCACATGCACACACGGTGGTTCATATGTGAATGGATTGCCAGAAGAAGTGGTAAAGTTACAGCGTTTAGAAGATACTTGGACTGGTACATAAATAGGAAGGGATTAGAGGGACATGGACCAAATGCAGGCAAGCAGGATTAGTTTAGTTTGGGAAAGCTGGTGGACGTGGACAGTTTGGACCAAAGGGCCTGTTTCTATGCCGTATGACTCTCTTGTACTGCAGTGATCTGTTTAACAATAAAAGGTACTCATAATGCATTGGAGCGGCCATGTTTGATTTAATCACTTTTTCATACCACTTAATTTTAGCATAGAAATGGGCTGTTCTATGCTGCAGGCTTCTGTTAATATCTATTTTCCTCCCCTAACTACTTAATTTCACACAATGAACGTGTACTTCTATGCCTTCCTTCCTCGTGTTTATCTTGCTTTGTCTTGCGTGCAAGTAGGCTATTCCCCTCCAATGCTGCATGAAGCAACCAGTTCCACTTGCTCACCCCCTGTCCAAGTACTGACGTTTCTTCTAACTTCACCGTTAGATTGATATATATTCTTGTTGTCACTTGATAGTAATCAAATCAGGCAACTATTCTGGCAACCACACAAGTGAGTAGTATGGTGAATAAGTACCAATGTGACGCCATACACATGACCATACGTTCCAAAGACTGGCCGCTCGTTATCAAACAGCACAGGGCTTAAAGTTTTGGCAAAGATCTGTAGCTTGGGTTGTGGATGAGATGACTTGCTCCCCACACAGGTTTGTTTTTGTCATTTCATCACCATGCTAGGTGACCTCATCTGTGGACCCTCCGTTGAAGCGATGTTATTCTACTCTGCTTGGAATTTATATTGTCCGGTCTATTATGGTGAGTACTGTCACTTCTGGTTTTGATCTGTATGGGTTTGTATATGGGGACCAATTCTATGTGGTTGCCTTATGGGTGGAGAACCATGTCTCTAGAAATTCCTTTGCATGTCTGTTTGGCTTGGGCTATTATGGTTACCTTGTCCCAGTTTAACTGGCCTTCATTGTTTGAGTGTACAATTATTAAGGAGTGTTCATTGTGCCGTTTTGCTGCTAGTTGATATTCATGTATTCTGATGGCTAGTTTCCTTCCTGTCTGCCCAATGTAACGTTTATGGCAGTCGTTGCATGGCATTTTGTAAACCATGATGGGATAGTGTAGGGGGAGGGGCTTAGATTAGTTCACATATCGGCGCAACGTTGAGGGCCGAAGGGCCTGTTCTGCGCTGTATTATTCTATGTTCTGTGTTGGTTCTGCATGTTGTGGAAATGGGATCTTTAATCCTTGTAAGTATTTGTTGTGGAATGGCTGTGGGCAAAATGGGCCACCATGATTCCTCATGGTCTTGGGAGTCTTTTTGTCAGTTATGATATGTTCCTGATGTAGGGAAGTCTGGTAAATTATTAGGGTGTAGCGTGTCCCCCTGATGTCTGTTATGTGGGCATCTGTGGATGAAGTTGTGGGGATATCCGTTTAAGGTAAGGATCTTGTGTAAGTGGTGTTTTTGTTCCACCGTAATTCTGGAGTGTTGCAGTGTGTCCTGCCCTGTTTAAATAGTGTCCTAATGCAGCTGTGTTTGTGGACATTGGGGTGGTTGCTATGGAAGTTGCTTTTTGTTAAGCACATGGCTTTGGCTGTTAAGTACTGACCGTACTTAACCACCCTATGCTTGCAAAATACAGAATGTAATGTTCAGCATTAGATGTGATTCGGTGTTTAAACTGCACATGCTAAACCATCCCATTTATGCCAGGAATTATGCTAGCATCCAATGTAAGATTATCAGTTGGGCTTGCAGTGTGGCTCACTTATGCCTGGTAGAAACTGCATGTATACATGCAGGACCCTGTCGTTTGCGCTCAGAACTTGTCTGTGCAATGTGCCGTTTCAACTAAACAAAACTTTGGGGACAGATATTCTCCAATGCAATACATTGACCGATCAGAATCAACTTTCCTGGTTTGAATTTAAACGAAAGCTTAAAGGTTAACTAGCAGTGGTGTAATGGTATTGTCATTGGACCGACGATCTAGACACCCCAATAAAATTCTGGGGCCTGGATTCCTATTCAACCATCACTGGTAGAATTTGAATTCACTAAGAGTTTGGAATTTATTGATGGCCATGAAACCATTGTTAGATGCTGCAAAAGTCAATCTGCTTCTCTAATGTCCATTAGGGAAGGAAACTGCTCTCCTTACCTAGTCTAACTTAGAAATGACAACTGGCAATGTGGTGGACTCTTAACTAATCTCTGAAATGGCCTAGCAAGCTACTCAATTGTGATAAAGAAAAAATGGAATGAAACCAGGCATTAAGCAAGGCACAAACACAGCGCTATTGACCCTATAATACTTGCTTACTCGTATCTGGGAGTAATTCCAAAAATGGGAGAGCATGTCCTCGACACTACCACCAGTATTCCTGGATGTGACCAGCCCCACCAGCATCAGATCAAACATGGGTAACATTCTGCTGATTACCATGCAATGCAATCCCCACCACCTCCAGTTCTCCTCCATGATGAACACCATTTGGAGGAAGTGAGGGTGACAAAGGTTTAGTACATATTCTTGGTAGGGAAATTCACTATCTGCCATCGAGTGACTTGGCAGCGCCACTCCTAACCAAGCTGGTTGAGCCCTAAAGGACTTAGCCACTAGACTGGGCCTGTGGCAGATGGTGAGGGAACCACAAGGGAAAAATATACTTGACTTCATCCTCAGTAATGTGTCAACCACACATACATGTGCCCAAAACCATATAGGTAAGAGTGACCATCGCACAGTCCTTGCAAAGATGAAGTCCGTCTTCACATTGACGATTCACTCCATGTTTTTTGCCACAATGTTAAATTGTTAGACTTTGGACAGGTCTGTCTATAGACTGGGCAATCCATGAGTACTGTGGCTCATCAGAAACCAAATTGTAATCCAACACCTCCTAGCCCACTAATTTCGTTGCTTTCACAATACTGTTGGGCCACAGGTTCAATCCTGGCTCAGTGAAGAGTGATTGGTGGCAGAGGGAGTGTTACAGGCAGCACTAGGTATGCATATAATTGAGGTGTCAACCTGATGAAGCTACAAAATAGGTCAACCTGTGTGCCAAACAGTGTAAGCAGGAAAGGATAGCCAGAAATGAGCAATTCCACAATCAGGCCCACAGTCTTGCCATATCTGACTGTAAATGATGGTGGACAATTAAACAGATCACTGGAAGAGGATCCTCCACAAACATTTCAATCCTTAATTACAGAGGAGCTCAGCACAGCAGTGAAAAAGACAAGACTAAAGCATTTGCAACAGTCTTCAGCAAGAAGTGCCAAGTGGATTATCCATCACATCCTCCTACAGAGGTCCCTAACATCATAGATGTCAGTCCTCAGCCAATTTTATTCACTCCATTTGGTATCAAGAAGCTGTTGGAGGCACTGGATACTGCAAAGGCTGTGGACCCTGATAGCATTTCGACAAACGTCTAGGAACTTGTTGCAGACTAAGCTGAGCTTAGTACAGTTACAACACTGACATCTACCCAATAATGTGAAACTTACCCAGGTGTGCCCTGTGCACGAAGACACCATAAATCCAACCCAGACAGTTATCACCCAACAACGTACTGTCGATTATCAGTAATGTGATAGAAGACGTCTTCAGTGGTGCTATCAAACAGCACAAGCTCAACAATAACCTGCTCACTAACGGCCAATTTGGGTTCTGTCACTGTACTGCAGTCTTAATTCAAGAGCTGATGTGAGAGCAACCAATTGTGACATCAAGGCCACATTAGTCTGAAGGATGTCTGTGAAGTTGATGGGAAATCTAGGGGAAAACTCTGCTGGTTGGAAGCATGCCTGGCACAAAGGAAGACAGCTGTGGTTGGTTGAGGCCAGTCATCTCAGCCTCAGGAAACCCCTGCAGGAGTTTCTCAGGGTAGTGTCCTTGGCCCCAATCATCATCACACCACACGTGCCATTTCCGCTTGGGGACCCTACAGCCCTCTGGACTCAATATTGAGTTCAATAATTTTAGGGCCTAAACTTCCCCCATGTCCCAGCTCCCCACCCTACACACCAGGCCTTGTTACCTGCCACTCCACACCCCCTGTTGTTAGTCATTAACAGTCCCCATTAACAACTACTCATCCTCCCAGCCTGATCGTTAGCAACTCCTTTGTCTGTCCAACTGTCTTTCTCTCTCTTTGGGCTCGATCCTATCGTTTACTCCGTACCACACCCACCTCCCAATTTTCTGCATTAAAAACTGACGTTTCCCAGCCGCCATCAGTTCTGAGGAAGGGTCACCGGACACGAAACATTAACTCTGTTTTCTGCTCCACAGATGCTGCCAGACCTGCTGAGCTTTTCCAGCAACTTTGTTCTTGTGCCATTTAATCTCTCTCTCTGATGAGAGAGAATCCAACTGTCATTCCTTGATATTCAGTGGCATCGCCATCATTGAATCCGCACTGTCAACATCCTGAGGGTTACCATTGAACTAGACTATCCGTGTAAGCACTGTGGCTACAACAGTGGGTCAGATACCAGCAGTGTTGCAGCAAGTAACTCCACTCCTGACTCCCCAAACCATATCTCTATCTGTAAAGCACAGATCGAGTGTGATGAAATACTGCCCATTTGCCTGCCGCTCCACCAACATACAGAACAAAGCAACCTGCTTGATTGATACTATGTCCACAAATGCTCACCCCCTATCCCACCAAATCATAAAAATGCCATCTACCAGATGTACTGAGAAGCTTACTAAGTCTCTTCAGACAGCACCTTCCAAATCCATTCTTACTGTTATTTCGAAGAACAAGGCAAACAGGTATTTGGGGCTACCACAACCTGTAAATTCCCCTTCAAACCATTCACCATCCAGAAGTGGACTTGTATCACTGTTCCTTAAGCATTGCTGGGCCAAATCCCTGAAATTCCTTCCCCAATAGCATTCTGGATCTATTGTGCAGCAAATGAACTGCAGTTGTCAAAGAAGACAGCTTATTTACCACCTTAAGGGCAACCAAAAATGGCCAATAAATGCTGACTCAGCCAGTGATGTCCATATCTCATAATAATAAAATGTGAGGCTGGATGAACACAGCAGGCCCAGCAGCATCTCAGGAGCACAAAAGCTGACGTTTCGGGCCTAGACCCTTCGCATGATTGCATTAAGAACAACTGACTGTGATGCATTCTTAATAACTGTGTCTCCACCAATCAGAGTCCACTTGCCAATTAATTAGCATCCTTTTCTCTCTCAGTATAGTTTTGATCCTGTTGAGATTTAGTATTCTTATCATTTTGTCCTGATGAGTGCAAGACAGAAAAGTTCAACAGTGTGTCCCTTTGTTTCAGCAATACTTTTGTAATGGGGGCCTATTAGCTAGGTGACTGGTTTCCAAAGCAATGTAACACTAACAGTGCAGGTTCAATTCCCATACTGGCTGAGGTTACCATGAAGGTCCCAGCTTCTCAACTTTGCCCTTTTGTCTGAGGCATGATGACCCACTGAATAAAACCACCAGCAGTCATCTTTCTCTGATTAGAGAGTAGCCCTTTGATCCCCTGGGACTAGAGCAACTTTAGCTTTACCTTTTTATATCTGTTGCCTGAGTTCTAATTGTCTAGGAAGTGAAAATGTCTTATCTACAACTGTCTTCTTGAATTATTCCATAATTTTAAGCACTTCAGGTCATTTCCCGACCTAGAAAAAGTTAGTATAGTGTTTTCATTGTTCCATCATAGGTATGCTCTCTCGATTCCAGTATTTTTGTAAACCTAACTATGTACTTGCTTCAGTCCCTCCATATCTTTCTCAGAATACAGACTCCTTTTATAATTTTATATGGCGAATAACAAAGCAGTCTATTTGTATATTTTTACATATGGCTTGACCAATTGTATCCTAATAGCATTTTCTATGTAAAGGAAAATTAGTGTTTGGTATTCCAATCTATGAAGACCCACTTGTGCTGTATCATCAGGTGCCTTGCAGCATATTGAGAAAACATCAGGTTTTCTGATCCTGCATGCTGATTTCTGGCTTCCAATACAACTAAAAACGGACTGCACTTCAGAAGTCCAAGCAGCATCTCAGGAGCACAAAAGCTGACGGCTGGCCCGAAACGTCAGCTTTTGTACTCCTGGGATGCTGCTTGGCCTGCTGTGTTCATCCAGCCTCACATTTTATTATCTTGGATTCTCCAGCATCTGCAGTTCCCATTATCTCTCTGCACTTCAGAAGTACTCGGTTGCTGACAGGTTTTCGTGAAGTCCAGAATGAAAGACTCCATATGTGTGTAAATCACTCCTTGAAAAGGTTGTGTCAGCTCTGGGTGCTGTCTAAGTTTTGATTTTTATTGGATCATTGAACATAGGAAGATGTTAATCAGGAATAACATAAATATTTTAGTGACATAAGAGTCAAATACACGATCAAAAACAAAGTTGCTGGAAAAGCTCAGTGATAATGGGAACTGCAGATGCTGGAGAATCCAAGATAACAAAGAAGGGTCTAGGCCCGAAACCTCAGCTTTTGTGGTCCTGAGATGCTGCTTGTCCTGCTGTGTTCATCCAGCTTTGTTATGCTGGAAAAGCTCAGCAGGTCTGGCAGCATCTGTGTAGGAAAAAGAGTTGACGTTTTGGGTCCAGTGATCCTTTCACAGAACTGCTGACATCAGTTCTGAGGAAGGATCACCAGACGCAAAACATTAATTCTGTTTTTTTCAACCTTCACAGATGCTGCCAGACCTGCTGAGCTTTTCCAGCAACTTTGTTTTTGTTCCTGATTTACAGCATCCACAGTTCTTTCAGATTTTGAGTCAAATACATCACTGCAATGGTTCATGCACGGTTGAAATATTTGACAAAATTTGGCATATCCTATTTTGTAATATTGAATGTGCCATGGTTTACACTACTTTACAGACACCAGTGTATATGTAATCTTAGTTTGATACTGTATCTTAAGCAGTGTTGTAAACAACTGTTGGGTTTATTTTTAACTAAGTGAGTCACTACTTGTCATGTGAGCCTGTTGATAGAATTTCTTTTAGGTACTCTAAACCGAACTGACAAATCGTTGGCAACATTGAACACTGACTCAAGCTGTGCCTTTTGGATAAGCCAAGTGGAGAGTTGTAAATTAGACTGTAATGGCACCTATCTGAAGTTTTATTATCATGGATTGCCTTCTGCTGTGCAATTTCCTTCAGCGTTTCACAACATTAGAACTTAGGATCGTGTTGAAGATTTGTATGCCAGTGTTCACGAGCAGAGACATTTGACAATGCTTCACAGCATTGAAGTACAGTGCAGTAAATGTTATAATATCGGAAATGTCAAACACTTTGCATGCGTCAAGCAATGGTGAATCTGATTTAATGACATTGTGTTAAGAAATAACAATTGGCCAGGACACTGGAATAACGCTCCTACCCTCCTTTTGATGAGTACAATGTTTTTTTTTATGTTTACCTGAAAAAGTAGACGTCTTTTATGTGCAACATTAAACTATGATGTGGAGGCGCCAGTGTTGGACTGGGGTGGACAGTGTCAGAAATCCAAAGTCTCACGACACCAGGTTATAATCCAACAGGTTTACTTGAAATCATGAGGTATCAGAGCAGCACACTTAAAAGATGGCATTCCATCAGTACTGCACTGGATGTCAGGCTAGAGGAGAAGTTGATTGCAATGTCACAGCTGATACTTAAACTCTGGCCAAGTTTTCTTTTTCAAGGGTAGTTTGTTTCAGGTACTGATTTTTTTAAAAAAAATGCCTTTCTAGTACAAGGAGTCCCAAAGCAATTTGAGTAAAATTCAACAGGAATGCTGTAGCTTAATAGTGCATTAGCTGCCACTCGTGTTCCTGCCCAATTTCTTTTTTCCTTAAAGTGAAATATAAATCTAGCTTCACACTTTGTTAGCTATAAATTCTTGGGAGCATCTGTAGGAAATTGTACAGATGAAAGGGCGTTTCTGATACTTTGACTGTGTCAGGGCCACAAACCTGATTGGAGATTCTGATGAAGCGTCATTGGACTCAAAGCAGTAACTCTGCTTTCTCTCTACAGATACTGCCAGACCTGCTGAGTTTTCACAGCCATTTCTGTTTCTGATTTCTAGCACCTGCAGTTGTTTGGTTTTTTGATATTGGAAATATTTCTCATGATTTGTCATGATATTTGTATGATAACATATCATGCAATATTTGTCATGACGACATGTGCCAGCAATTTCTTGTCCCACCCAAGAACTTCACTGTACTGGTTGTGAACCTTCAGAGATTCGGACACTATAAACAGCACTTCCCCCCTCTTCAATAGCCTCAGGACCTATCCATGTAATTAAGACTCCCTTTCTATCTATAGTTAGTGATGTTTGCCAATGTAAGCTCATTCCCCTGTCAAATCCGGATAAGCAATGCATTCATAATGAAGTGTGCGTGGAGAATGCAGGTAAATATTTAAGTCAGAACTGGGAAGAATTAACAGCAGTGCTGTGGAGGGGTTGGGAGGAAATAGTAAAGGAATGGTCTGGAAGGTCAGACAGATTACATGACTTAAGAGATGGAAATGGTAATTGGGAAAGTAAAGAATCAAAATGAGCATCTGTAGGAGGAGGGAATGAGAATGACAAAATCATCATTAGATGACATGACGCACGTGTAGGAAGAAGGGGTGGGGCAGCAATTATGATTTGTAATTGTTCAATTCAGTGTTGAGTCTGGAAGGTTGTATGTGCTCTAAGAGAAGATGCTGTTCCTCAAGTTTGTCTTGAGATTTGTTGGAACAATGTAGGAGGCCAAAGGCGCAGGAGTGAAGTGGTAAATTAAAATGCCAGGTAACTGGAATCTCATGATCAAATCAGTAGCCTGCAGAGTGCTGTTCTCGGTTTGGTCATCTCAACGTATAGCAGATCACATTATGGGCAGTAAATATTGCACACGAACATGAAAGAGCAACATGTTAACTGCTGTTTTATTAGGAAAGAGATTTTTGCGCTCTAGTAGGTGGAAATAGAGGAGTTTAAATGGGCAGGTGTTTCATCGATTTTGTTTTGATCACATTGGAGTAGCCCGAGATATGCTTGTGAGCTGTTTCTTCACCTGTCCCTGGAAGTGGAAGGCAATGGCAAACCACTGCTGACAAAGTTCCCTTTGGGAAAATAGCTCAGGGTGATGCATCAGCAGACATCAAATCAACAACCTGCCTTTGGGCAGAGTACACTTGACATGATATGAATCAGTATTTATATACAAATGTTAGCACCAATTTACAAGTTCCAATTTCATCACTTCCAAGCCTCAGTAATGATGTGTTTCACATTGTTGGGAGTTGCAGCAGTGCTATTTTAGTTTTGTGACAAAAACTTTTTTTCTTTATTTGTTTACATACCATTGATCTTCAAGCTGGAAGGCAGCAGTTTGGTTATTTTTGTCCTTTTCACATTCCACTGGCAGTTGAGGTCTGGTATTAATCTCAGAAGCAACTGTCACCTACCAGCTGCAAATGTGGTGCAGGAAATCTAACAGTATGTTCACTTGTGTAATGCACTATGGCCTCCTCCTATTTAATAGTTCTCAATTCAAATTGGCCTTTAATTCAATTTATGCTGGTGTGCAAACATCCCTCCTATTTATCGAAAATTCATAAGCTATTGAATATGGGTGAATGGGTTTAATTGCAACCTCCTTAAAACATCTCCTGAAAAATTGTGATAAAACAGAAGGTTCTGCAAAACAGGAAAGTACAAAGGCTGGTGCAAACAACCTTTATTTTCCTAAACTTATGACATCAATTTTAAAATGTGAATAATGCATCGTAACACAAAAATAATCTTGAGATTTCATGTTGCAAAAAATACAGTTTTTGTTGGTGGCTATTAACATTTGTCAAGCAATGGCACGGTGCCTCGGTGGTTAACACTGCTCCCGATCAGTGCCAGAGAGTCTGGTTTGATTTCATCCATGGGCAACAGCCTGTGAGGAGTTTGCACATTCTCACAGACCCCATGTCTGTGTGGGTTTCCGCCGGGTGCCCCAGTTTACTCCCACAGTCCAAAGATGTGCAAGGTAGGTGGATTGGCCATGCTAAATTGCCCATTGTGTCCAGGGATGTGCAGTCTAGGTGGATTAGTCATGGGAAATGCAGCATTACAGGGATAGGGTAGTGATATGGGTCTGGGTGGGAAGCTGTTTTAAAGGCCAGTGTGGGCTCAGTGGGCCAAAGGGCCTGCTTCCACAATATAGTGATACTATGCTATTCTGTTGTCCGCCCAGTGTACACAATTATTTTCAAAAATTTAGAAATCTAAAGTTCAGAGATGCTGCACTTATTTTGTGGCTGACTTTTGAATCTGTAATTCATTCGTATCTCACCAGCATGCGCTCAAACTGTTTTACTGAGAATGCCCAATTTTTGTATAAAAGTTAGTATTTGAAAGGGTTAACTGATATCACAAGATAAACGCTACCAGAATGTAGAGGATTGTTCCTAGCTGGAACTAACCTGTGTGTACTTACAAAAGTTTCCAGCTGTTCTATATACCATCTTTATTTGCTAATTGTACATACTGTTTAGCATAACCTGAGGTCTTACAAAGGACTCTAATGAAAATCCATAGTTATATAGCTGTTACTTACTGTGTATAGATCTGTTTGATTTTACAGAACTGAGCCTCACTTTTACTGAAGATTTTGTGTGGGCATCTTTCCCCATTTGGTATTAGTAACTTAGGCTAAAATGTATAAAAATGTTAGATGACAGTGAATAAAAACTGAAAGAACTGCACATGCTGTAAGTCAGGATCAAAAACTGAAGTTGCTGGAAAAGCTCAGCAGGTTTGGCCACATCGGTGAAGAAAAAAACAGTTAATGTTTCAGATCTGGTGACCCTTCCCCTCTGTTCTGCGGAAGTGTCACCAGACCCAAAACGTTAACTTGATTTTTTTTTCTTCACAAAGATACTGTCAGACCTGCTGAGCTTTTCCAGCAACTTCAGTTTTTGATCCTGTTAGATGGCAGTGAGTCTATCCAAATGATTTTGGATGGCTCCAGTGGGCAAGACCACAACAGATAGCATGCTAGCAGACTGAGGAACAGTTTTAAGTGTTTCTTTCTATGTATGAACAAAGTGTGAGGTTCGCCATTCAAACTCTTAACTGTTGTGTTTCATGCTTTTCAGAAAATTACACATAGCAAATATTATTTCAGCAACTATCACTGCATAGTTGCTCATAAACAAGATCTTTCACTTAGCCAATTACAAAATCCTTCTGCTCACAATCATGAGAATTAACCACAGAGCCATGATTTAAGTTGCCTGTTTAACAATACGTTGTTGAACACTTCAATTGCCATTAAATCTGTGTCATTTGTAGTGCCATTGGATTTTTTAAATCAAGATTTTTGGCAGCTAGCAGTACTCGAGTCAGAAGGCTATCAGTTGAAATCTGAGACTGGAGACTGATACATAGAAGATAAGCTGTCACAGCATGCTGAGAGAGTGCTGCTGAATTAGATGATATGTTAAATTGAAACTCTAAATGGCAGCTGAACTATATCCAGCAAAACTGGTAACAGTCAATTGCGTTTTTTTAAAAAAAAAGCATCAGCCTTTTCTGAATTGTGTGGCATCCTTGCCTTGTGCACTTAGGTTGTCGGAACCGAAAGGGCTATGATATTCTTTCCAGTGCTGAAACAGAATAGATGTTGAATCTGTAATCTGATTGATACAATAGAAACTCCACTGATCATTATAAATGGAGGCTACCACTCCAAGACATTGTAGTGACTTGTTTAACAAGACAAGATTAATCATCATCAGAGAATAGTCACTGTAAGTTATTTAGAGAAATGTAAATCATTTAACTTGCCATACCATTGATATGTTGTATATATGTTGTCACAGGTCACTTTATCTGTACTAATTGTTATGTTTTTCCTTCCTCCCCCTGCAGTACTGCAATTAAAGCTGCAGCAGAGGAGGACACGAGAGCAGCTGGTGGACCAGGGAATTATGCCACGTAAGAATTTTTTTGTAAATTTATGAACTACAAATTTTGCACCCTTTAACTAAGAAGATATAAAGATGAATGTCCCTTTTAAGAAAATAAGATTTTGAAACCAACTTTCAGGCACCCTTCTATTAAAGTAATAAAATGTTCCCAGAATTTAACCTGATTTGTAATTTGTTATAATGTTTATTCCCAAAGGTGTCATTACAATTTGGATAATACTGGGATATCAGTTTTAATTCAGAAATATTTTTCAAACTCGTGACAAATTTCTGTATTTCATGTTTCCTTATTGCTTGTACAGCTGATGAATGTGTACATACAAAACTATGCAAGTCAATTGTCATTGATTATTTTGAAATGTTGAAAGCTGAAAATAGTGAGTGATTGTATGGTGCTATTCAGAAACTGTTGAACTAGTATTAGTAAGCGTGTTATTTCATACATAATTTTTTTCAATACACATTCCAAATGATTAATCTTCTGTCTATACCATTATTATCTAATTGCTAATTTGTGATCAGAAAATATACAACCTCAGTTAGTTCGGCACCTCAGAACATGGAACCCAGTTGCTGCAATCGGCTAACCGTGAAAAAACTGTGGATGCTGCAAGTCAGAGACAAAAACAAATTTCTGGAAAAGCTCGACTCAACCTAAAGCATTAACTCTGATTTCTCTCCACAGATGCTACCCTACCTGCTGAGCTTTACCAGAAATTTCTTTTTTTTTGTTGCTGCAGTGGACCATTTGGCCCTTCAAGCTCTTTCTCCATGTCCTTTGACTCCCTTGTCTGTCAAAATTGATCCAACTCAGCCTTTAATATAATTGAAGACCCAGACTTCACTGGAGAAAAGAATTCCAAACTCTAACGCCCCAAAGAGAAAAGAATTCTCTTTGTCTTAGAGTGAAGACCTGTTATTCTTAAACGATGCCCCTTGTTTTAGTTTCTCATATGAGGGAAGTTCATCTTTGCCTTCACCATATACAGCCTTCTCAATCCTGTATGTTTCCTCAGATGTGATGTAAATCCGTACAGGTGAAACTTTGAATATATGTTGTATATAAAGGGGTTGGTCATGCAAACGAACAGAATTTTGAAGCATTTCGGGTAAATTTTTGATTCCATTCACATCTCCTGAGGTCAAAATTTAAATGCCACTTCCAGCAGAAACTGTAGGTCAAGTCAGGTAAAGGATTAGGGTTCAGTCAAATCAAAATTGTACCGACAAGTTGCTCTACTCCTTGAGTGGTTTAATGTAAATGGAGATAGTTCAGTGACATCAACAAGGCTCCTAGTCAAAATGCAAATACAACAGTGACCGTGTTAGTATCAGTATGGCGGAGTCTCACGTTATCCACAATTTTCCTCTTTTTGAACCAGGAGAAACTAGAGTTGTTGCCAAGCACTTTACAGGAAGAAATTCACAGCCATTCCGTGGTTGCTTATTGCAAGGGAGTTTTCAACTTGCCCAATTTGTATTACGAGTAAATTCCCATTTCTCCCCAAATCCATCTGATTGCTTTCAAACCCTTGTTTCCACTGACTGCAGGCGATCAGTTCTACACTTTGTTGATTGTGCCTCCTGTGAGAGAGATTCTTGCTCTCACTTGTCAACTTTTGTGAGTTTAGCTGGCTGTTGCACAGAAGCTGTATTTATGCTAAGTCCTGGCATTAAGGTTAGTTGGCCCTCCATAGCTGACATGTCTGGCAGTGCTGCCCACTGTTGGACTCATACATACCTTCCCCCTCCACATCAGAAAAAGCAAAGTCTTAACAACACTACATCACCCCCCCCACCCTGTCTATGATTTTTATTTACTTTTATGTTAATGTTTAAATTTCACAGATTTCCTTCTCTTTCCACGCACTCCACCCCAATCCAAACCAAGATTGCCAGGAACCAAATTATTGTAGCATTCTCTTTGGCTGTTGACACGTGCAGCTCATATTGCAGTTTCCACTGTTCTTAAGACCTTTGCAAAATTGTGACTGCATGACTTTAAGAACATCAGAAATCCAAAGTCAGAGAAGGCTGCTTGGCCCACTAGTCCGCTCCAATAGCCCGTGTAAATTATTCCACTACAGGTTTCCATCTCATACCACAACTTCTGTTTTCAACTTATAAAGTGCGAAGCAACCATTCATAAGATTTAAGATAAAAGTGCAAAGCCATAATCCAGTAAAGAAGAGATCTGTCATCTGTTCTGTGTGCCCCATTCCTCCATCTCTACCCAACCGTAACTTGTGCATTTTATGTTCCTTTGCTACTTTTGCTTGAATTTTCTTTGCGTGAAATCATGTTTAATCTCAATGCCTTGTGGTACAGCAAACCTTTTTATTAACCAATACCAATGGGGCCAAGAGTGTACTAGTTGATCAAATATTGCAGTTGATCAAGAGTTTCGCTTAATGTAAAAACAAATGCTAAGTAATAGAGGAGAAATCCGGGGGTGTACACATCACTGTTATACCTTATCTACAGCATAAATCGCTTAAATAAAACTTAACAGCAGAGATCTTTCTCACTTGCACTGTCAACTAATTACTCAAACATCTGAGATCATTGATAAGTAAACTTCCAGTAATTGAAGTTTTTAATTTTTGCTGGTTCATAAAGTGCCAGTTAACAAAGTTTGCTGTAATTGCATGGGATATAAGGCAGAGAAACAGACCATTTGGTTCTATAGCTCCAAGTGAAGCCTCACCCATCATTGCACCTTTAAATCCATCATCATAATCCTCTGTCTCTGGCCTGTTTGTCTAGCTTCCACTTGAATACATGTATACTGTTCACATCAGTCACTCCCTGTGGTATTGAGGGCCACATCCTCAATCACTGAGGACCTGAACACCCAGATCCATACAAATGTCAATACTCCTAAGGGTTCTGCCATTCGCTGTGTGATTTCCACCTGTACTTGATCTTCCAAAATATATCTCATTTGTCCGAACTAAACTCCATATGCTATTTCTTTGCCCAAGCCTCCAAGTGACGTATATCCTGCTGTATCATCTGAAAATGCTCCTTACTAACTGCAAATCCACCAATCTTTGTATTGTCTGCAAACTTACTAATTAGACCAGATACGTTTTCCTCCAAATCATTTATTTAGATCATGAACAGCAGAGGCCCCAGCACTGATCCCTGTGGAACACCACTAGTCACAGCCCTCCATTCTGAAAAGCATCCTTCCACCAATACCCTCTGTTTCCTATAACTAAACTGGTTCTCTATCAATCTTGCCAGCTCACCCTTGAAATCATGTCACTTCACTTTTTTGTACCAGTCTGCCATAAGGGACCTTGTCAAAGGCTTTACTGAAGTCCATATAGACAACAGCAGCCACTTTTCCCTCATCAGTCACCTTTGTCACCTCAAAAAAACTCAATCAAGTTAGTGAGGCACAACGTCCCCCACACAAACCATGTGTATCGTTAATAAGTCCGTTTGCTTCTAAATGCCTATGTATTTTCTCCCTGAGAATCTTTTCCAATAATTTCCCTACCTCCAATGTGAGACTCCCCTGCCTGTAATTACCAAGATTATCCCTGCCACCCTGCTTAAATAGTGGGACAACATTAAGTATTCTCCAGTTCCCTGGGACTTCACCTGTGGCCAAAGAGGACATAAAAATGTCTCAGTGCTCCAGTGATTTGTTCACTTACCTCCCTGAGTATTCTGGGATAGATCCCATCAAGATGCAGGGACCTAAGTAGGTTAATACTTTTTAAGACACACAGCACCTCTTCCTTTTTGATAGCAACTTGGCTTAGAAACTTGACAATCCCTTCCCTAAGATCACTCTCCACCAATTCCTTCTCTTTGAGTTCAGACACACAGTATTCATTTAGAACCTCAGCTATCTCTTCTGGATCCCCACACAGATTTCCTCCTTTGTCCTTGAGTGGGCCAACCTTTTCCCTGGCTACGCTGTTGCTTTTTATGCATGTATGAAAGGCATAGGGATTCTTTGTAATCCTGTGTGCTAATGACTTTTTGTGACCCCTTTTTAGCCCATCTAATTCATTGTTTAGGCTCTTTCCTACTTGCCTTACATACTTTAAGGGCATCATCACTTCCCATCTTCCTAGACCTTGTGTACGCTCTTCCATTTTTCTCTCTGAAGGTCATAACCTCTCTGGTCATCCAAGGTTTAACGTAACTTGCTGTACCTATCTTTCGTTCTCGTAGGAACATGCCTCTCCCGAAATCTTATCAGCTGCTGTTTGAAATGCTCCCACATGCCTGATGTAGATTTATCCTCAAACAGCAGCCTCCAATTAAAATTCTCCAGTTCCTGCCTAATATTGTAGTTTGCGTTCTCCCAATTTAACATCTTCACCTGAGGACCGTTGTTATCCCTATCTATGAGTATCTTAAAACCAATCCCAAAAATGCTCCTCCCACTAAAACTTGCCTCACCTGGCCAAGCTCATTTCCCAAAACCAGGTCCAGTATAATCCCTTCCCTGGTTAAACTGTTTACATATTGTGTCAAGAATGCCTCCTTAATTGTCCTTACAAATTCTGCCCCATCCAAGGCCCCAGCACAAAGTGAGTCCCAGTCAATATAAGAGAAGTTAAAATCACCACCATAACAACCCCGATTTTTGTTTTTACATCTTTCCAAAATCTGACTACGTATTCTCTCCTGTATCTCCTGGTTGTTGGGAGGCCTGTAGTGTCCCCCCGAGCACTGTGACTTCACCTTTCCTACTCCTGAGTTCTACCCATATTGCCTCGCTGCTCAAACCCTTTGTATCTTCTCTCAGTACAGCTGTGAGATACTCCTTTACCAGTAATGCAACTCTCCCACCCCTTCTTACCTCTTTCTACTACACCTGATACATCTAAAACCTGGGTCAATCCTGTCCCTCTTTCAGCCAAGCCTCTGTAATTGCAATAATGTCATAGTTCCAAGTACGAACCAAAGTTAGAAGTTCATCTGCCCCTTGCTTTTATATTTCTGTCATTGAAACTTATGCATTTCAGACCAAGCACCTAAGTGCCAGTTTCCTGCTTTATCCCTATAGCCAAATAATCATCCAATTAAACTTTAAATGCCTCAATTGAACCTACATCCACTGCACCACTTATTTTAATGCTGTGAATTAATGGAATACTTTCTATATTTTGGTATCCAGTGTCAAGCTTTCGTGCTCCTCTGATGCTGCTTGACCTGTTGTGTTCATCCAGCTCTACACCTTGTTATCTCAGAATGTCCAGCATCTGCAGTTCCTACTATCTCTCAAAATTCAATATTACCAGTCCACTGCCTACTAATGCTGTGTCACAAATTATGCATTTTAACCCCAATCTCAAATGTATCTTTAGCACACCGTGGCCCAAGAGTTACTTCTATACCTTTATGAGCTGACTTTTAACAGCCTTGGTAGATAGGAGCTTAAAATACAATTCACCATAATATTTAAAATACCACATGCTATGTTGTTTGTAAAGAAAAGCAAATACAGAATCTGGAAGTAGAATATGATATTCTTTTGACTTTTTTGATTATAGCTACTTGTAAAAGCAACCCAGATTGTGGTAGACTGAGATTCTCGCACATTGTTCGCTTTGTGCCAGTTTTTCTGGATACCAGCAGAAATATTTGCTGCCATAACAAGGCTTGGCACACCATTTTGGCCAGCAAATATGCATGGTATTCATATCGTGTCAGTAATGTTTTTAGCAACCTCGGTAAGGTTGGTGAAGCCAGAAAACCTGAGTGAAGATCAGGTATTGTTTGCAGCTGGTTCAAAGAAATCAGACTGTTTTAAATTCAAGTGGTCACTGGCTACAAGCAATTAGTGATTGAAGGACAATATATTAGCTGCTTATATAGTCTCATACTCATAGAAACACACAACACTGAAGGAGGTCACTAAGCCCATCCTGTTTGATCTGAATTTTTGAAAGAAATCTCAAATTATTCTCACCCGCATGCTGTTTGCCCATAGTCTTGAACAATTTTCCATTTCAAACCTTGCGAATTAAGTCTCTCGATGCAAATTTTGTAGCTCTTAATATTAACTCCTGGAGATACAGCAGCTTTATGAAAACAGTTGAATGTGGTATATTTGTTAATCTTGTGCTTTGTTTTATAAATCCTTATTATAAACAAGTTTAAAAATCCCACAAACATTGAAAACTCTGCACATCCTCCTGTTTGTTCTCTGTAACAAAAACCTACATACTGTTCAGTTTTGCTATATATCTTCTACTTCAGCTGCAGCCTCCACTTGATGCACGCAGCCTCGAGGTCTGATTTATTTCCTGTCTGCTATGTGAGTTGAGAACCTGCAGATTCTCACTGAACCATTGACGATGTTGGTTTGTGGTTGCACAGCAGGGCTGCTTCATAACTCTCAGATGTATTTCCCAGTCCATGGCATTTTAAAATGAAAGCTTGCATATTTGCAGGATAGTGCATAAGTTATTTTTAAAGAAGTGTAGCAATTAAAATGTGAAGTAATATGCAGTCCTTCTTTAAGGGCACAATTTGTCCATTTCGGAAGATAGAAATTAGTGAGTAGTCTTAAACCATTGCAACACTGAACATCATCATTACCAGCATTTCTACATGCCTCAGATGGTTGATTTATGATGCAAGTAAATCTGAACATCCTCGCCCATTGCTGAGTTAGTAATGCAGTCAGAAGACAGGTTTTTCATTTAGCAATGCAGCTTTACTGATGCCAATACTGCAAAAGAATTGAAGGTTAAAACCAACAATATGACCAACAGGCAAAACAAATCCTGGTAGAACGGTTCTGGTGGTAAAGCTTAAGACTTTGTTGTAAATTAATTGTGTAGATCAGATTTTCAAAAGTTAGTAGATTCATTTAGCTTTTTAAGCAGCTTACCATCACTTGAATATCAGATTAGCTGTACCCGTGTATGCATATTTGATGCTCACAATATCACTTTGAATAACTATATTGAGATGAGCCAACAGTACAGCTCAGAAGCACCTGATCACGACATTCTAAACTAAGTATAAGGGTCAAATTTGTACCTGTCAAGTTATAACACCAAAAGTATTCAATTAATGTAGCAAAACCACTCAACTGGGGGGGAAAAAATGTCCTAACATGATTTTAGTTATGGCTGGCTTTTGTGGTGCAATGGCAGTGTCCCTACATCTTGGTCCCGCCTGCTGCAGAGATGTGTAATAACATCTCTGAACAGGTTGACTAGAAAATATCTCTAGGATGGTAATTTAAGTTTTCTTTTGCCAAGGCTATTAGCATTCAAATATGGTGGTATTGACAATATTGATTGGGTGGTGCAAAAGTGAGCACTTCTGTCCACGTACCTCCCTAGCTGCTAGTTTTCTATTAAGTTGTGGATTAGCAGCTGAAAGGCCTCTCACTCTGATCCTGATCCTGGAATCTGTCTGCTGCCTTTAACTATATGCTACAAAATTGCTCACGGTTTCACATTTTCGGTGCTTGTTTTAAATGGTTTCACACATCAACTCGTATGAGGTACCGTGTGGAAGTTGGTCAGTTTGGGAGAGCAGAAAGGTAGTGGTAAAATCGACTTTGGAAAACAGTGCAAAATGTGCCAGATCAGCGAGGCCATCTGTTGTTATTTCTCCTGATTTTTATTTTCATTCACCACAAAAAGCAGCCTGTTTTCAAAAATGTTCATTGCTTTTGTGCCCCCAAAGATCTTGCCTCTACCTTTAGCTTCCTCCATGGTATGTATACCCACATTTGCGAATTTCATTCTCCACTGTCAATGTATCGTTATGTCAAATTCCCTGTCCTGTCTATCCTGAATTGAACTCCTGGCCCCATGTCCCACTAAATCACAAAGCACTTCCACTTCATCAGCATCTGATTTAGCCCCAGCTCATCTGCTGCTAAAGCTCTCATCCATTCCTTTGCTCAGTCAGGCTGTTCCAATGTTCTTCTCTCTCTCGTCCTTCATTTTCATAAGCCTTCGCTCATTTTGGATTCTGCTGACTGTGTCCTAACCCCTCGCAAGGCCTACTTACCCATTCCTCCTCTACTTGTTAACTTACAATATGCAATCCAATTTTCTCATTCATGTGTTCAAATTTCTTAACTGCCACATCCTTTCCTGTTGCTGTAATACCTTTCAGCTCTAAAGCCCTTTTGAGCTCCATATCCCTCCAACTTTTTTTCTTGTTATATGTTGCCCATTCCCATCACCCCACCATAAGTAATCATGCCTTCATTTTGTAGCCTACTATCCAAATTATCCTGCATCAACCTTTCTATCTCTCCACCTTTAAGATTATCAATAAAACCTTTCTCTTTAACCAAGTTTTCACTCATTTCCCCTAAAGTCACTTTATTTTCCTCTGTGCCATTTTTGTCCAATTTTGCTTCTGTGCAAGACTGTAAGGCATAAAGATGGGTACAATAACCACATTTAAAAGGCCGATGAATGGGTAAACGTGTAGTAAGGGTTTAAGAGGGATATGGGCCAAATGCTGGCAAATGGGACGAGATCGGTTGATAATACCTGCTCAGCATGGATGAGTTGTACCAAAGAGCCTTTATCCGTGCTGTGCAACTGTGGCTTATTCCTGTTCCTAATTCATATGTTCATGTGTGTGCAGCCTGTGTGGTGACGGTCCATTCTCAGTGCTGTTAGGCAAAGCGTTCCAGATTTTTGACCTACTGCCCATGAAAGAACAGTCAGGAAGATGCGTGATTTAGAGGGGAACCTGGAGGTGGTAGCAACTAATTAAGATACAACTTCCTTAATGATAGCAAGATATAATTTTAAGTGGCAATCAAGCTCTTTAATGACCCTGCAGGGAATCATTCCTCAGGAAGACTTCAACTCCTTTAGCAAGGTAGTGTCTTGTGCCAAATGCTGGCTGAATCCAAAATCGCACGACCATCAGATAATTGTAAACACCTGAACATGTGGCCATAAATCATTCAGAAAATATATTGTTTAAAATTAAAATTGCTGTGAATCTCATGTAAAAGGTTTTACCAAGGTAATTAGCCATTTGTATGGTTATCCATTCATGGCATTGCTGTTGTAGCAGTACTACAGGTGTTAGCGGATCAAAAGGAAATGATGCAGAGTGATGTCTACTGAGTAAGATATACTTGATGTGAGATTTACTCAGCAGTAGTTAGTATTTTCTGTTTCACATTATTGCCTAATGTTCTAATGGTTGGCGCAGATTTAAAGTTAGAGCTAGTATTGCCAAGAGGACCAACTGACTGGGCTGCTGCCATGTATATCAAGTATCTATCCAGTAAGTAAATCAAAAAAGTGGAATAGTGCATGTAAATGCAGTAAAAGAAATGGTTATTCATGTCCAGAATTACTAGTTTGGAGGCTTTTTAAGATTTAACAAAAAATAGGATGTGTTAAGTAGACAGGTAGAAAGAAGTGCATACACTGCAACACTTTAAACTGTGTAGCTCAAGCAAGTGCCTCCTGTTGATACCTTTTTCATATTCTGCTAATGTAATGTTTCCGAACAAGAAAGTTAATATATTCATATATTAGTTTTATATTATTTTTATAACAGTGTTATGTTAGCCATTCTCTAAAGAAGCTGTGTTAATATTAATTTTTGAATTGAAACATGAGAGCAAGTGAAACCTCTAATATCCAGGTAAAAGTGAACAAATACTTGTCACAAATCAAAAACCTGTCTTACTTTGAAGCAGGAAAGCAATTGCAGAGGGAAGCATCTTAGATAAGATAATTCAGAGTATACATTCAGAATGTTGGTCAATGGAAGGGAGTAGATTGTCTGATTGGTGTAACTTACTATAGATGAGTTGCTAATTTGCACAGTTAACCAGGATGGCCCCAACGGATTGAGAACAAAAACAAAGTTGCTGGAAAAGCTTTGGCAGCATCTGTGAAGGAGAAAACAGTTAACATTTTGGTTCTGGTGACCCATCCTCAGAACAACGGATTGAGATCTTTGTTTTTATCTTTCTAATTGATTTCACCTTTTTATACTGTATGTAATTCCGTTTGTGGGCTGTAGCGGCTATGAGCTGCTGCTGAAACTATAATGATGGGCAATTTAAAAAGTGTTCCTGCATACAGCTGAATATATTTATACTGGTGAGAAGTGTTTACTTGATAAAGTTTTAGAGGGAGGAGTTATATGATGTAAAGCAGATACTAGATGGAACCTGGTGGCTTTTGCTTAGAGAATTGAAAGAACTTTGAGTAGAAATACAGACCAATTCAAAGAGTGGCCCTGACTTTTTTGGGCATGTAATTGGTGGTTCAATGCCCTTATCAAATGCACTTCAAGTTGCCTTTCCATGTTCCTACCCTCTGTATACTTGAGGTCATGAAAATACCTCCTGCCTTTGCTCTACTTGCAGCAAATCTCATTCTCACATCATCCCTATGCTCACTCACATTAAATCCTGTTTAAGCGATGCATCAATTTAAAACTCCTTGCCCTTAATTAAATCCTTGCTTGTCCTGCCCTCTTTGTAGCTCTGTAATTTCTAGCCCCACTACCTTCTATTCACATTTATTGAGATGGTACTTTCATATCCAGACATTTTCTTTCTTTTAGATCTGGATGCTTTCTTCCTCCTTTGGTGCTGTTGTTTTTATTTAAATTCTGGATTTGTAATCAAGATGGTGCCACAGAGTGGTGACTTTTTGCCTCCTGCATTCCTGTACTTGAGTACGCGTGACAATAATATCTAATTCTAATTCCACGATACTTCTGTTCCTCTGATCCTACCCTCTTGAGAACACCTAATTTTAATTTCTGCACCACTTAAAGTCATGCCTTCAACTTCCAAAGCACTGAGCTGTGGAGTACTCTCCCAACGCCACCCCGCTGTCCTCTGTCCTTTAAGATACTTCTCAAAAGCCTTACCTCTTTGACCACTCTTTTGGTCAATTGCTCTTCTGTCTTTTCATGTATCAAATTTTGTTTCATAATGCTTCTGTGTGAAGCACCTTATCACGTTTCATTATGTTAAAAGCAATTCATAGATGCTGGTGTAGTGATGGAATATGAGTATTGTATAATGGTGCGAATGAACAAGACTAAAGAGAAGGAGAAGACAATCAAAAGACGAGACACCTTAGGCTGTTCTTGATTAACCCTTCTGCCTGTGTCAAGCTGTGATGTCAGAGGTTCAGAGCAGGAACGTTGTCACTTGAGAAATGAGAGATGCTGCCAGCTGGGTAATTTAAAGTGGGTAGGAAGGAAATTTGGGCAGATTCTAACAAAAAAAAGTTGTTTACAAATTAACCTTGCCTTTCTTTTGCCCTCCAGAATTTTGCCCCTCCCATGAAATTTATCCCATGACACTTTTGGTGCATTTTCAGCTGCTGGCCGTCGTTTGGTACCATGTCCACATTGCCATTTTCCGTGTGTGAATCCATAAACTTGCAGGAATAATATTCTGAATTGAAACTCTTGGCACAAAGTTTCACACCAGGAGTAAATATCAAGTAAATCATCAGTTACCCCACATGCTGTCCAGCTGAGTCAATTGAAATAAGAGAAAGATTGCATATAAACAGCACCTACTAAAATTTCTGGGCATCCCAAGTACTTTTGAAGTGTAAAGTATAAAGGTAAAAGACGCCATAGTCCTTTTGGGACATAATGCTGCTCGCTTATAGGAGAGAGATGACTGGTGGCAGTTTAACATGAGGGCTACCATGCCTTAGGTGAGGGGAGAGGTTGAGAGGTTGCTATTCACCTTGTCAATACCCCTCATGATTTTGTGTAGACTTCAATCGGGCCACCCCTTCAATCTCTGTCTTTCTAATGAAAAATAATCCTAATCTACTCAACCTTTCTTTATAACTAGCACCCTCCATACCAGGCAACATCCTAGTGAACCTCCTCTGCCCCCTCTCCAAAGCATCTGCATCCTTTTGGTAATTTGGTGACCAGGACGGTGCACAGTACTCTAAATGTGGCTGAACCAAAGTCTCATACAACCGTAACGTGACCTGACAACTCTTGTACTCAATATCCGGTCCGATGAATGAAAGCATGCCGTATGCTGCGTTGTCACCTTCAGGGAACAATGAACCTGAACACCCAGATCTCTCTGAACCTCAATTTTCCTCAGGACTTTTCCATTTACTGTATAGTTTGCTTGTGAATTAGATCTTCCAAAATGCGTCACCCCGCATTTGCCCGGATTGAACTCCATCTGCCATTTATCTGCCCAACTCTCCAATCTATCTGTATTCTGCTGTATTCTCTGACAGTCCTCTTCACTATCTGCTACTCCACCAATCTTCGTGTCATCTGCAAACTTGCTGATCAGACCACCTATACCTTCCTCCAGATCATTTACGTATATCACAAACAGCAGTGGTCCCAGCACACATCCCTGTGGAACACCACTGGTCACAGGTCTCCAATTTGAGAAACTCCCTTCCACTACTGCTCTGTCTCCTGTTGCCTAGCCATTTTTTTTAATCCATCTAGCTAGCACACCCTGGACTCCATGTGACTTCACTTTCTCCATCAGCCTGCCATGGGGAACCTTATCAAACACTTTACTGAAGTCCATGTAAATGATATCTACAGCCTTTCCCTCATCAATCAACTTTGTCACGTCCTCAAAAAATCCTGTTAAGTTGGTAAGACATGACCTTCCCTGCACAAAACTATGTTGCCTATCACTGATAAGCCCATTTTCTTCCAAATGGGAATAGATCCTATCCCTCAGTATCTTCTCCAGCAACTTCCCTACCACTGACGTCAGGCTCACTGGTCGATAATTACCTGGATTATCGCTGCTACCCTTCTTAAACAAAGGGACAACATTAGCAGCTCACCAGCCCTCTGGGACCTCACTCATGTTTAAGCATGCTGCAAAGATATCTGTTAAGGCCCTGGCTATTTCCTCTCTCGCTTCCCTGAAAAACCTGGGATAGATCCCATCTGGACCTGGGGACTTATCCACCTTAATGTCTTTTAGGATACCCAACACTTCCTCCCTCCTTATGCCGACTTGATCAAAAGTAATCAAACATCTGTCCCTAACCTCAACATCCGTCATGTGTCTCTCCTTGGTGAATACCTCCTTGGGAGGTAATCTGCTGATACCTTGCTGGAGCCTTGTTCATCAGTCTCTTCGCAGTTTGGAATTGCTGAATTTGGAGCAGTTGCCTATTGCAAATGGGCTGCTTTAATATTTCGGGTTATGGCTTAGCATAAGATCGTGGGAAAGATCACAAAAGCAAATATGAGAAGAGAGAGAGAAATGAAATGAGAAAGATCAGATATTAAATAAAAATAGAATATCCTGGAAGCACTAAATAGTTTAGCAGCAACTGTGGAGAGAGAAATTACATTATTCTTTCAGATCTTGGCATCTGTCATCAGAACTGGAAAAAGTTAGAAATGTAATTGGTTTTGAGGAGGTGAAAGGAGGACCCTGCATTAAAGATAAAAGTGAAGGCCTGTGTTTAGGTGGAAGGCAGAAGTGGGATTAATTATCAAGATTATTCTGAAGAGAGAAAAGAGGAGAAAGCAATGAAGGGAAACAAGGGAGAAGAGACAAAACGGTTGCTCAGCCAGCAAGATTTCTACCAAAACCAGCCTGTTACTGAAGTGTGTTGGAGTAAACTACAAAGTCACTGCCTGCATTATTTGGCAATCTCCCATAGCATTAAAGAGAGAGAAATTGCATTATCCTACTTTTCCGAGCTTAATTTGGTAGGAGGTGATGGAGTAGTGGTAGTGCCATTGGACTGGTAATCCAAACCACGGATTAATGATCTATGTGTGTTTGAATCCTATCATGGCAAGTGGTGACATTTTGAATTTAATAAAACCTAACCTTATGGTGACCATGTAAGCACTGTCATAAAACACATCCAGCTCACTAATGTCCTCTGAGGAAGGAAATTTGCAGACTACATCTGGTCTGGCCTGCTTGTAACTTGAGACCCACAACAATGTGGCTAACTCTTAACTGCACTCTGAAATGGCCTAGGAAGCAGATCAGTTAGGACAATTAGGGACGAATGTTGAAACTCTGAATACACAATTTTACAAAAATAACAAGTAGCACCTTTCATTAAGTAAAATGTGCCACATTATTTTAGGGAAGCACTAATAAACAAAACCAGGCACAGTGTCGCACAAGATGATATTAGGGCTGATGACCCAAAAGCTCGGTCAAAGGAGGAAATGGAGATAGGGAGTTGGAAAGATTTAGTTAGGTATGGAATTCTAGAGCTTGTGACCAAGGTAAGTGAAAACACAGCCATGCTCTAGTGGAAGTGCTTGAGCACCAATTTCTAATTGGGTCATGGGTCTGAAAGAGACTACAGAGACAGAGGGATGAGGCTGTGAAGGGCTTTCAAATCAAAAATAAAAATTTTAAAATCAGGTTGTTTGTCTAGAGACCAATGTAGGTCAGTGAACATAGGGAAATGAGGAATGGAACTTTGAATGAGTTAAGACATGAGCAGCAGAATTTTACATGACCTCAGCCTTATAGATGGGTGAATGTTGAAGGCCAGCCATCAGCGCTTTGGGGAAAATCTAGCCTTGGGGGAACAAAGGCATGGACTGGAAATATAGGGAAAAGTATGATTATAATGTCAATCATGTTATGCATTTGCTATTGCTTGGGAGTCCCATTGCTCCCAAATGGAATCAGAAGTGTTCTCTGAGGCATATTTGTGTTTTTCTTTTCATATTAAGAAATTGTTGGCATTGGGTGTTCTGTTTCAGCAAAAGACCTTTCAGCCTTTATAAATAAAGTCTCATTCTAAAGGCGTGCCTTGGCTTTACAAGAAACAAAGAGTAGTACAGCACTGGAACAGCCTTTAGGTGCACCAAAACTGCATTGTCACATGACTCCTTTCTAAACTTAGAGATAGTGGAATCAAGGGTTGTGGGGATAAGGCAGGAACAGGATACTGATTGTGGATGATCAGCCATGATCATAATGAATGGTGGTGCTGGCTCGGAGGACCGAATGGCCTACTCCTGCACCTATTGCCTATAATCTAAAAGCATTTTGCCTCTGTGGTCTGTGTCTCTCTCCAACGTTACTATTGTACCACCTGCACTGGCAATACATTCCAGGCACTTGCCACCCAAATGCTTGCCTCTGACATTTCCTTTCAACTTATCCCCTTCTACCTTAAACCTCTGTTTCCTAGTAATTGACATTTCTACCCTGGAAGAAGACTCTGACTGTTGTTCTGTCCGTGTCTCTCATCATTTTGTAAACTTCTATTATGTTGCAACTCGTCCTTTGACGTTCAAATGAAAACAAATCAAGCTTCTCCTATCTCTCCTTACAAATAATACCCTCCAAATCAGGCAACATCCTGGTAAACTATCCTGTACCCTCTGCGAAGCATGCCCTTCCTTCTTGTCTTGTGGTGACCAGAATGGTGAGCAATATTCCAAATGTCAGCTAACTAAAATTCTAAAAACTGCAACATGACTTGCCAATTTTCATACTCTATGCCCTGAGCAATGAACGGAAGCTTATCGTATGCCTGAAAACAAAAATGCTGGAGGTCAGATGTCATCCATGGAGAGAGAGTGAGCTAATGTTTTAAGTCTAGGTAACTCTTCAGAGCTGAAGTGTCTACCTTATCCACTTGAATTTCCATGTTCGGGGAATGGCAGACCTGTATGCCTAGATACCTCTGTAGGTCGATGCTACTAAGGGTTCTGCCATTTATTGTATACTTTCATCCTGCATTAGATCTTCCAAAATGCATCACTTTGAGTTTGTTCTGATTAAACTCCATTTGCCATTTCTTCACAGTGCCCAACCTATCCTGCTGTATCCTCTGGCAATCCTCCTCACTGTCCATACACCCCCATCCCAGCAATCTTAGCTCGTGGATGACACAATCAGACCACCTGCACACGCACACGCGCACACATACACGCACAGCAACAGGGGTCCCAGCACTGCAAAACATCACTGGTCACAGATCTCCAGTCAGGAAAATGCCACTCAACTGTTATTCTCTATCTTCCATGCCATTCTTTTTCGTTTTCACAGGAAACATGCTGCTCCTGAGCTCTACTTTCTTATAAAATGATGGAACTAACAAAATGATGGACAAAATAGATTCCCCCACCTCCAAACCTAGGCCTTTTTGTTACTTTATTCATTTATGGGATGAGGGCATTGCTAGCTAGGCAGCATTTATTGCCCCAGCGGGCAGCTGAGAGTCAACCACATTGCTGTGGGTCTGGAGTCACGTGTAGGCCAGACCAAATAAAGATGGCATTTTCCTTCCCTAAAGGACATTAGTGAACCAGATGGGGTTTTCTGACAATCAGCAATGGATTCATGGTCACCCTTAGATTCTTAATTCCAGATACTTACTGAATTCATATTCCACCATCTGCCGTGGCAGGATTTGAACCCTGGCCCCAGAATGTTATCCAGGTCTCTCGATTAACAGTCCAGTGATAATAGCACTAGGCCATAGCCTGTCTCCGCCCAACTTTCCCTTCAGCTGTAGTCTGACTGGACTCCCATCTCTACCTACCCAGGGCTCTGAACCCCTTCTTTATAGCTGATTTTCACCAGTAACACATTTGTTTTGACTGCTGTATTTAATTGCTTTCATTCTTTTGACTTAGCAATTTGAGCAGCACTGATACTTAATGATTGAAATTGCCATTTTGATTGACACTGTAGACATGTCTGAGCTGCAGAACGTGATATTGTTCAATATTTTAGTGAGTAACATGTCCTGTGTATTGCTGGTACATGCATTGTTTTGGTAGATTTGATGAGTCAGATTAGTAGTTCCAAGATGGAGTATTTTTAGTGCCTTGTTGCGAGCCATTTGTCAGAAGTCTGACTGCATTTACTTGTGAAAGCATTACCACATTTCCTCTGATAGACATTTCCAGTTGATTTAAATTCTTCCTTGTCACCTGTTCACAGCATTGAAGAGTCCAGCTGCATTCCATGAACAAAGGAAGAGTTTGGAACGAGCAAGGGTAAGAATCTCAATCAATTTTCCCATGATGTGCAAGCATTACCAGGCAATGCCAGCATTAAGTTCTTGAAAATATGCCTCAATGATCTTATATTGGCATTGACCTACCTGACATTCTGTTTAAAAATATTGCAGAAACAAGGTCACACCATTATACTTTGTCACAAAGTTTGGATAAATCTGAAATGATGTCAATTGCAAATTGTTTTTTCCCAACTTCAATTCAGTATTGCACTCCAATTTTATTTTGTTATTTTTTTCTAAAATAGAGGATTGAGAGTAGCATGGATCGTGCAGCCACTAAGAGATTCAGGCATATTTCTTGGTTTACTTTGAAATTTCCCATAGTTATTACATTTCACTAGTTATAATATTTTTATTTTGAAGTGGTGGACTTGGGTGAAGTTACTACTTTTGTAAGACATTTGGATAAGTACATGAATAAGAAATGTTTGGTGGTCTATATCTGTGTTTACACAGGTTGTTTCTTACCTTGTGACCATACAGTCTGGCATCAAGCAGTGCAATCTAACTATTAGTCCATAGTCTGCTACTCCAGGGAAGTGCAAACGGAGCCAAGTCCATTGCAATGGCACTGGCTCTGCTGCGTGGTGGGAGGGGAAGTAGTTTGGCACCATTGTTTAATCAGGGAGAAAGGGATATATGGAGTAAATGCAGTTTAGTCAGCCTAACTTTGGTTGTAGAAAAGATTCTGAGAATCTGAAAAATTGAGGGGTTGGATAAATCTTCATTTAGAAGATTAATCACTGACGCCATGGTTTGTTTAAAGGAAAGTCATGCCTGACTAACAGAATTTTGAGGAAGCAACAAGGAGGAGTGATGAGGGTAGTGCATTTGATGTAGCCTACATGGATGTTAGCAGGCTTTTAATCAGGTCCTGCATGGCACACTGATCATGCAAGTAAAAGATCATACAATGCAAGACAAAGTGTCAAGTTTGATCTGAAAGAGCAAATTACTGCAGATGCTGGAATCTGTGCAGAAAGCAGAAAAATGCTGGAAATCACAGTGGATCAGGCAGCTAATGTTCCAAGTCCAGACAATTTCTTCAGCACTTCATCTGGACTCAACATTGGCTTGCTTTTTCTTCAAGTTGGGTGTGAAATTGGTTCACAGGTGGGAAGCAGAGGCTAGTAATTGACAGGTGTTTTTTTTTTAAACTGGAATGCTGTTTCCAGTGAAATTCTGCAGGGCTCTGACTGGATTCCATGTTTGTAGTATACGTCAATGGATTTGACTTGAATGAGAGGATGTGCTTAAGTTCACAGATGATATCAACATTGGTAATAATGAAGATGATTATAGACTGGAGAAGGAAATGAATGAACTACTCAGCTAGGTAGAAGATGACAAATAGAATTCTCTCTAAAGTTGGTGATTCTGTAAGTAAACAAGGGAAGGGAATATGCAATAAATAGCAGAGTGCTGAGGTGTAGAGGAACAACGGGGCCTTGACCTGCATGTCCACAGATCACTGAAGATCAGCGTGTATTTGGGTGATCAAGAAGCATACTGGATGCTTGCTCTTATTAGCTGAGGCATAGAATATAAGAGTTGAGGTTGTGCTGGAACAGTATTAAATACTAGTTGAATCACAGCTAGTCACCACACTATAGGAAAAATGTGAGTGCACTAAAGAAAGTACAAAGGAGATATGAGGATGTTGCTTGGACTGGAGAGTTTTTGTTAGGAGTAACGATTGGGTGGGATAGGGTTGTTGTTTTTCTAACAGGAGGCTAAGGGGAGAGTTATTTGGAATTTATAAAATTATGACATTTTAGGTAGAGGATAAGGCAAGACACCATCCCCTTGACTGAGGGGTCAATATCCAATGGTCGCCAATTTACGGTAAGCTTGAGTTTTGGAGGAGATTTGAGGGTACAATTTTTTTGCTTTTACTGAGAGTCTAGTGGAATCTGGAAGTCACTGCCTGAAAGGGTCAGTGGGGCAGAAACATTTATAAAACAAAAGTCAGGATTTGGTTACACAATTAAACTACTCGACCTCCAAGAATTGGAAAGTGAGATTTGAGCAGATAGCTACTTACTGATAGGTCAATTGGGCTCCTTCCCTTCTGTAAGTGTCTATAATTCCCTTTAGAGGTGTTTGTAAAAGTGTGCTAGCTGTGCTATTTTCTCCTCTTGCATCCTAACAAAAGAAAATCATGCTCTGCCAAGGTCTGAGCAAGCCTCTGAGATTATTAGTTTTAGTACTTGAACATCTTGTTGGAAAGACAAAATTCAACAAAATTTCCAATTGGAAGAATATTACTGACATTAGCTGACTTCTCTGCAAGTAAGACCATAGGACATAGGAACAATACTAGGCCATTTGACCCACCAAGCCTGCTCCGCCATTCAGTGAGACCACAGCTAATCTGAAAATCCTCAACTCCATTTTATTCTCTTTTCCCTATAACCTTTGATTCCCTTACCGGTTATAAATCTGTCTATCTCAGTCTTTAATATACTTAGCAAATGAGTCTTGATAGCTGTCTGCGGTAAAGAATTCCACAGATTTGCAATCCTTTGAAATAAATATTTTCTCCTCATCACTGTCTTAAGTGAGCAAATTCTTACCCTTCAATTATGCCCTCTGTTCTAGACTTTTCCACAAGGGGTAACAACATGCCTGCATCTACCCTGTCAAAGCACTAAGAATCTTATGTTTCAAGTACATCATTTCTTCAATAATTACTGACATCCATTGGGAGACCTTGTTGAAGGTGTAATTTCCCTGATATTGTAAAATAAGTTGTATATTCCTTTATTGTTAAAGACATTTGCTACTATAAAGCGTACGAACAACTCTAATGTTATTGCAGAATCTAACCAGAAATCTGAATAGAATTTGCACAACTTCATATTCTTTCAGACTGAGGACTACTTGAAACACAAGATACGAAGTAGACCTGAGAGGTCTGAACTGGTCAGAATGCACATATTAGAGGGTAAGAAAGTATATGTAAGAAAACATTCTTACCAAGTTTATAATTACATAGTCTATAAAGCATTCTCAAAACAACATATTTTATGTTGCATATTTTCTCCTATTAAATATTGGTGTGGAATCAGAAACCTTGGCAGAGCCTTCTCTGCAGGCCACTCAGATGAAGCTGAAAAGAGCCAGACTGGCAGACGATCTGAACGAAAAGATTGCTCAGAGACCAGGCCCGATGGAACTTGTGGAAAAAAACATTCTTCCTGTAGATTCCAGTTTAAAGGAAGCGATTAAAGGCAAGTTGCTATTTGTTCCATTTGATTAGCTTTGGCTGGCAGGATCTGATCTGTAGGAGGAACAGGAAGAAATAGCAGATGCAATGGACAAAGGGTTAAAAATAAAGACACAGTGAATAATAATGGGCTAGAATACGTTGCCTGCAAATGTGCAGGCTTGATTGAAGCATTCAAGAGTGCATTAGATGCTTGTTTCTGTTTAAACAATGAGCAGGGGAGATTGACAATAAATCAAAATGTTTCTGCAACAGCTCTCTGAACAATGGGCCAAATGTCCTCTTCCTGCATTGTAATAGTTCTGCGAAGATCTGGGCAATCATCCAACTTTTGTTTGAATGTTGCTGCAGTGAGACATGTAGGTGGAGCCGCATGTAAACTACATGTCTCAAACTAACGGACAAATTTCAACAAGACATAGTGCATGGGCCTAAGTTTAAAAACTGATTAGTTTTTGGCAAAGATGCAGATCTAGATCCTGGAATTTTGTAAAGGACCTGTTAACATGGGTACATACGCAATTTTTTTAGTTTGATTCAAAATGTTGTCAATCATCTCAGCAGTTGTGGTATAATTTCTCACAGCAGTTGAAATGTGAGTAGAGAGTAGTTGCAGTGAAACAGGCAAAGATAAGAGTTTCAAATTTCAAATGATCACAACAATTATATAACACTGGAGAAAGTGCTGCTGAGTGGTTGGCGAGTCATTTTGATTTGCTGCAATACCATGGAGAAAGCAGCAGAGAATTATTGGAGTTCCAATACTCAAAGTTCCTAGATAATTCACAAAAGTTACAAGATGTTCTCTTATTCCTTATACATGTAGAGAACACGCTCTATGCAGGTCCCTCAGCCAATCAGAAACAACCTGGCAATCAGTTAGCTTCCCTTCCTTTGGAGTAAACTGTTGTGATTGTTTGAAATTTGGCATTTTACATTTTACCTGTTGCGTGAAAGATGAAAAGCTTCAGCCACATGTCTCAGTCTTCAATATTCACTTTGTGCCATTACCACGTTGCTCAGAGTTATCATAGGACCTGTCCAGCTGAGAACAGCTAGCTCCACATTTTAAAAAAAAGTGCTCGGACCTCTGGGAAATTTGAGACACTTCATGCTGGGGAGGAACAAAACTTGGGTAAATGACTTGCACACTTAATGAAGGATAACACCTCTTTGGCAAAAGATGCTTTTATCTTATCTTTATTCCCGAAGGAGTATCTTAATTTTGGTAGGTAGGCTGAGGAAAAGGAGATTATTTTGGAAGGTTTGATACACAGTTTTGAACAATAATTAGCTTCTATAAGTGATATAGGTGCGATTAAAATTTGTTGTAACTGTTAAGCATTGGATTTGAACTTACAGGCATGTTAATATATGTAGGCTTAATTCCTAAAAATGATATCAGTGTGTAAAGGAAGCAAAATATCAATGCTTGGTAAGTCTGTTGGAGTTGATTTGACATGGATTGTTGCATTTGCTGGAAAGGTTTTATTATATCAATTAAACCCCACATAACTTTTGGCTACATATACCCATTGTCTTTGAAGGCTATCAGCACTGTTGGCCCTCAGTGCTTTCTTCGATGTTCCCTTTACAGGGTTAGTGACAGCAATCAATGTGGGTCAGCTGTGATATCTAAATAAAAAGAACTCTGCTGACACGCTGGTGGAAAAACTTTCCTACAGTCATGTTACTAATTATAAAGTGAAACTTCTGGCCAGAAATAACCTAAATACAGAGAGCTGTTCCTCCTTGTCATTTGTCACTCCCAGCAGTGCATAATTCTGAACATCTTTTTTTCTCACTTGGCTTTTGGAACACTCCCTTCCTGCTAATGCCTTACTCAGTATAGAACATTTAAAGTTGGTAGCAAAGCAATGCCAGTTGCAATAAGAACTACTCAAACAGGTGAAAGGCAACTTAAAGGTATTTATGGTTGACTCCTGTTCAAATTTCATCTTATTTCAACTGAAATGCTGAGTGGAGTTTGTGCTGAAAAATGAGCAGGTTTGGTTCAGGTGATAGGTTGGCATTGAAATCAAAAATTTGATCCCTGATCTAAATCCATCTCCAAACTGCCTATCCATAATTGAAATGGTCTGTGGAGATAGTTTGGATCTTTAAATATAACAAACAACTTTTGATCTTTGACTGGTGCAAGAGAAACTGGCAACTTCTTCAACACAAGGACTCGATGGATTCAGGAAGTAAGTGTCTACATATTTGTAGTTGGGATCCAGATGCATGTCAGAGAAGAAACAATGAGGGGAATTACCCTATCCATACTGATGCTGATCAATGATTAATCACCCTCATCCTCAGTCGGAGCTCAGTCCCAGAGTGGGTCCATTTGCTTTTCTTAAAATTCATTCACTGGCTAGGACAACACTTATTGCCCATTTTTAATTGCCCAGAGATCAGTTAAAAGTCAAACAAATTGCTGTGGGTCTGGTGTCATAGCTGTGCCAGACCAGATTAGCATGGCAGATTTCCTTGCCTAAAGGGCATCAGAGAGTCAGATGGGTTTTTTCCTGACAATTGGCAATGGTTTCATTGTCATCATTAGACTGTTACTTCCAGTTACTTCTTATTGAATTCAGATTCCACTGCCAAGGCAGAATTTGAGCCCAGGTCCCCAGAACATTACCTTGGTCTCTGGATCAATAATACCACAGCGATAATACCACTAGGCCTTCAGCTACAGTAATGCTGCCATAACTAGTGCCCTGCTTGTTGGGAGACCCAGATTGAGACTGAAAAGGGCTTCAGAGAGAACCAGGCAAATTTTCCCCGATCTTTTGGAAGCAGGCATACAGACAAAAATGCCAAAAAATGTAAAAGTAGAATCTCAGTCTGATTTCTGTCTCCAAGTGTTTTAATCAGAGGTGCTGTCACATAGCGTCATAGAATAATACAGTACGGAAACAGGCCCTTGGCTGAAACTGGCCCATGCTAACCATGGTGCATTCTCAGCTAGTTACAATTGCCTGCATTTGGTCCATATTCCTCTGAACCCTTCCCATCCAAATACCTATCTAAATGTTTTTTTTAAAACGTTGCTATTGTACCTGCCTCAATTGCTTTCTGAGGCGACCCATTGGTTTTATACGCACCACTCTGTGTGAAGAAGTTGCCTCTCCGGTCCTTCTTAAATCCTTCCCCTCTCACCTTAAACCTATGCCCTCTAGTTTTCAATTCCCCATCCCTGAGAAAAAGACTGTATACATCCATCCTATCTATGCACCTCATGATTTTATACACCTCAATAAGGTCACCCCTCGTTCTCCTACATTCCAAGGAATAACGTCCCATCCTGGCCACCCCACCAGTCCTGGCAACATCTTCGTATATCTTCTTTGCACACTTTCCAGTTTAACGATGTCTTTGCTATAAGTGGGTGATCAAAACTGTACCCAGTACTCCAAGAATAGCCTTACCAATGACTTATACAACTGTAACATAATGACCTAACACCTATACTGAATGCCTTGACCGATGAAGGCCAAATGGCGCCTTCACTACCCTGTCTACCTGCAACAATGCTTTCAACGAACTATCTACTTGTAGTCCTAGGTCCCTCTGTTCCACAACACTCCTCAGAACCTTGCTGTTTACTGTATAAGTCCTACCTTGGTTTGACTTTCCAAAGTGCAACGTCTCATGTTTATCTGAATTTAATTGCACTTGTCAATCCTCAGCCCGCTTCCCCATCTGATCACGATCCCTCTGTAATTTTTGATAACCTTCCTCAGTATCGACGATACCTCCTAATTCTGTATCATTTGCAAACTTACTAATCTTGCATTGCGCGTTCACTTCCAGAACAATTATGTAAACAACAAAAGTCCCAGCACTGACCCCTGTGGCACAGCACTAGGCACAGGCCTCCAGTCTGAGAAACAATCTTCAGCCATCACCCACTGTTTCTTATCATCAAGCCAGTTTTGAATCCAATTAGCTTGCTCTCCCTGGATCCTATGCGACCTTACCTTCATGACTAGCCTGACATGCAGGAACTTGTCAAAGGCCTTACTAAAGTCCATATCGACAACATCCCCATCAATGACAGTAACTTGTTTGACACCAACAGGAAGTTGATCAAGGTGGATGAAGAGCAGAGTCATTTTCCCTGGATGCTTTCATTTTCCCAAAAGCAATGAAAATCCCATGGTAACAGTCTGGAGCTGGAGGAACACAACAAACCAGGCAGTATCAGACTTGCCCCATCTTCAGAAAATCTTGACCCGAAACATCAACTTTCCTGCTCCTCTGATGCTGCCTGGCCTGCTGTATAACCTCTGACTCCAGCATCTGTGGTTCTTACCATGGGATTTTCAGAGATAGTGTCAGCTCACAACAGGCGCAAGCACAGTGGGAGATACTAGCAGCTGTAAATTTACATTGCATCTAACATTTATTTGACAAAAACTAGAAGCTTGCAATCTATTGTAGGTACAGGCTTATCATTGCAAAAGTCTCTGACAGCGCTCAAGGTAAAAAATGCCTTTCAACACCAGCAGCCTCATGTCTTTTTGAGTCCAGTGGCTCCCTCTTGTGTCCCAGTCACTGCAGCTACACTCCCACTGCAAACACAATCAAAACTGCTTCCCTCTTGCATTCTACAATCCTCCCAGAAACCTTAATTGAATGCCAAACATGCAAGTGGCCAATTAACCACCACCAGTGTTGGCAGGCACCCTGATGAAGAATGGAGTTGGAACCCAGAAATAGTGCTCATGCCTGAATACTTTTAAATTGCACAAGATTCCAACTGTTTTTTTCAGAGTTGCATTATTGAATAAATACATGCTTCTCACACAGGCAAAATATACTGACTTGATTTGAACTTTTATATAAGTTCGTTATTCATCAAAATTAGTTACTTCAATCTGTTCTATATGGCAGCTGACAATACTGCTTAAATACAGGTATATGTACTTATGATGTCAGTCGAATTGAAAGTGTTTACACATTCAAATGTCACTCAATTCTTGAATTTGTGTAAAATAGCTTTGACTAAATCTGAGATAATGGGAACTGCAGCTGCTGGAGAATCCAAGATAACAAAGTGTGGAGCTGGATGAACACAGCAGGCCAAGCAGCATCTCAGGAGCACAAAAGCTGACATTTCGGGCCTAGAGCCTTCATTAACAGGCAGCATTTACCTATGAGTTTAATAAAGGAATATAATGTACACTAACTATCATGATAAATTAACATATGGTACTCAAGAAACTGTCCCTTAAAGTACCACACTTTTTATTTATTCATGGGATGTGGACTTGGTTGCTTAGGCCAGCATTTATTGCGCATCCCTAGTTGCTGCGGGAAGGTGATGGTGAGCTGCTGCCTTGGGCAACTCTACTCCATTTGCTGTAGGTAGACCCGTAATGCCTTGAAGGGAGTTCCAGAATATTGACTCCGTGACAGTGTAGCAATGCTAATATGCTTCCAAGCCCGGATGGTGTGCAGTTTGGAACTAAACTTGGAGTTAGTGGTATTCCATTGTATCTGCTGCCCTTGTCCTCCTTGATAGAGGTGTCATGAATTTGGAAAGTGCTGTCTCAGGAACGTTGCTGAATTTCGTGAGTGCATCTTATATATGGTGCACGCTGCTGCTACTGAGCATCAGTGATGGGAGGGAATGATGTTTGTGGATGTGGTGCCAATCAAGTGGGCTGTTTTAGCTTAGTGTCAAGCTTCTTGAGTTTTGATGGAGTGCATTCATGCACAAAGTGAGGAGTATTCCATTTTACTTGTGATTAACGCCATGTCGATGTTGAATAAGCTTTGCGGAGGGGGGGGAAGGTGTGTATACATGTGTGTAATTATAATGACAGTCAAATTTGGAGTATTTTACACTTGATTCAAACATTACTGAAGACTTGACATCATGATGGTGAAGGATAAGGGGAGACAGTGGCATAATGGTAATGTCACTGGGCAGAAGGAAAAATTAATGTTCTGGCAGCTTGTTGAATGTAAATTTCACGTATGAACTCTAGTCTGAATACATGGTGACCATGAAGCTTTCATCAATTGTTGTAAAAACCCATCCGGTTCCCTTTCAGGGAAAGAAATCGAGCCGATGTGTGATTCCAGATCCGTAGCAATGTGTTAGACTCCAGTATGCTCCTGAAATCGTCTAGAAAGATGATCAGTTCAAGGGCAGGAAAGGATGGGTGACAGAACTTAGAACAGTAAACGGGAGCAGGCCCTTCACCCATTGTGCTTGTACTGACTGTGATGCCATTCTAAACTTTGGGGTGGCACAGTGGTTAGCTTTGCTGCGTCACAGCACCAGGGACCCAGGTTCGATTCCAACCTCGGGCAACTGTCTGCGTAGAGTTCCTCCCAGGTGCTGCAGTTTCCTCCCACAGTCCAAAGATGTGCAAGTTAGGTGGATTAGAACATAGAACATAGAAAAGTACAGCACAGTACAGGCCCTTCAGCCCACGATGTTGTGCCGTGGAATAATCCTAATCCAAAAATAAAATAACCTAACCTACATTCCCCTCAATTCACTGCTGTCCATGTCCAGCAGTCGCTTAAATGTCACTAAGACTCTTCTTCCACGACTACCACTGGCAAACTATTCCATGCGCTCACAACTCTCTGGGTGAAGAACCTCCCTCTGACGTCTCCTCTATACCTTCCTCCTAACACCTTAAAACTATGACCCCTCGTGGCAGTCACTCCTGCCCTGGGGAAAGGTCTCTGGCTATCGACTCTATCCATGCCTCTCATTACCTTGTACACCTCAATCAGGTCACCTCTCTTCCTCCTCCTCTCCAGAGAGAAAAGTCCGAGCTCAGTCAACCAGTCCAGGCAGCATCCTGGTAAACCTCCTTTGCACCCTCTCCAAAGCCTCCACATCTTTCCTATAATAGGGCGACCAGAACTGGGCACAATATTTCAAGTGTGGCCTCACCAGGGTTTTGCAGAGCTGCAGCATAACCTCACAGCTCTTAAACTCGAATCCCCTGTTAATGAAAGCCAAAACACCATATGCTTTTCTTAACAACCTTATCCAACTCGGTGGCAATGTCGAGGGAGCTATGCACTTGAACACCAAGATCCCACTGTTCCTCCACACTGCTGAGAATCCTGCCTTGGCTGTGCTAAATTACTCGTAGTGTCTAGGGTGAGAAATGCAGAGATACGGTAGGGGGAGTGTCTGGGTCAGAGGGTTGGTGTAGACTCGATGGGCCAAATGGCTTGTTTCCGCACTGGAGGATTAGCATAGAATCCCATGTGACTGCATAGGATCAGTATCCCCCTATTTCCTGCCTGTTCATTTGTCTGTCTAAATACCTCTTAAACGTTGCTATCATATGTGCTTCTACCAGCTCCCCTGGCAATGTGTTCCAGGCATCTAGCACTGTGTAAACAACTTGCCTCGCACATATCCTTTAAACTTTCTCCCTCACACTTTAAACCTACACCCCTAGTATTTCATACTTCCATCCTAGGGAAAAGGCTCTGACTATCCATTCTATTCCATATCTCTCGTGCTTTTACAAACTTCTACCAAGTCGCTCCTCAGTTTCTGGTGTTGTACTGAGCAAAAGTTTGTACAACCTCTCCCTAAAGCAAATACACTCTAATCCGGGCAACATCCTGTTATAAACCTCTTTTGCACCCTCTCCAAAGCCTTCACATCTTTGCTATGGTACGGCAAACAGGACTGCACACGATACTATAGATGTGACCTAACTAAAGTTTTATTCAGCTGCAACATGACTTACCAGCTTTTATATTCACTGCCCTGATCAATGAAGGTAAGCATGCTGTATGCCTTCTTTACCACAATATCCACTTATGTTGCCACTTTCAGGGAGCTATGGTCTTGCACCACAAGGTCCCTCTGTATACCAACACTCTTAAACATTCTGCCTTTTACAGTGTACTTTCCTCTTGCATTTGATCTCCAAAATGCAGTTATCCGGATTAAAATCTAATTGCCATTTCTTTACCCACCTTTCCATCTGATATATATCCTGCTGTATCCTTTGACAACCTTCCTCACCATCCGCAACTCCTCTAATTTTCGTGTTACCTGCAAACTTAATAATCAGCACCTACTCTTTCGTTAAATCATTTATTTATATTACAGAAAACAGATGTCCCAGCACTGATCCTTACAAAACACAACTGATCACAAACATCCTGTCAGAAAAACACGCTTCAACAACAACCCTCTGACTTCAATGACCGAGCTGTTTTGTATCTAACTTCACAACTCAAATGTGACTTAATCCTCTGGACCAGTCTATCATGAGGTACCTTGTCAAATGTTTTAGCAAAGTCCATGTAGCCAAAATTCACTGCTGTACCCTCATCAATCATCCTTGTTAGTTCCTCAGAAAACTCCATCGATTTTATAAGACAAAGCCTCCCTGCAGATGTTATTGCTGACTATCTCTAATAAGTCGATTATTTTCCAAATGTGAGTAATCCCATCCCTAAGTATCTTCTCCAGTAATTTCCCTGCCACTGCTGTAAGGCTGACTGGCCTATCATTTCCTGGATTATCCCTGTTGCCCTTCTTAAACAAAGGACCAACGTCGGCTGTTCTCCAGAGATAGTAAGAACTGCCTATGCTGGAGTCAGAGATAAGTGTGGAGCTGGAGGAACACAGCAGGCTATGCAGTATCAGAGGAGTAGAAAAGTTGACATTTTGAGTTGGAACCCTACACTTGAAGGGTTCCAACCCGAAACATCAACATTCCTATTCCTCTGCTGTCTGGCCTGCTGT
The DNA here is from genome assembly GCF_030684315.1 of Stegostoma tigrinum. Lineage (NCBI taxonomy): Eukaryota > Metazoa > Chordata > Chondrichthyes > Orectolobiformes > Stegostomatidae > Stegostoma > Stegostoma tigrinum. Next base: position 49,414,741 of record NC_081376.1, on the reverse strand, counting down.
GTTCCTCCAGCTGTACATTTGCTATTCTCCAGCTTTTTTTAACCTCGCCAGTGGCTAAAGAGGATACAAAGATCTCTGTCAAGATCCAGCAATCTCCTTCAAGCCCTGAGCACTTATCTACCTGAATATTTTTCAAGGCACCCAACATCACCATTTCCTGAATATTAACATGCTCCAGCATATCAACATACCACTCTCTCCTCTTACTATCATCCCTGCCCTTCTCCATAAGATCATAAGACATAGGAGTGGAAGTAAGGCCATTCGGCCCATCAAGTCCACACTGCCACTTAAATCATGGCTGATGGGCATTTCAACTCCACTTCCCTGCACTCTCCCCGTAGCCCTTGATTCCTTCTGAGATCAAGAATTTGTCGATCTCTCCCTTGAAGGCATCCAATGTCCCAGCCTTCACTACACTCCGTGACAATGAATTCCACAAGCCCACCACTCTCTGGCTGAAGAAATGTCGTCTCATTTCAGTTTTAAATTTATGCCCTCTAATTTTAAGACTGTGCCCACGGGTCCTAGTCTCCCCGCCTAACGGAAACAATTTCCTAGCGTCCACCCCTTCTAAACCATACATTATCTTGAAAGTTTCTATTAGATCTCCCCTCAACCTTCTAAACTCTAATGAGTACAATCCCAGGATCCTTAGCCGTTCATCATACGTTAAACCTACCATTCCAGGGATCATCCGTGTGAATCTCCGCTGAACACGCTCCAGGGCTAGTATGCCCTTCCTGAGGTGTGGGGCCCAAAATTGGACACAGTATTCAAAATGGGGCCTAATTAGAGCTTTATAAAGCCTCAGAAGCACATCGCTGCTTTTATATTCCAACCCTCTTGAGATAAACGACAACGTTACATTCGCTTTCTTAATCATGGACTCTACCTGCAAGTTAACCTTTAGAGAATCCTGGACCAACACTCCCAGATCCCTTTGTACTTCTGCTTTGCGAATTTTCTCTCCATTTAGAAAATAATCCATGCCTGTATTCCTTTTTCCAAAGCGCAAAACCTCACATTTACTCACGTTGAATTTAATCAGCCGTTTCCTGGACCACTCTCCTAAACTGTCTAAATCTTCCTGCAGCCTCCCCACCTCCTCAGTACTACCTGCCTGTCCACCTATCTTTGTATCATCAGCAAACTTCGCCAGAATGCCCCCAGTCCCTTCATCCAAGTCATTAATGTCTAAGGTGAACAGCTGCGGCCCCAACACTGAACTCTGCGGGACACCGGAATTCTCCTTAATCCTACTTGCCAAGAACATTTCATGATCACTGTTCCCAGAATGTTCCCTCACTGAAATGTCAATCACCTGGCCAGGCTCATTCCCCAGTACAAGGTCTAGAACCAAAAAATCTGCCTGGATACGCCCAACAAATTCTGCCCCATCTGAACCCTTGCAACTAGAGGAGTCCCAGTCAATATTTTGGAAGTTAAAGCCACCCACTACAACACCCCTGTTGTTTTTACGTCTTTCCATGGTCTGCCTGCATATCTTTTCCTGTATCTGATGCTGGCTATTAGGAGGCCTACAGTATGATGCCACCATCATGATTGCACCTTTCATATCCTTGAGTTCAGCCTCACTGGATGGATCCTCCAAGATGTTTGCCCTTGGTGCAGCTGTGGCATTCTTCCTCGTCGGCAATGGAACTCTCCTACCGTTTTTACATCCCTGTCTATCTCGCCTGAAATGTCAAAACCCTGGAACATTTGAGCCGTCAGTCCTGCCCTTCCCTCAACCAAGTTTCTGTAATGGCTACAATTTCCTAGTTCCATGTTCTAATCAAGTCTCATCTGCCTTTCCTGCTGTACACTTGCTCTTGCCAGCAATATGTACTTCAGATTAAAGAATACTGAAAAGGTGAGAACTGGAGCCAATCATTACACATTTTTATGAAAATATATTTACATCAAATATGTAACTGCCTCATAAGGGAGTGATTTGAATTCACAATCATGATCAGAGATGTTATTACAGATCTCTGGAGCAGATGGGACTTGAACCTGGGCCTCTAACCTCATGGTTAGGGACACTACCACTACCCCACAGGACCCTCCACTATTAACTACCATTTTTTTTAATCAACATGCTCAGACACGTTATTATACCCTTCTGGCACAGCTAGGACTTGACCCCAGCTCTCCCATTCCAGAAGTGAGGACACTACACTTGGCACATGAATCCCTACTATCAAATATTACTGCAATACAATTAACACACAGCACCTTGAGTGGTGGAAACCAGTTACTTGAAATAAGTAACCCACCCAGATCTGTTCAACAGGTTTTCTTCGCCTTATGGTGTGTGAAAAGGCTCATTTGTGTTCTATTAATGAAAACACAAGTGAGACATGCACAATTTAGCAACCAGCTGGACTAATATAGTCGGTTGAAGAAACGCAAAAGCAGTTAGGCAAAATTGATTACAATAAAATAATACTGTCAGTTTTGCAATAGATGTGAATAAACAAAGTTATCTTAGTGTTTCTGCACTGGAATGTTTTTTTAAAACCCATGCAGCTTATAAAATGAAAAGTATTTCCTGGTTTCTCAAATCTGTTTCAGAAAGCATGTTGTATGAACACAACTTGATGTTGACTTCTTTTTGCAGTTGGCCAAGTGCATTATCCCAAAACTTTAGACACATTCTCATTTGATGATGACAGCAGTGACGCCTTATCACCAGAGCAGCCAGGGAGCCAGGAGTCACAAAACTCAGCTCCTTCTCCAGGAGAAACCAAAGTGACAGAATCATCATCCTCCTCCTCGTCTTCACCTGTACCGAACACTATTATTCAGGTGAGTGCTGTGGAAACAATGGGTGATTTGTTAGCAGTCTGAATGTTTACATATAGGAAATTGCTGTCTTTATATTAAATCCTACTTTTAAACATCTAATGTTTAACTAAAGATGACTTTCTCTAGAAAAATTACTCTTGCGTGTGCTAATCCCGTTTCTGGTAGGCACATGGTTTTTGGCACTCAAATGTGACTTGAAAGTAAAATTTCTGAGATTTATTGAGACTGCAAGCAACAAAGTTCTGATAAAGGAGTTACTGGTCTTAATATTACTGAACTAAAAGCCAGTTATGACAGGCACGGGAACACTGAAATAAAAACAGAAAATGCTGAAATTACTCTGAAGATCAGACAGCATCTGTCGAGAGAGAAACAGTTGGCGTTTCAGGTCGATAGGATGTCATTGGAACTGGAAAATGCTAAAATATAACAGCTCTTGCTTAATTCCAAGGGCAGGCTTGGGTGATAGGCCGATTCAAAGGGTCTGTGATGTTCTGAGACTGGAGAGATTAAACTACGTAAGGGCACTGTTACAAGGTGCAAGGTGATGGCCATGAGACAAATGAGACAAAAGATGGGTCTGGGAAGGCATAACTGGAAATAGCAAAATCATGGCCGACAACTTCAATATAAAAGCATGAAGACAAGGTTATGAACTGAAATTATTGAAATCATTAAATTAAAAACTGAGAGAACAGTGTACACTGTAAATCATAAACAAAAACAGAATTTGCTGGAAAAGCTCAGCAGGTCTGGCAGCATCTGAGAAGGGACATGAAAGTTAACATTTCGGGTCCAGCGAATCCTTGACAAAGGGTCACCAGACCTGAAATGTTAATTCTGATTCCAGAAACTTCTGTTTTTGTTATTGAAATCATTGTTGCTTTCTGGAAGACTATACGGTTCCTAATTGAAAGAAGAGATGCTGTTCCTTGAACTCAATTAGAATGATGATGGAAGCCTTGTTTGTATTTTCTTAATCAACCTGTTCAGACAAGTTACTACATGCCACTGGAGCAGTTGGAACATGAACCCAGGTCTCCTGGCTCAAAGATAGGGACATTACCAGTGTGTCACAAGAGCTTTTTAAGTTTTTAATTTTTTAATTTAACCCGTTTTTCTTTTATTTAAAACCAATTTTTCTAATCAACATGTTTCGAGATGTTTTTAACCACCTCTGGAGCAGGTGGGATTTGAACACAGTTTTCTCGGTTCAGGTTTAGGTTTAGGTTTAGGGACACTACTACTGCATCACAAGAGGACCCTTTAAAGTGTTTACAACTCCTGGTATTTATTATCTTCAGTTGCATGAGGCCTGGTTGTTGGTGCCTCCATTAATAATAGGATGACACCTCCAGGTTTTAAAATGGAAACAACAGCTCTTTTTGCGAGTTAATTGACGGTTAACTTATCACTTAGAATCTGAGAATCATTGAAATCCCTACAGTGTTGAAACAGGCCATTCAGCCCAACAAGTCCACGATACCCCTCTGAACAGCATCCTGCCCAGACCCATTCCCCTACCCCTGATTTTCCATGCCTAACCTACCTAACCTAAACATCCCTGGGTATGATGGGCAATTTAACATGGCCAATCCACCTAACCTGCACATCTTTCGACTGTGGAAGGAAACCGGAGCACCCGGAGGAAACCCACGCAGACACAGGGAGAATGTTAAACTCCACACAAGACTGGAATCGAACCCAGGTCCCTGGTGCTGTGAAGCAGTAGTACTGACCACTGAGCCACCGTGCACCCAGTTTAGTTAATTAACATGAAACTACTTTGTTCAAAAAGATAAGTTGGATATATGCTGTCCAGATGTTAGCTGATGCTTGTGCAGACAATGTGATTAATGGTTTACAAGTTAGAGAGTCCAGCTTATCTCTCTCCACATCATGTGGCACTGTACAAACCGTGGCAATCGTGATCTTCAATGCCAGAGAAGTAGTTGAGGTAGGCAGATCAAAGCCCTTGAAGCTGTTACTGATGATGTTAGTAGTTAGTGCCTCAACATGAGCTCTAGTCCCCAGTTAGTCATGACTGGAGTAGGTGGTGTAGAAGTTTAATACTTTGGGTGTTCAATTTCATCATTCCTTGTATGCAATAAGGTTTAGAGCAGTTCTGAAGAAATGTCACTGGACTCAAAACGTTAACACAGCTTTTTGCCCACAAATGCTGCCGGACCTGCTGAGTTTCTTGAGTAATTTCTGCTTTTGTTTAAGATTCAGAGCACATTGTACATCAACCCTAAACTGCCTTTTTCTTTCGTAGCTCAAGTAATTCTGATACAGCAGCTGGCTATTATTAGTTTGCAGAACATTCCTAAAATTGATTTGATAATTCTCTAACCAACTGAAACTACTTGCATAATTTTTGGTGTGATTAAAGGATTTTTTCCAAAAGCCTTTTGAATTTCACTTTACACCATATGCACACACACTCTCTCTTTCACATACACAGAATGTTGCATGGTTCCACGAATATATGTTGAATCTTTCCAACAAAGGTCTGTCATATAATGTTTTGTCACACAATATTAGTTTGTGGTGCTAACTGCAGATGCTAAACATTTGGAATGATGTCATTATACAAATAGATTTTTAATACTGTATTCATTCTTAAAACATCCAAGATTAAAATAAATGGATGTTTAAGTTCAGAAGCAAATAACCGTTTTTCACTTACACCCACATTGATTTCAGAGTTATCTGTTAATGTGTCTGGAGTGCTTTGTTTACTTGGGGTTAAGCAGCTGTGTCGATTTGTTCATTCACAAGGTGTTAATACTCAGTTATTCTTACCTTTTTAAAATTGTTCTTTATACTTGGTCAGATCCTTTTAACTCTGCAGATTATATTAGATTAGATTCCGTACAGTGTGGAAACAGGCCCTTTGGCCCAGCAAGTCCACACTGCCCCTTGCAGCATCCCACCCAGAGCCATCCCCCTATAACCCACACACCCCTGAACACTACAGGCAATTTAGCATGGCCAGTCCACCTAGCCTGCACATCTTTTGGACTGTGGGAGGAAACCAGAGCACCCAGAGGAAACCCACGCAGACACGGGGAGAATGTACAAACTCCACACAGTCACCCGAGGCTGGAATCGAACCCTGGTCCCTGGCGCTGTGAGGCAGCAGTGCTAGCCACTGAGCCACCGTGCCGCCCAAATCTTTCGATCTAATCTTTCAATAACAGAAACGGAGAGTGAGATGTGATTGAAGTCAATCCCTTCAGTAGCTGACAACTGGGAGAGACCAGTGCTGTTCTCCTGCTCGAGTGAGAGCTAGAAGTTACTTCAGGTCTTTAAATTTCCCCAGCTTGGTATCACAACAGCATGTGTGTGATGGGAAGAATCATTGCCAGTACCCCTTTCCTTAGATAAGGGGACCAAAACGGTTCACTGTATTTCAGCTGTAACTAATGCCTAGTTTTAGGAAACCCTCTCTATTTTTACTTTATTCCTTTTGAAATAAAGGCCAACATTCCATTTGTCCTCTGTATTACCTGCTGAATTTCATGCTAGCTTTTTGGGATTCATGCACAATGACCTATGTGTTGCAACTTTCTGCACTCTTGCCCATTTAAATAAATTCTGCTGTTCTTCCTGCCTAAGTGCATAACCGCATATTTTCCACATTATTACTCCATCTGCCACATTTTTTCCCTTCAGTAAACCTGTTTGTATCCTGCTGTAGTCTTTGTTCATCCTCACAACTTGCCTTCCCACCTATTTTTGTGTCATCTAAGCCTGGCTATAGTACATTCACTTTCCTCACCCAAGTCGTTAATACACATTGTAAATTAATGTGGCAGCAGCACAGATCTCTGTGGCACTTCAGTGATTGGTTTTCTATCCTGAAAACGTACCCTTTCCACAAAATCTGTCTTCTGTTAGTTAGCCAGTCTTTTGTCAAGGCTGATATACTAGCCCCAATACCAAGGGCTCTTATTAAGTAGCCTTATCCTTGTTGAATGCCTTCTGAAAATCCAAATATGTTATACTTACTGGTTACCCTTTATCTACCCTGCTTGCTACTTCCTCAAAGAAGTGTAATAAATTTGAGAGGCATGAATTTTCTTTCATGAAGTCATGCTGACTCTGCTTGACCATATTGTGTATTGCTGAATGCTTAACTGTTACTGGGAAGGCAATGGTCTGGTGGTATAATCACTAGACTATTCATCCAGAAACTCAGCAAATGTTCTGGGGCCCCAGTTTCCAATCCCACCACGGCAGATAGTTGAATTTAAATTCAGTAAAAAATCTGGAATTAAGAGTATAATAAAGATGAGGAAACCATCGTCGATTGTTGGAAAAAATTCACATGTTCACTAATGCCCTTTAGGAAGGAAATGGCCATCCTTGCCTGGTCTGGCCTACATGTGACTCCAGACCCACAACAATGCGGTTGACTCTTAACTGCCATCTGGGTAGAACATGGAACGTAGAACGATACAGCGCAGAACGGGTCTTTCGGCCCTCGATATTTCACCAACCTGTGAGCAAATCTAAGCCCATCCCCCTACACTATCCCATCATCATCATCCATATGCTTATCCAAGGGCTGTTTAAATGCCCCTAATGTAGCTGAGTTAACTACGTTGGCAGGCAGGGCGTTCCTTGCCCTTACCACACTGAGTAGGGATGGGCCAAAAGGCTTAGACCAGAGATGCCCACATCTCGTGAGTGAATTTAAAACAAAATTCTTTATTATACACTCTTAACATTTTTGCAGTGACACATGTTGAACTAACTAGCTTCTGATTGTTTGACAGCATTGGTTTAGATTTTGTGGTCAGCAGCAAAAGGATAATGCTCACTATTGGCATGAAAAATGATCTCCTATAAAATCCATTAAACTATGTATCATTAGTTTCTCTTATTATGGCATTCATTTCATTCTGATTTCAAAAAGAGATCATCGCTGGCATTCAGGAAAATTAAGTGATCAATCAGTTTGAGCAACCTACCAGATTCCAAAATTCTCTCAGACAGCAAATTGTGAAGTTTAAAAAAATACTGATTAACATTTGCTTTTCAATATTTTTACACTGAAATAAAGTTATAGAAGGTGACATCAACAGTACTATCAGGCAGCACTTGCTTAGCAATGCCCACTGATGCTCAGTTCGGGTTCTGCTAGGGCCACTTGGCTCCTGACCTCATTACAACCTTCATCCAGACAAGGAGCTGAATTCCAATGTTGAGGTGAGGTTGACTATTCTTGACATAAAGATGTAATTTGACAATTGTGGCATCAAGAAGCCCATGCAAAACTGGAGTTAATGGATAACTGGTTAATACTTCACTGGTTAGTGATATCTAGCGCAAAGAAAGATTATTGTGGTTGTTGGAAGTCAGCCTTCTCTGCTCCAACACATCTGTGCAGAAATTCCTCAGGTTAGTGTCCTTGTCCTAACCATTTTTAGTTGCTTCACCAACGACCTTCCCTCTATCATTAGGTCAGGATTGGGGATGTTTGCTGATGACTGTACAATGTTTAGCACCATTCATGATTCCTCAGGTACTGAAGCACTCCATATCCAAGTGCAGCAAGTCCTGCACAATAACCTATACAATTTGATTGAAAAGTGGCAAGTACCATCTTCCAACAAGAGAGAACCTAACGTTGTCCCATGACATTCAATGGCATTACCATCAATAAATCCCCCAAAATCAACATTCTATTGACCAAAAGCTGAATTGGACTGGCTGTGTAAGTACCGTGGCTACAAAGGTAGATCAGAGGCTGGGAATCCTGCAACAAATAACTCAACTCATCTCCTGACTCCCCAAAGCCTGTCCTCCATTTGCAAGGTGCAAATTAGGAATGTGATGAAATGTTCTATTTTCCTGGATCAGTGCAACTGTGACAACGTTTAAGAATCTTGACACCATCCAGAACAAAGCAGCTTGCTTGCTGCATTTGGTCATTGAATGCTTCATTATCTGAGAATGCAATTGTCAGTGACCATCCGCACTCCCAACCTTATGATGGAGGGAAGGTCATTGATGAAGTAGAAGAAGGTGATTGGGACAAGGATGCTACTCTGAGGAACTCCTGCACCGATGCCCTGGAATTGAAATGGGTGATCTCCTACAACCATAATCATTATCTTTTGTGCCAGGCATGACTCCAAACATCAGAGAATTTTCCCTCTGATTCCCAGTGACTTTATTTTTGCTCGGGCTCCATGATGCCATACTTTGTCAAATGCAGCCTTGATGACACTTCACTCTACCCCTGGAATTCAGCGCTTTTCTCGACATTTGAACCAAGTTTGTAATGAACTCAGGAGCTGAATGGCCATGATGGAATCCCAACAGAGTATGATTGAGCAGACTGTTGCTAAGCAAGTACTGTTTAATAGCACTGATGACACCTTCCCAGCTGCTTTTTGCGTACAGTACATGCCTGGTCAATTTTTCAAATTAAGTGTGTGCCTGTGTTGTAGCTGTACTGGAACAGCTTGGCTAGAGGTGTGGCAAGCTTTGGAGCACAAGACATAGAACATAGAACAGTACAGCACAGAACAGGCCCTTCAGCCCACGATGTTGTGCCAGCCATTGATCCTCATGTATGCACCCTCGAATTTCTGTGACCATATGCATGTCCAGCAGTCTCTTAAATGACCCCAATGACCTTGCTTCCACAACTGCTGCTGGCAACACATTCCATGCTCTCTCAACTCTCTGTGTAAAGAGCCCGCCTCTGACATCCCCTCTATACTTTCCTCCAAACAGCTTAAAACTATGACCCTTTGTGTTAGCCATTTCTGCCCTGGGAAATAGTCTCTGGCTATCAACTCTATCTATGCCTCTTATTATCTTGTATACCTCAATTAGGTCCCCTCTCCTCCTCCTTTTCTCTAATGAAAAAAGTCCAAGCTCAGTCAACCTCTTTTCATAAGATAAGCCCTCCAGTCCAGGCAGCATCCTGGTAAACCACCTCTGAACCCTCTCCAAAGCATCCGCATCTTTCCTATAATAGGGCGCCCAGAACTGGACGCAGTATTCCAAGTGCGGTCTAACCAAAGTTTTATAGAGCTGCAACAAGATCTCACAACTCTTAAACTCAATCCCCCTGCTAATGAAAGCCAAAACACCATATGCTTTCTTAACAACCCTGTCCACTTGGGTGGCCATTCTGTACTATTGCTGGAATGTTGTCAGGCCCCACAGCCTTTGCAATATCCAGTGCCTCCAACCATTTCTTGATATCACATGGAGCTTGGATGAGGATGAAATTGGCTGAAGACTCGCCCTGAAGTGGGGGACCTCTGGACGAGGCCAACATAGATGATCTGCTTGGCACCTCTAGCAGAAGGTTGTCATGAATGCTTCAGCCTTATCATTTGCACTGATGAGCTGGCCTGCACCGTCATGTTTGTCGAGGTTCTTCCTTCAGTGAGTTGTTTAATTATCCAATAGCATTCATGACTGGATGTGGCATGGCTGCATAGTTCAGATCAGAGATTAGATCTCCAGTCGGACGGATTAATGCACTTTAATTGCCCAGAGGTCCCAGTCAAATATAGGGCCACTATAGTGTAGACAAGCTGCATACAGTCACTAGATTGCTTTGATGTTTCAGGATGCAATTTGCTCTATTATTAATAATGCAGTGAATGAGCATCCTCTGGGCCCGCTGCTTCACACTCTTTATTACACATCTGTGCTTTAATGGAATTGAGGCGTGTGATTGTGTGAAATCACTTAACTTTGTAATACACAGGGAACCAAAAATTGTTAAATCTTCCAGTGCACAGAAAGTTGTCCTGTTTTGTAGATTATTCGAATTCAGAGCACCAGCAGAACTGCTCCCAGTGGAAGAAATCGTGCAACTTCTGAGAAGTCTTTCCAACTCCAGAATGTTTTTTTCAGTAGCCTAACTAATATAATCAGATTTAATGATCATTGAATATTGTGATTCTGTGAAGGTGCTTTTAACAATGGAGAATTGCCATAAACTCACTACAGCAGGAATGTGATAGCACTAGAGAAGGTACAGAAGGAGTTCACCAGGATATTGCCTGGGATGGAGAAATTGAACTGTAGGGAAACATTGGATGGACTTGAATTGCTCTCTTTTAGAGCAGAGAAGACCGAAGTGGATGTGATTGTAGTGTATAAGATTGAGGGGTATGGACGGAGTGACTAAAGAGCAACTGTTACCCTTGATTGAGGGGTCACTCATGAGGAGACATAGTTTTAGGGTAGGGGTGAGGGATTCAAGGGGCTTTGGGGAAAAATACATTTTCAGTCAGCGGGTGGTGGAAAAGTGGAACGCACTGCCTGGGAAAGCCAGAAACCTTACAACCTTTGAGAAGTTTTGGATGAGCACTTCAAATATCATAACATTCAAGGATATGGGACAAATGCAGGAAATTGGGATTAATGTGCCTTTAGCGGTAGTTATGTCAGTGCAGACTCGATGGGCTGAAGGGCCTCTCCTGTACTCATAAGGGATGTAGAGGCATTCTTAAGAGGGAAATCAGGGAGCAAAAGGGGATATGAGACCCTTGGTAAGTAAGATTAAGGATAGTCCAAAGAGATTCTAAAAGTGCATTAAGAGCAAAAGAACAATAGGGCCCCTTAAAGATCAATGAGGTCATCTGTGTGTGGAACCACAGGAGATGGGAAAGATGCTAAATGAATATTTCACGCCTGTTTTTACTGTGGAGAAAGAAATGGAGGCTAGGGAACTCGGGAAAATATTGACGTCTTGAAAACAATCTACATTACAGAAGAGGAAGTGCTGGAGATCTTGGGGGGGGGGGGGAAAAAAACATACAGGTGGATAAATCTCCACGGCCTGATCAAAGAGACCCAAGGGGCAACTTCTTCCATATGGAGGGTGGTTCATTTGTGGAATGAACTGCCAGCAGAAGTGGTAGATCCAGGTAAAGTTACAACATATTAAAAAAGCGTTTGGATAGTACGTGAATAGGAAAGGTTTAGAAGGATATGGGCCAAACACAGGCAAGTGAGACTAGTTTAGTTTGGGGAAACTGATCAGCATGGACTAATTGGACTGAAGGGTCTGTTTGTTGCTGCATGACTCTTTTTCTACTGGGAAATAACAAAATGTTAAATCCTGCATGTAATTAAGAGTTGCTCTGGATTTCTGTGACCATTTATGTAAAATCACAAGTTTCTGAATTATAGTTTTGATTGAAGGAAAACATAAGCTCTTAGAAGTGGCTGCCTTGCCTGATGTTCTGTCATCTGTTTCATATTAGTATTTGAATTCAGTCTTTCCACTTGCCAGATTTGTGGTGGTGCAGGTGCCTTATTCAACAGTGATTTTAGTGTTTTTCTTTAAAGGAATGGTAAGCACAATTGGAAACTATTGCACTAGAGATCTGCGCTTTATCTCCTTTTTATTGGGGCTAGTTTTATTGCTGCAGTAGTAAATCTGCTGCTTCCAAAGTAACACATGCTCAGTTGGAGAGCTCATATACCTACAATGCCAAAATGTAAGAGCTCTGCCTGAGGTTTGTAATAGTAAGAGCATTTTGATAAATTGCATAGACCCACACGATTGTACGTTACCAAGAATGGAAAACATGTTCCTATAAACATCATAGGATATCATCCTTGAACATCTCCCATGTCTGGGTGTAAATTTAAATTGCAGATTCTATGCATGGACAACAGTTGTAACCACAAACGAACATCATCATACTGTATAACTGAGTGTTAGCCTGTAAGTTTAATCCACTGAGTTCCTGATTTTGCGTAGTCCCACAAGCAAACAAAAATCAGAAGCTTGAGTTTCCATGGACAACTTTCATGCAACTCCTAATATTTTGCTTGTAGCAGTGCCAGCTATGGCTTGAGAAGAAATTGCTTCCTGATTGTCATTTCAGTCACAGTTTGTAGCCTGAGGAAGCCAAATACAATGGGAGAAGGTAGGGGCTTCCAAGCAAGTTAAAGTGTAGATATTAGTAATTGTTACTGACAAAGCATTACTTTATGATTTTACAGTTCTTCATGTTGTAAATGGGGAGATTAGTTGCTGTAGCTTTGTATGCAGTTGCTCTTCAATTCTGAATGTTCCATTACTTTGTTTAGGAATACTTCATATGATTGACTGTTGTGCTGACTAAGTTGGGTTTAACTATTGAAGTAAATTTATCAACTCCATCTCAAAATATCCGTTTTAAGTTAAGTTGGATAAGATTGCATCTCGGTGTCTTCCAAAATGTAACTCTTTTTCAGGTGGGTTTTCACTGGGAAACACTGATCCGGGGGCAGTGCTGGGGACCATTCAGCAGTTTGCAAAGTCATTTTTAGTTTAAAACAAAATATAATATTGTACGTGTTTTGTTTTTAGAGCACTTTCATGAGGGAGAAAATTTAATTTGCATGCAAGTTTGTCATAATGAGAATAATTTTAAAACAGTGCCAGAATGTTTTAAAATTGTATTGTATCAGTCTCTTTGAAAACGTTTTAAAAGTTTGCACCGTGGCAAATGAGCTGGAATGAGAAAATCGTAAGTGACTTGAAGCTTTCTGTTGCAAAGTTGGGTAGAGAGCTTGTGGATTGGGAGATAAGGTTTTAGAATTTGGTTTAAAAATGACGGGGGAAGAGTGTGTGTTGTTCCTTTAAAAGATGATGTGCCTTTTCTAGGCTTGGAGTATAAAAATAAATGCCTGCAAGCAGCAGCAGGCACAGAGAATTCCTGAAATTGTATCAAAAGGGCGTAGGGTTAGCAAACCCAGGCAGTAGCCCTGATGAAGGGTCTAGGCCTGAAACGTCGGCTTTTGTGCTTCTGAGATGCTGCTTGGCCTGCTGTGTTCATCCAGCTCCACACTTTGTTATCTCAAGCAGTAGCCTTGTTTTGTTATTAAGGCAACCAGTTTGAATATCAGCCATTTAATTTAAACCAGGCACTTAGAGACTTAAAAACAATTTAATTTTAAATCGGATGGCTTTGACGGCCAATGACCAAACCTATTGTACAAAACCGCTAGGTCACCAAGGGCATAAAAGAAGAGGATATGTTTGAAAAGCAGGTGAGAGCACCACCTATTTTTAGAATTAACAACCAGCACCCCTAAAAAGAAAATCACTGGCTTTGACAGAATTCTTTATGCTCTCAAAGTAACCGTCATCTGACTAAAGGAACAGTAGCACTCTCAGCAAATGTTGCTGACTCAAGAATTTGATGGAGAAACAAATTCCCTACTGAAGAACAGTAGAGAAGCTACTGAACATTCTGGAAGATGTATCCTGGCTATAATTTCAAGAGACAAAGTTTTAAGTTTCGTTTATCAATTTTCTTTATGTAAGTGGGAATTGTATCTATCAGAACAGCATACCATCAGAAACTTGATTTATTCTGGAACAGTTAGTAGCTAGAAGGAATTTATTTGGTTTGTTAATAGTGTACTTAATTTGTTTAATGTTAGAGTTAGATAAATTGTTACTTGTTGATTGTAAATCAAGTGTCAGGGATTTATTTTATTTAATCACTAAAAGTTGCTGAAAGGCAGCTTACTCCACTTTTCACACTTCTTTTACAGATTAAAGGGCAAGGTGCTTCTCTTTGGGTGTTTTGGTTTCAGGTCTCCAGTGTTTGGGGGGTGTGCAACTTCCACATTATAATGTTGGTATCAACTTAACATAAAGAAAATGCATATTTAACTGTACAGATTTTGATAAAAGAATCGTCATCTGCCAAGCTGCTGAAGCAATGTATCTAGGTTGTGTCTTTATTTTGCTCCTATATTAAAAGAAGTTCCTTTCCAAAAATAACTTTAAACTGCTGCAGTTTGAATGAAAGAATGCTCTAACTTCCCACTTATTTAATACCACCCAGAATAATTTTAGTTGGTATATGGTGACTGCTTGATGTTTCCTTCGTCCTCTTTTGTATTGTTGAATCTGACTTTGATTTTCCCTTTTCTAGTACCATCCACAGCCGATGCCTGACTTCCTCAAACCTGCCCCTCTGTCTGATCAGCAAGGTATACGCTCAGTCAGTACTACACTGACCACTAGTACAGCTGTCTCGACTAAACCTGCTCCAACCCTAATTAAGGTATGTCTCTTTTATACAGTCAGACCCTTGTACGTTCTCTGATAGCATGGAACCAGCTTCATTTGTGTTGGGAATGTTGAGTGTTGGGCTGTGCATTGTAAGAATTGAATACTTCCCGTCTATATCCACCCATAGAACATAGAACATTACAGCACAATACAGGCCCTTCGGCCCTCGATGTTGTGCCGGCCTGTCATACCGATCTCAAGCCCATTGTTTCCTTATGTGGGTCACAAAGTCATACAGCACAGAACAGATCCTTCGACCCAACCAATCCATGTCGACCATAATTTCCAAACTAAACTAGTCCTACCTGTCTGCATTTGGCCCATACCCCTCCAAACATTTCTTATTCATGTACTTGTCTAAATGTCTTTTGATACCTGTGAGACTGTTTGGGCTGTTGTATCACAATAAAAATGTTACTTAATGCAAATTGTGTGAAGTATGTGTCCCAATATTATGAAGCTGTGCTTTTTTTTTGCTATCTGCCCATTGAATTATTTTCAATCGCAGGAAAATAGTGCAATGGTGCAGTAGACCGGATAGCAAAAATAAATTTTAAAACTGAAACTTGTGCCAGCTGCAGTTATAGCGATGTACAGAGTAATTGATAAAATACCATCTTCTGCAAGCAGTCTCCTAGATTGGAGATTAAACCACCTTATTTAGCATTATGCTGCACTTTGAGGATTAATAGTGGGAAGACACTAATCTCACAAGTGCAGTTCAGCAGAGATACAAGAAAAAGCTCTAACTCGGAAGTGATCTAATGCCTACAGAGTAACTTCAGTGACACAACTGTGCAGACTTCACTTCATTTATTGTCCGGTTTTGGTATATGTTTTCAATGACCCACAGCTAGCAAGTATGGTTACACTATTTCATAAGATGAAGCTACAGAAATTTGATGAATTTTTCTCTATGTAGCAGTCCTATTTTAAGTTTGTGCACTAATGCCCTACAAATGAATACTTTCCTTAAAAACACCAATGCTTTTTAATCATTAGCTTTCCTACCGTGACAGTGTGGGAGTTAAATTTCTCCTGTTGATAATTTTACTTCAAATGATGGTAATGGTACAAAAAGGCAGTTCCCATTTAACTGTCCATCAAATTGAGTACAGTTCTGGTCTCCCTTCTGTAGGAAGGATGTTGCTCCACTTGAGAGGGTGCAGCAAAGTTTTACGAGGGTGTTGCCAGGACTGGCTGGTTTGAGTTACAAGGAGAGGCTGAATAGACTGTGGCTTTTTTAAATCGTGGGGGGCCTTGATAGGGTGAATAGCCAAGATCTTTTTCATAGGGTGGGGGCATCCAAAACTAGAGGCCATAGGTTTAAGGTGGGAAGGGAAAGAAGTAAAAAAGACCTGAGGGGTAACGTTTTCATGCAGTGAGTCGTGCATGTCTAGAACAAGCTGCCAGAGGAAGTGGTGGAGGTGGGTACAATTACAACTTTTAAAAAGCATTTGGTTGGATATATAAATAGGAAGGATTTAGAGGGAGATGGACCAAGTGCTGGCAAATGGGACTAGGTCAGATTGAAATGTCTGGTGCAGATGAGTTGGACCAAAGTGGGGTTCTCTATGCTCTATGGCCCTATGACTCTACGTTTTTTTTGTTGAAATTATGAACAGGAGGAATTAGATCCTGTATATTCTAAATACTAGGCAAATACATCAGGAACAGTCATTCTAATAAATATTCTAGTTAACATCAAGAAATTGTTTGTGAATGGTTGGACATTGGTCTTGAATTGAAGCTTTTTATCACCAATTTTACACCAGCAAAGCCAACCCAAAACTGTAAATGACAAGAGCCGGAGCAAGAAAAACAAGGATCTGAAACCCAGAGTGAAGCAGCTGAAGTACCATCAGTACATCCCACCCGACAAAAAGCATGAGAAAATTGAACTTCCCATGGACACAAACTACTCCCGGCTTCTGCAACAACAGCAGCTTTTCCTCCAGCTGCAGATCCTGAGTCAACAACAGCAACACTACAATTATCCAGCCATTCTGCCCGCACCACCAAAGTACGTAGAACAAACCAGGTGATTTCCTTTCATGCCTCAAAAAGTTTGTACAATTTTGGCCTTGTGTTGTTTCTCCAATGTCTAACTGATCTATGTTCAAAGACTTTTCCTGTTCGCCTTGAAGTTTACACTTGGCTCCCAACACTTCCTCTTGTGCTGTTCTTTCATTTTGAACTCTCACCTGCAGCAATCAGTGCTTTAGGATAAAAGTAATGTTATATTTTCTCTTTGCAACTGAAAGCTATTATCATATACTCTGGGACATGGATAGCTTCTTGGCTGTGCAGGTCTGTCTTTCCCCATAATGCAAGCAGTTCTTAACATGTGGGAGACTAATATTTGTTTTGCTATAATTTTCTTGCCAGTTTGCCCCTTTTGGTCATGTCAGCTCAAATTTATATTGAGCTACAATTATAGTGACTACAGCATACTGTTCATGGCTAATGATGCATGGACTGCAGCATATTGCTGATGCTGTATTTGGAAGTGCATGGACCTGCAGCATACATTCTGGCAGAAATATATTAGACTGATAGCATTGTTGCTAGTTGGGGGTTATATTTGCGCTGCTGCTGGGATATACTTACACTGATTGTGGCTTATTTGACTGCATTTTGCCTAAATAACGACTTCTATATGCATACACAAGTTTAAAGTGTAAGGATCAGCAGACTATGTAGTCGACAGAGGTAAAGCCATCAGATCCAAACCTGTTCTTCCCCCATTTCCGAATGTGAAATCTTTCCAGTGAATGGATCACATCCTGACATTCTCCCCCAGTTTGGCAATGCAGAGCCCAATGTAGTTGTATCCTCTCATGCTTTTAAACCCCCAAATACTATTAGAAATGAATGCACTTTCACTTCTTTTTTTACAAAAAGCCGTCATTGCTGTATGTTGAATTGACAAGTACGTTGGCTTAATACAAAGGCACACAAAGATAAAGAAAAAGCTTCAGAATTATTGTCTGGCTGATGGTGATTATGTGATAACAGGCTTATTATTTAACAGCAGTTATTGTACCTCTATTCCAGGTCATGTAATGATAACCAGCCAACTAGCAGCATAACCACATCCACTACACTGGCTAACTGTGCACCAGCATTATCATCATCTTCATCACCATCATCATCATCATCATCATATGTCACACGGCACAACAGCACACCATGCTGGAAGTTGGGAACTCTCCCCTCTAATCTGGATGATATGAAGGTAGGTATATGTTTATAAATAATGCAAAAAATATGCTTACCTACTTTCAAATGCACTGGTGAGAAGTTAAAATTGTGTATTTTGTTTTTGAAAGAGTTTGCGTATAAAATTTGTTTTAAACTGGTTTAGTGACAGCCAATTCATTTTGATAAGCAAGAATTTGTTTCATCCTTAGTAAGAGCTATTCTAATCTGAGAAGAACCACATGAACTGATTTGGTTTAGGACAACAGTTCCATTAGTTCTCTATCAAATCATGAAAGAACACACGACATAGATCTAGGGGAGTAAAAGTAAGCGTGGGGTCTACGTATGCTTAGGCAGCAGCCCTTGGGTTTAAGTTCGGTAATGATCACCATGCATCCAGGATCCAATGTATATCCTTTAGAATTCCAGTTTATTTATTAAACAGGATTGATTGCTTGAAACATCAGATGCTTTGGGGATCTAGACTGGTTCCTTTGAAAATAGCGCCATTAGCATCATCGAAGTGACCCAATAGGACCAATTTTGAATTTTGGAATTGTTATTTAAAATGAAGAAATTAGATCAGAGTTCTCAAGTGTCATTAATGTATATTCAGGTTGTTATATTTATCTGGTAGTTACTCTCAGTTTTAATAGAGGAGACAATTAGACAAAGATTAACTGCTGCAATGTAAATGCAGCTGCATTAAAATATCTAACTCCAAGGGTCTCTCTTTTGCTTATAACTTTAACATCTGCTTCCCGTTGCATGCGTGTTTGGTCAGAAATGGTTGCTTTCATTCCTACGTAATTGATCTTTAACTTTGGAATGCATACTTAATAACAACTACAATAGAGCAGTACTGCCACCTCCTGTATGCTTTTGGTTAACAACTTAATGACAAATTTTGCTTCTTGATTAGTTTTTGTTTTCAAATGATAATGTTTTCACCATTACTCTTTATAGTTTTATTAAAGATTTTTAAAGGTAAATACACCAAAATTATCTACTTAAGCTGAGCGCAAGCATGAATATGCAAGTTTAAAGTAAATAAACATGATTTTGGTCGTGACCCTAGCAGTCCATGAGCTAGTTATGGGTGAAGAAGGTCTATAGCCTTAAAATTATCCATCAAAATTATAATGCCCAACAAGTGCAGCTTCTAACTCTTCCTTGGTTCTTGACAGTTATTCCACCAGCTATCAAACCGTTATTTGGAGATTCTCCCATGACACTGGGTACTTGTCAGTGTCAGGTCGGAGTTTCCCAGTAGACACATCTGAACATTACCACTAGGATCAGCAAATGCTTTGAAATCTGATTGTTTTAAATTTGATTTGGGCAAAGTGAATATGTAATATATTTACTTCAGGCATAATCTTGGCAACCTGCTGCTTTAATTTGAATGCTGTCTACATGTTGTAAAACTGTTTTTTTTAAAAAAAGTTATTTATTTCAGTTAACATCTATGTTTGCATAGCCCCTATAAACTATTTACAGAACCTCAAGCATTGATGAAGGTGTATCTAAAGCCCTAAGAAATAGGAGTAGCAGTAGGCCACTCAGTGGGATTGTGGCTGATCTCATACTCCTCACATCCACCCTCCTGCCCTTTCCCCATAGTCCTTGGCTGCCGACTGATCAAGAACCTACATATCTCAGCCTTAAATATATACAAGGACACTGCCCCGTAGCTTTCTGTGGCAATGAGTTCCAAAGACACTCACTCCTGTCACAAATATTGCCTTTTTTCTGGATGCTTTCACCATTTTCACACTTGGTTAGAAAATGGCATTTAAACAAAAACTGATCAAAGATGCAATTTGAAAAATTTAGAACGCTTCCTCAAAAATTATTAATGGGACATGGGTTGGACCAGCAAGGATGGCATTTGTTACCCATACATAATTATCCTAGGACTGAGTAGTTGGGCGGGCAGTTAGAAGCCAGTCATATTGCTGTTGGGTCTGGAGTTATGGTGGACTGCATTTCATTCCACAAGGACGTTAATGAACTGGATGGATTTTGATGACAGTCAGTGATAGTTTTGTAGTCTCCGTTACTGTGATTTACATTCTGGATTTTATTAATTGTATTCAAATTCCACCAGCTGCATCATATTAGAACCCTGTCCCCACAATATAAGCTTTCAGCATCTGGATTACTAGTCCACTGACATGACTACAATGCTGCTATCTCCAGAGAAAAATGCTTTGAGTAAAAGAACACTGCACGTGTAGTCTGACTTTTTTTAAAAAAAGGCAAGTTCAAAAACCAGAAGACTGCAGGTGGAGGAAATGCTGTCCTCTGCTGTTGAATAGAATGTAGCAGAGTTTTCAACTGAAATTTCCCACAAGGTGAGGTAACATAATGTGTCATTAATATAATGCTATTTGAAGTGTTTACAATTGAACAAGATAAATTAAGTTAGAACTTGCTCTGTACATTCACCTCATTGTATACTAAGGCAGTGTAGCCCATAAACTTTTTTTTGGAATATGAACTGGAAGATTTGAAGTATGGACACTGCTGTGTTGCAGAAAATGTACCAGGTCTGTGTTTTTTTTCAGTTGGACCTTGAAGGTCGATGATGGAACTGTGTGGTATTCACTTATTGATTTATGCCGGGTCATGTAGCTTTTGTGGAAGTTGAATTTGGTACATTTGTGAGATAAGCTGGCATTAGCTGTCTTTACATTTAATAACTGGCAAGCAAAGACAGCTCTCTCGCTCTCACTGATTCTGAGTGAAAAAACTTCAAAGACTCTGAAATTAATAATTTGTAACTCCAAAAGGCTTCCCTGTTTAGGGTGTTCTATCACTAAAAACCTTAATAAAAATATCTGAGAAAATCACATCATTCTACCCTTGTGATTTGGATTCATGATCCAAAGAATTCCTTCCTAGTTGATTGACTGAGGGAAAGGCTGTAGATGTCATATACATGGACTTCAGTAAGGTGTTTGATAAGGTTCCCCATGGCAGGCTGATGGAGAAAGTGAAGTCACATGGGGTCCAGGGAGTGCTAGCTAGATGGATAAAAAAACTGGCTGGGCAACAGGAGACAGAGGGTAGTAATAGAAGGGAGTTTTTCAAATTGGAGACCTGTAACCAGTGGTGTTCCACAGGGATCTGTGCTGGGACCACTGTTGTTTGTGATATATGTAAATGATCTGGAGGAAGGTGTAGGTGGTCTGATCAGCAAGTTTGCTGATGACACTAAGATTGGTGGAGTAGCTGATAGTGAAGGGGACTGTCAGAAATTACAGCAGAATATAGATGGACTGGAGAGTTGGGCAGATAAATGGCAGATAGAGTCCAATCTGGGCAAATGTGAGGTGATGCATTTTGGAAGATCAAATTCAAGGGCGAACTATACAGTAAATGGAAAAGTCCTGGGGAAAATTGATGAACAGAGAGATCTGGGTGTTCAGGTCCATTGTTCCCTGAAGGTGACAACGCAGGTCAATAGGGTGGTCAAGAAGGCATGTGGCATGCTTTCCTTCATCGGGCGGGGTATTGAGTACAAGAGTTGGCAGGTCATGTTGCAGTTGTATAGGACTTTGGTTCGGCCACATTTGGAGTACCGTGTACGGTCTGGTCACCACATTACCAAAAGGATGTGGATGCTTTGGAGAGGGTGCAGAGGAGGTTCACCAGGATGTTGCCTGGTATGGAGGGTGCTAGCTATGAAGAGAGGTTGAGTAGATTAGGATTATTTTCATTAGAAAGACGGAGATTGAGGGGGGACCTGATTGAGGTCTACAAAATCATGAGGGGTATGGACAGGGTGGATAGCAAAAAGTTTTTCCCCAGAGTGGGGGACTCAATTACTAGGGGTCATGAGTTCAAAGCAAGAGGAGGAAAGTTTAAGGGAGATATGCGTGGAAAGTTCTTTACACAGAGGGTGGTGGGCGCCTGGAGCGCGTTGCCAGTGGAGGTGGTAGACACAGACACGTTAGTGTCTTTTAAGATATATTTGGACAGGTACATGATTGGGCAGGGAGCAAATGGACACAGACCGTTAGAAAATAGATGACGGGTTAGACAGTCGATCTTGATCGGTGCAGGCTTGGAGGGCCGAAGGGCCTGTTCCTGTGCTGTAGGTTTCTTTGTCTTTGTTTGTTTCCTATTTGTGCAAAATGTTTGTGCCTTTTGGCTTTAATGGGGATATAGCTTAAGTTTGCAAAGTAATAGTTAATCATTTGTTTTTCCAGCTATTAAAGCAGTGGTTTGTTTTGTTTATTTATCAAACCTTTCAGGAGTTTCTTTTGCACTAGATAATAGTTGAAGTCAGGCAAATTAACTAACTATCTTGGTGATCCACTTAGTTATTTATACATCTGTAATGATGCGTAGAATAGTGAGGCTCGATTACTTGTGTACTCCTCCCATCAGGGTTGTGAGAAATGATTTCTATAAAGCCATGCATCTGAGAGTGCGCTGAGCTACAGAGAAACGGAAAAAGAAAAGTCTGAAAGAATGAGCACTGGGCTGCCTTTTAAAGGGAACATGAATAGGTACAATTGAAATACTTCCCCAGAAGAGGGGGGAACAGAACAAACACAACCAGAGCTGCTTGTATAATGAGTTAGAGTAGGATGGGATTTATGCATGGAGGCAGAGGCCTGAGGTACCAAGTGAGTACTTTGCATTTGTCCTTTCTAGGGAAGAAGGTGCTGCCAAGTATTGGTGAAAGGGAAAGTTGTTGATGTTCTGGATGGATTCAAAACTGATAGAGGAAGGATTGGGTAGGCTGGCTGTACTTTTTAAGATAAGTCAGCAGGACCAGGTGGGATCTTCCAAGAATACCCAGGGAAATATGCATGGAAATTGGGGAAAGAAACAAGGTGTAATGATGAAGTCATTTCTTTAAATTGAAACAAAATGCATTTCAGTGGCCAGTATTCAGACTACTGCTTTTCTTGATCTATGTTCATGACCTAAACACAGGTGTGTAGGGCACAATTTCAAAATTTTCTCATGATGCAGTGTGATGAAAGTGTTGTGACCTGACAAGAAGTGACAGAACAAGACATCATAAGACAGGCTGGTGAAAATGGTAGAGTTACCTAATACTTGAAATTTAATTCAAAGAAGTGTGAAGTAAACCTTGGTGTAGGAGGAATGAGGAGGGACAATATAAGGATACAATTCTAATGGAGGTGCGGAAGCAGTGGCACTTTAGGGTAAATTTGCAGGGGTCGTTGAAGTTGGTCGGGCAGACTGGGGAAATGGTTCATAAAGCTTGCAGAATCCTGTGCTTCACAGATAGGGTAAAGCAAGGAAGTTGTGATGAATCTTTAAGAAAGTGTTGGCCCAGGCTCACCCAGAGTATTATGTCCAGTTCTGGGGTCCTTTCAAAAGGATTGTGAATGCTTTACAGAGATTGCAGAAACAATTTACGAGAATGGCTCAGAGGATGAGGGGCAGCAGTTATGTGGTTGGATTGGGTTTGTGGACCTGCTCTGCTTAAAGAGGAGGTTTGTTAGTGGTGTACAAAACTAGAGTAGACATAAACTGTTCCTACCGGCAAAAGGATCAAAAACTAGAAGGTGCTGATTTAAGGGGAATACCAAAATGAGTAACTGTGGTACATCTTTGAAGAGAAAATAGTTACAGGACATGGGAAAAAGCTGAGCTGCTCTTAGTGGTCCAGCGCACAGATTGTGGGTGTAGTAGCCTCCTTTTTGTGCTTTTACCATTCTACGTTTCTGTAGGACATGAGTATCCAGTTTTATCTCTGGGTTATCTGAATTTACAAAGTAAATGTAGAGAAACATGAGTCAACTCTTATTTTTATAAGAAACTGGGACCATTCAGTGGAAAGACTTGAGAAACACGTTTGGACTCAAAATCTTATCAATAGAAAAACTTGGAAAGACCAGACTATAACTATCTTGTGAACTTATCAATGTATCTGTTTACTGAACATCATTCTCTCAATGATTCATCAGCTCAGCCTCCTTTTGTGTGACAGATTTGTTTGTTTTAATCTGTAAACAATGTTTTCTGATTGAACACCTGTGATTTAAGACGGATATATGTGTTTTAGTATTGCCGTACCAAGCTGTTAAAATGGGGATAAAATTAGCTGTGTACTTGTACTAGTCCTAGAATGAACTGGAAGCTTTGTGAAAGGATGTGTCAGGGAAAAATCATGAAATAATAATAGAAAATGCTGGGAGCATCCAGAAGACCTGACAGTATCTGGGTCACATCAGCCTGAAGGGTTAACACACGTTTTCTCTTTCTTTCTACAGATGCTGTCAGATTGGCTGAGTGTTTCCAATTTTTTTGTTTTTATTTCAGACTTCCAGAATCTGCAGTACACTGCTTTCTTATTATTGGAAAAAAAAGCGTTCTAAGCGAGTAAAGAGAAATGGTGGGAAATTTGCATGCCTAAGATTTGAAATGGTGTACCTATTTTTCAATGAATTGGTGTCCCATATTTTTGATATTGTGATTATGATGCATACTTATTACTTTTCTAAATATGTTCACTACCTTCTTCCACTCAGTCATTTGTCAAGTTACTGACCTGAGAATGATGAGCCAATTTGTAGCAGTAAAGAATAAAATTGAATTTTTTGTGGTTTTGTCAGTGTACAAAAGCACCCTCACTGCAACAGGATAAGTTTGGTGCAACTTTCTACGAGAGCTGGTAAGATGGATGACAAAACTGTATCGGAATAAACTGGGAGCCTGAGAACATCTGTCAAAACTAACGTAGTGGCCCGAAACGTCCACTTCCCTGCTGCTAAGATGCTGCTTGGCCTGCTGTGTTTGTCCAGCTCCACACCTTGTTATCTAGCATTATTTTAAACTGTTTTTTAATCATGATAATGTGTTTAACCAAGATGTTCTTGTTTCATATTTAGGTTGCAGAACTGAAGCTGGAACTGAAGTTGCGAGGTCTCCCGGTCTCTGGTACTAAAATGGATCTTATAGAGAGGTTGAAATCATACCAAGACTTGAGCAGTGCTGCCGTAGCGACGGCCTCCAACTCTACTGTTGCAAGAAATCAGTTGACAGCAGCATTTCCTATTGCTGCTCTCAATAGTGTCACGACCATCACAGAAGCAACCGTAACAACAGCATCATGCAACCTCCAATTCTATGAAAATGCAGGCTCTCCGTCTCCTACCTCTCCAGCTCCCTCAGAGCAATCTAACATCAGCACCGATGATAGCAAACTTACAGATATGTTTACTGAGCTGGTGACCATGGTGTCTCCTTCGCAGCTCACAATTCATGCTTCGCCAGTGAATACGGCTGTTAATGAAGATAGCACAGGGGTGAATGTGGCAACAAACAGTTCTAATCCTCAAGGTGCCTTGGCAAGTCTAGATGCTGACGCTGCTGAAAAGGACCGAAAACTGCAGGAGAAGGAGAGGCAAATCGTTGACCTAAAGAGAAAACTTGAGCAGGAACAAAAGTTGGTGGAAGAACTGAAGATTCAATTGGAGATTGAGAAACGATGTCAGCACCAACAATCTGTGACTGTGAACCAGAAGCAATTGGAAACTCCTGTCAAAGAGGAACACAATCTCTCCAACTGTTCTATTTCAAGACAGCCTGCATCAGCACCCAAACAACCTTTGGGTCCATCAGCCATCACCAGTCTTGGCACATGCAGCCAGAATGCAATGAAGCAAAATGGTTTGCTTATGAAGCAAGAAGGCTCGCTGGCAACAGCAGGGCAACAGAATACAGTCTCTCAGTTTTATGTAAACCCACCAAGGCAAACGCCGACCACAGTTATTGCCCAGGCTCAGCCTCATGCTTTACTGACCACTCAGACTGGAACCCAGCTTTTGCTGCCATTGGCCATCCAAGCACAGAATGCACCCCCTTCCAGCGAGTCAAAGCATTTACATGCAGGAAATGTTAAATTACAGGTATAGAGTTACTAAGTTTGATTTTCCTTCTGTGAGAGTTTGATGCTTCGTGTCCTACCATTCTGGCAAACTTGTAGGACAATGAATGATAACCAATTAGCTCTAAAAGAACAGAATCACAATGTAAAGTGGAGTAATTTGTTTTCAGCAGTCATATACAGACATAGTATCAATTTTAAATTCTGAATTAAAGTTCCAGTTATAGTTTTTTAAAAAATTCCAGATATATTAGTACTCAATATTTTCAGAAAGTTCAAATCCTAAATTTCCAAAGTGCCAAGCCCACTGCTACGGTCACGTTCCATTAAGAAATGGGTGAAAACATAATATCTTTTATATAAAAGAAATTTTGCACTGATCTGTTTTTCAATATATCTTTTGCAGTCTCATTCACAAAACCAGGTGCAGATACCAATAGCTGTTCCAACTTCTGCTCCAGTCCAAGCTTCAGGCTCTCAGAAACAGCCACAACCAGCAGAACCTGTGTCCCAACATAGTTTGTCCCAGAACCCACCGATTACAAAGGTTTGTACTGTCAATAAGAATGCAGTGGCATTGTTCTGTGTACCAGAGTCAAGCCAGCCATCTGATTTTTGGGGAGGGTTGGAGTAGATTGCACATAATGAAACGTCAAAACCTAACTTAGTTTAATATTTATTTCATAAATCTTTATTTTCCCGGATGAGGTACTGCAATTATTAGCTTAACCTTCAAAGACCCATCAGCCCTGGTTTGGATATGCATGCATTCATCGGTGTCTTCATTCTCCACAGGAAATTATCCCACTGTTTTCAGTCAAGCCTGAATTGACCCACTATTGTTTTACATTCTTGAAGATTCCTTAAGAGTTAATTCGAGATTGCGATCTGTATGTAAGAATATTTTTTGCTTTAGAAAAATGAAGCATTGGAGTGGACCAGGTGGCCATCTTATTGTCTACCTCCCAGCTGTGATGCCTTGAATAGTGAGATTCCTAAAATGCTGCTCTCTGAGCAGTCACAGAATGTCCTGGGGTCATTAGAAGAAACAGACAAAAAAAGGCCAATTCATGGAGGAGAAAAACTCCAACATAAGGAAGCAAGATTACTTAAACTTATGTTACTTTACGTCACACCTACCTTTTGTAACTTACGCCTAGAAAAATTGTTTTGGAAGATCCACACTAATTATGCAAGCAGAGTTAGGGTTATAGCTGTCAGTGAAATAATGTCTGAAAAACAGCAATCTCTTGATGTTCTATTCTGATTCTATTCTCTTCATTCATGGGTTATGGCCATTACTAGTTAGAACTGCATTTATTGCCCATCTCCAATTACCTGGAGGACTATTAAGAATCAACGATATTGTTTTGGATCTGGAGTATTCCTGGTAGGTCAGATCAGGTAAGGGTGGCGGAATTCCTTCCATCAAGGACATTAGTGAATCAAATGGATTTTTTCAACAATCAATTGTGGTCATCATTGGCGAATGGGCAGTCAGCATTGGGCTAGTTTTATATTCCAGATTTGTATTGAATTCACATTTTGCCATCTGCCTTGGTGGGATTTGAATCTATGACCCTTGAGCATTAATTCATAAAAATGCAGTGCGGGATAAACATTGCTTATTTTCATAAAGGAGATCTGGAATATTTTAAGTTGAACCTAACTCTATCATGGGCTACACCACACTCCTGGAAGGAGATTCATTTTTAAAAAAGGCAAATCGCCACAACCACAGAAGAAGTGGCTTTGATGGCTTGGCTTCCATAGGAAGGATGTGATTGCACTGAAGTATGCCACTGGATTTCAGTCGTGCCAACAGTCTTCTACCACCAGCCTCTGTCTCTTACTGCTAAGCCACTTTTGGATCCAACTTCCCAAGTTACCTTGTATCTTATGTACCTTTATCTTCTTTATTAGTTTTGCATGTGCAACCTTGTGAAAGATTTTGCTGGAATTCACCTGATCAATGTTCTTGAAAAATTCAATCAAACAGTCCTCCCTCTGACAAAGCCAAGCTGACGAATCCTGATCAAACCTTGCTTCTCCAGGAGGAGACTAATTCTCTCCTACAGAATTTTTTTCAATATTTTCCCTACCACTAATGTGAAACTCAATGGGCTCTAATTCCCTGGTTTATTTCTGCGACACTTCTTAAAAAGTAGAAGGTAGATCATTATGACGATCATAAAAGTAACAGCCCTAATCCCAGTCTTGACACCACCTGTAACCAGCATTCACACAGGTCCACAGCGATTTAATAACCACTTCTTAACAGGAGTGCAGTCAGTTCTTAATCCACTTTAACATTCTCAAGTTCTATCATTTATCAAGTTCTATCATAGAGCAATCTATGTGTGGCACCTTATCAAAAATGTTCAGAAAATCCATTTATGTTTGTCAGGTTACCAACGCACCCCAGGTAGTAACTTATTTTAAAAATATCAAAGATTGGTCAGACACCACATTTCTTCCATATGCCAGGTTGAATGTCTCCTCTAACTATTTCTTTTCCCAGTTTATTGTACAGAGCATATGCTATGACCCCTTGTGGCATTTTACACAAGAGTCAAGCTGCAAAGCCATTTCTTCTGTGGTCGTGATGCTTAGTTCTTTTTGCCAACTAGTCTCCTTCCAGAAATGTGGTGTAGCCTTTGATAGAGTTAAGTACAACTTTAAATATTCTACATCTCTTTTATGAAGATAAACATTGTTTATTCTGCTCAGCATTTTTGATACACTGGGTTGAGAATGTAATTTTCTGACAGTAATCAAAAAAATTTATAGAGTCTTGTAAATCCACAGGTTTTTACGTCTACATCAACAACGAATGTATTTCCAAATCACATTCAAACAGCAGCAACAGTGCAGCAATGTTTTATAAACAGTTCAACAGGGAACGTGCATCATCCAAGAATAAGCAATGTTAACACTCCACTGAATGGACCCAACTGTGTACGCAAGGTAATTGTACATCTTGCATGGCATCCTTTTGTCAGAGAAAGCAATGGCAGACCTTTACATTATATTCATTGTTCTCCACTTTTGGATATTTATCAGTTACATCAAAGGAGGGATGATATGTTATTATTAATGTACTTTATTAGTCTTCACGCCTTGGCAAGATAACCTCCAGCACCAACCTCATAAACACTCTCTCATATCAACCTTTTACTGCTCTCCGCTCAGCTTCAAACAAAACCTACTGGTGACTTCTTCCAGTCTCTTTCTACTGGTCGGAGTTTTGATCAGTTTGAAAGTCTAAGTTCCTTCTCTTTGCTGTTTGCTGTTCCTTGGCAATATAAGGAAGTCTTAAAATTTCAGTTACAACTTTCCTCGGGTTTGATGATGTCACAGTTTAATTGCTGCCTTTCAGTTCGCAGCACAAGCCATAGCCTGAGTCAATAATATTTCAATTTTTCTGAATTTCTGCAGGATTGTCATAGATACTGTAGATGTTGTCATTACAGTAACTAAAAGTCATGACATTTCTTGATACATTCTGATATTTTGAACTTTCACATAGGCAATGATATTTTGGGATACAGCGTATTAGTAATTTGAGGAATAAGCTATGAGGGGTTTAGAATGCTTGGCCGGAACAGATGATGATGGACCTTCTAGTTTTGAAAATTTTCTACACTAACGGGTTTCATTCAACTCTTCTTTAGGCAGACTAATTGATTGTTTGTCAATAATTAGTAACAACTCCATAATTGTTATATCGATTAATTACTAAACTAGCAGAATGAATCCTGCCCCTCTTTCTATCTGGTACTTCCCATGAGCCTGTAACAAGGGATAAAGCTGCTAAGAACTTGGAAAAACAAATCAATTACATCAAGAATGCATTACAGGATGAGTGCTTGTACACCAGCTGTTCAGAATCTGTCAGTGATTGGGTGTTGGGACCAAATATATGATTTCCAATTCTAGTGATGATACAAAACTAGGTGGGAATGTGGAATGAAAGGAGATTGCATGAAAGCTTTAAAGGGATTTAGGTAGATCAGGTGAGTAGGCAAGCCCATAATAGCTGGAATATAATGGGAAAAATATTAATGCAGCTTATTCTTAAATGGTGAGAGGTTGGGAAGTGTTGATGTCAGAAGAGATCTGTGTGAATCATCAAAAGCTAAATGCTGGTGGAGCAAGCCATTGGGAAGGTATGGTATGTTGGCCTTGATTACATGATGATTTGAATATAGGAGTAAATATATCTTTCGCCAAATGTACAGGAGAGACCATGTACAGAGTATTGTGTACAGTTTTTGTCTCCTGGACTCAAGGAACAATGTTCTTCCCATGGAGGACGTGCAGTGGAAATTCAGCAGACTGATTCCTGAGATGGTGGGATTGTCTAGTGGGTGTTGATTGAGACTGAGTCTGTGTTCTCTCAAGTTCAAAACAATGAAAAGAAATCTCATTGAAGCAGACAGGGTTCTTAGATGAACCAACAAAGTCGATGCAGGAAGACCATGTCCCCCTGACTAAGATGGTCTAGAACCAGGTGACACAGTCTCAAAATAAAAAAGGTAGATCATTTAGGACTGAGGTGAGGAGGATTTTTTTTTCACTTGGGGTGGGGGGGTGAGGGAATGAATCTTTTGGCATCTTTACCTTGGAACGCAGTGGGCACTCCGTCATTTATTGTGCTCCAAACAGACAGCAGCAGATTTCTTGTTATTAAAGACAGCAGGGAATTTGGGGCAATGCCGTTAAAACAGCAGATCAGCCGTGATCTAGCTGAATCATGGAACAGGCTTGGGCTGAATGGCCTATTGCAGATCCTGTGGTCCCAAGTTTGCAGTTTGAGCTCAGCATCTTTAAACAGATGAGGGTTAAAATGGAAGCCCTGCCTCCAGCCATTGTTTTAAACAAATTATTTTAAAGGAGAGTTGGTTAATTGCTTGAAATGAGACAGGGTATCAATAAGGAAAGGAAATTAGGGCAGGTGTTTGTGGAGAAAAGCATTACTAAAGATTTGATAGGCAGAATGGTCTGTTTCTGACAGCAGTGTTGCAACTTGAAAGAGTTGGTGCTCAATTTGAATGATTTTTACTTCATGATGTAAGTGGGCCCTAAAGTCCCACAGGGATTCTCTGAATTCTGCCTCCTCTCCCACCAGAGCTTATGCTGGGCCTTACTGTTCTAATGATTTGGAAAAGAATTGGATGCTGCATTTAAAGAGCTTTAATAGGTAAAACTATACTGTGTTAGTACTGTGATGGTCCAAGTAAACTCATGATAGTATGGTCTGAAGAGATGGAACCCTTCACACTCAAGGGATTGTTGCTCTTAGCACAAGTTATTAAATTCTGTGATGGGCAGTGATTTCCTACACCCTTCAAGTGAGATGGACAAGGTCCTGCGGAAAGGAGAATATTTCTAGTTAGTGAGAGTAAGCTGCCTTGATGGGATGAATTAACAGGCTTGCACAATCTGCTGGTCCTTTTGTTCACTTCCTCCAAGGACAAGCGAGGAATTTTCTTTTTCCCTGCAAGAGGCTTCCAATTTTCCTTTCTGATTTCTAGCAGATGCTGAGATTGAGAATTTGAGGTGGGTGCGAAGAGGTAATTAAAGAGGAAAGATTGTATAGTATGGTATATAAACATTGGCAGAGGCAAGTTCAGTCACGTTGGCCCTGACTGTGCTTTGGAGTCCATGTAACTCTGTACGTAGTGAGGATTAATACCATACAGTATTGCTCCATGTTTGGGCAAAACAGGTCAAATGCTCTTTTCCCAATATTCATTTTGCCTATTTGTGTATTGTTTCTCATTGCTCATCCTCTACCTATGGAATTGCATGTTCATTTATTTTAACCTGTTGGCAAGTATGCACAATCTGTTGAAAGTTCAAAGGCTCGTAACTTTTATTGTCAATAAATGAGAAATATAGCCCAGCCCAGGACGGTCTACACCTGAACCAGACTGGAACCAATGTCCTTGGGGGTGCTTTTGCTAATGCTGTGGGGGAGAGTTTAAACTAATGTGGCAGGGGGATGGGAACCAAATATTGGACAGAAAAGACATAGAAACGAAAGCCTGTAGGGAACTAGGTAATGGAGTCAGTGTGACTAAAGGGAATAGTAGTCGGGGAGCAGATGATGAACACAAAGAAAAAAGGAAGCATACATGAGATCTAGGCGACTGAAGACAGATGAAGCTTTGCAAGAGTATCTGGAATGTAGAGCGAATCTGAAAAAAGGGATTAAGAGGGCTAAAAGAGGTCATGAGATATTGATGGAAAACATGGTTAAGGAAAATCCCAAAGCCTTTTATTCATATATAAAGAGCAAGAGGGTAACTAGAGAAAGGATTGGCCCACTTAAGGACAAAGAAACAAAGTTCTGCGCTGAGTCAGAGAAAATGGGTGACATTTTTAACGAGTACTTTGCATCGGTATTCACCAAGGAGAGGGACATGATGGATGTTGAGGTTAGGGATAGATGTTTGCTTAGTCTAGGTCAAGTTGACATAAGGAAGGAGGAAGTGTGAGGTATCCGAAAAGACATTAAGGTGGACAAGTCCCCAGGTCCGGATGGGATCTATCCCAGGTAACTGAGGGAAGCGAGAGAGGAAATAGCCGGGGCCCTAACAGATATCTTTGCAGTGTCCTTAGACACGGGTGAAGTCCCGGAGGACTGGAGACTTGCTAATGTTGTCCCCTTGTTTAAAAAGGTCAGCAAGGATAATCCAGGTAATTATCGACCGGTGAGCCTGACATCAGAGGTAGGGAAGCTGCTGGAGATGATACTGAGGGATAGGATCTATTCCCATTTGGAAGAAAATGGGCTTATCAGTGATAGGCAACATGGTTTTGTACAGGAAACGTCATGTCTTGCCAGCTTAATAGAATTCCTTGAGGACGTGACAAAGTTGATTGAGGGAAAGGCTGTAGATGTCATATACATGGACATCAGTAAGGCGTTTGATAAGGTTCCCCATGGCAGGCTGATGGAGAAAGTGAAGTCACATGGGGTCCAGGGAGTGCTAGCTAGATGGATAAAAAACTGGCTGGGCAACAGGAGACAGAGGGTAGTAGTAGAAGGGAGTTTCTCAAGTTGGAGACCTGTAGCCAGTGGTGTTCCACAGGGATCTGTGCTAGGACCACTGTTGTTTGTGA
Organism: Stegostoma tigrinum; assembly: GCF_030684315.1. Taxonomy (NCBI): domain Eukaryota; kingdom Metazoa; phylum Chordata; class Chondrichthyes; order Orectolobiformes; family Stegostomatidae; genus Stegostoma; species Stegostoma tigrinum. The sequence goes on along the minus strand of NC_081376.1, from coordinate 49,381,646 downwards.
TATATGTAAATGATCTGGAGGAAGGTGTAGGTGGTCTGATCAGCAAGTTTGCTGATGACATTAAGATTGGTGGAGTAGCTGATAGTGAAGAGGACTGTCAGAAATTACAGCAGAATATAGATAGTGGAGAGTTGGGCAGATAAATGGCAGATAGAGTTCAATCTGGGCAAATGTGAGGTGATGCATTTTGGAAGATCAAATTCAAGGGCGAACTATACAGTAAGTGAAAAGTCTTAAGGAAAATTGATGAACAGAGAGATCTGGGTGTTCAGGTCCATTGTTCCCTGAAGGTGACAACGCAGGTCAATAGGGTGGCCAAGAAGGCATACGGCATTCTTTCTTTCATCGGACGGGGTATTGAGTACAAGAGTTGGCAGGTCATGTTGCAGTTGTACAGGCCTTTGGTTTGGCCACATTTGGAGTACAGTGTACAGTTCTGGTCGCCACATTACCAAAAGGATGTGGATGCTTTGGAGAGGGTGCAGAGGAGGTTCACCAGGATGTTGCCTGGTATGGAGGGTGCTAGCTATGAAGAGAGGTTGAATAGATTAGGATTATTTTCATTAGAAAGACGGAGATTGAGGGGGGACCTGATTGAGGTCTACAAAATCATGAAGGGTATGGACAGGGTGGATAGCAAAAAGCTTTTTCCCAGAGTGAGGGACTCAATTACTAGGGGTCATGAGTTCAAAGCAAGAGGAAGAAAGTTTAAGGGAGATATGCGTGGAAAGTTCTTTACACAGAGGGTGGTGGGCGCTTGGAACGCGTTGCCAGTGGAGGTGGTAGACACAGACACGTTAGTGTCTTTTAAGATATATTTGGACAGGTACATGGATGGGCGGGGAGCAAATGGACACAGACCGTTAGAAAATAGATGACAGGTTAGACCGAGGAGCTTGATCGGTGCAGGCTTGGAGGGCCGAAGGGCCTGTTCCTGTGCTGTCGGTTTCTTTGTTCTTTGTTCTTTGTACATGAATTAAAAATATAGTCCAGGTAACTCTGAGGATGTTGACAGTTTTGTTGCTCTGTATTGTTAAATTTTTAACTTCTAATACATGCTCCAGTTTTACCTTCCATAAGGTTACTGTATTGAAATATCATGCAATAAATAATTTTCTTTTAGCTGTATGTTTTTTTATGAAAGCATCGTATTTCCATTTATGCTGCATTAACAAATAGCAGAAAAATGCTATTGAGAAGTATTTATTTCTAATGACTTCTTCCTGAGTTGAACAACCAATATTGTATTATCCATATCTCCACAGTCTGGACCATCTTCTCCACATCAGTCTCAACAACAGTTAGTAATCCAACACCAAGTCTTCAGTAACTCTGTTTCAAAGGGAAAAGAACTCCCTCGATATGAGGAAGCAGTCAAGCAGACCCGCAGTTTAAAGCAGCAGGAGGTAAGCACAATGCAGGAATGAGCTGGATGCTTTCAAGCTTATAAATATAGAAGAAACTGTGGTTCATCCTGTGATTTGTGGGATACTAGAAACAATGCAGTCAACTGGGTAGAGGGGATTGGGTTCACAGTCTAATAAATGTAAATACTGTTTGCATTGTCCCTACCTCCGATACATACATCCGTTGCAAAGGAAGCCACAAGGCTGGAAACAAGGCTGACATGATGAACTGGAGGCCTGGTACATACCCAGTGTTGACCTGTTACAAATAGGGCCATGAGCTGGGAATTGTTGGTGAAGACCTCACACTGTTGAAAGGCAAATTTGTGAGGCTCTTCTCACTCGGAGCAGTCAACATATGGTTTGAAAGCCTGAGTGTGATAGTTCGGGACAGAAACAGAACTAGAAGCAGTAGTTAACCATTCAGCCTCTCTTCATCTGCTCTGTCATTCAGTTTGTTCATGGCTCGTGTGTCATTTTCCCACTTTCTCCCCAAATCACTTGATACTTCAATACCAAAACCTTGAATTATGTAAGAAACTTTTGTGCTATGATGAGGGAAGTCAATATTTTTTTCACATGGTGAGCTTAGAGGTTGGTCTTGCTCTTTATTTGTTATTTTGCTTGATCCAAATTTAAACCCCTATTTTTCTAATCATTGTCACTGCGGGTTACCTTTCAGATTTGCAATGTGCAGTAACTGAGAATGCAATGACTATATTTGGAGCATATGTTGTTTTGTTTTTGGTAAGCTAAAGTTGAATTTTTGTGCAGGTCTTCAATGCACACAGCCAGCAAATGGATGATCTTTTTGATATCCTAATTGAGAGTGGAGGTAAGCTGCATTAACCATTTTGGCACAGTCAGTTTAACTATTACATAAATAGTCATTTAATAGTGCAAAACCTGAATGTCGCTGGAAAATGGTATCTGTTTCGGCACTTAACAACGAGCAAGGTCCTAATGATGCCCAACCAGCTTGTGCTTATACAACTCAATGGCCCAACAGGTTTATTTGAAATCACAGGCTTTCGAGTGTTGCTCCATTGCCACGTGATGAAAGAGCAGCTCTCCGAAAGGCTGTGATTCCAAATAAACCTGTTGGACTATAACTGGTGTTGTGTGACTCCTGACCTTGTCTGTCCCAGCCCAACACTGATACCCCCACATCAATCCTGAGTGTGCACAGGATTACACTGACAGTTAACGTAGGATTGTCTGTCGAGCTCGCAGTACACCTTCTGGAAGCTGTGCATGTTAGTACAGAGCCTGTACTTTGCAAACAGACGTGTACAAGCTCTGTCTGTCTCAACTCTCAACAAATAGGTGACAGCCATTCTCTGGTTCATTTCTCAGTGCAATGCCTTGACAAATTAGAATCGACCCGCCTGCTTTTGCATTCAAACAAACCTTAGCAGTTACTGTTGGTCATCATCTAACTGGTGCATTCTACAGTCAAACTCCACTTGCCAATCACAGTACTCTCCTCTTATAAAGTATAAACATAGTTACCCCTTCACATTGGTGTTTCTTGCATATTGGCCTAATACATGCAAAATGAAAAGCCTCAACAACATGTTTCTTTTCTTTGGCAGTGATACACTAACTTGTGGAAGATAAGAGTACATTCCTTAATAAGATCTTATCTCTTTGTAGTTGTTCCACTGTTTACTAAACAATTATATTGTCATCCTCTCCATAACCAGATGTGGAATTTAAGAGAATGGGTGATTTCTGAGTTGTAACAGGATCTATAAGATGTTGTGTCTGAAAAATCTGAAGTATAGGGTAGGCTGCTTATGCCATGAAAGAGCTACATGTTTTAATATTTTGCAGCTTCCTAATGCATTAAATTCAAACCAGTGTGGAAAAGGTACTAAGGAAACTGATCTATTATTGAAAACGTGGACCAAGGTCACTCAGCTGACTTTTAAATATTGTGGTGCTGTCCAATTTAGCTATTTCCCAATTACCTTCAAGAGTAAAATTATTAAAATATTTGATCAAATTATTGCAGTCCTTGTGATACTAACTTTATAACCTTCTGTTATGTGATAGAGATTTCGCCCATTGTAAAAGAAGAATCATTGCCTGCTACCAAGATGAGAGCCGTTGTAGCCAACATCTCTTCCTTACCCGTAAATGCGGCATTGTCTCGACCACCACCACGAGTTCAGATGGCACCTCCTCCACTATCCCTTGAATCAGCAAATGATCTCTCAATTGGTTCAGAAAATCAACTTGAGGCCTTTCTGGATGGCACATTGTCATCTGGTGCCAATATTCCTCAAGTGGCAGTCAGCCAAGAGGGCTCGGACTCCCTTCCTGGAATGGAGGATCTTCCAAATGATCTACTGAATACACCCAGCATTCTGGACCAGCAACATGCTGCCATGGACACGTGTGATATGCATTTCAATACAGAAAATTCTTGCCTGAACTTGGACCTCCCAGACACTAATTTGGACAATATGGATTGGCTGGATCTGACAATGCCAGCTTCCACTACGGGACTCACTCCCATTAATAGTGCTGCTCCTAGTGTGTTTTCCACTGATTTTCTGGATGGTCATGATCTTCAGCTACATTGGGAGTAATACAACCAGGCTCCTGGTGGCAGCCAAACAAAATCTATATGCTCTCTTAGTGTTGTGTGTCAGTTGTTAGTAATGGTTAATACTCTAATGTAGTAACAAAACAAGCCAAGTTGAGATTCTCTGGTCCAGTCCACTTTATTGTCTCTAGATAGAAGAGTGGGCAGTGACAAAATGTGATGATTCAGGGCAAACTGACAATCCTACAGTCGGGCCATTTTGAGGCTTTGTATTTTTGTGTAATGTTTTATCTGGTGTCAGTGGCAATTATTGTTCTGCTGAAATGAAGATTGAAATTGAAGAGAATTTCTTCTTCATGGAAGTGGACTTTCCCGTAGGGTGGCCTGAGCCAAAATGCATGGTATTGTGAAGTTTATTACACTGGCTGGTTCAGTGACTTCTTTTTATCAGTCTGGGTGAACTATTCCATTCTTTCGAATACAGAAATGTTTCTGAACTAGTTCATCATTTCCTACTTTGTACGTTTTGTTTCAGTGCTCTTTTCATCCATGTTTTCGTCCATTTTATTACACTAAGGTGATGTGACTGCCCGGGTCCAGGGCAAAAGCCATCCTGCATATAATGATCTCGGATTCAGAGCCAGTGGTAAATTTTGGATGTAATTGGATCACTGTTAGTTCTGAAAAACCGTGTATGAACCAAATGTCAGCCAGAGGCTTTTCTCTTATTTCAAGCAAGTAGCTTTTTTTTTGGAATCTGTACATTTCAGTACTGATTAATAAGCCTGTCTCTTAACAATCCGCCTGTCAATTTTTGTGTTTTATTGTTTCCTTCATTGTACAAAAGATGGACAAAAGGCTGGACACTCTCTAACAGTTGAACCAAGCCTAAAGTGAAGAATGATCAAGATAAGTTATTGCAATGCCAAACATGTTCCCATGCCTGTTTTTTTTTGTTAAATTTAGATCTGATCCTTTAGTTGAACAGGAAGAAGAGTTTAACTTGTGCATTTTTTAAAATGTAAAACTGAGCCCATTTAATTATTTTTGGAGGCTGTTCCAAACTGCACCAATTATGAGAGAATGCAACAGTGCTAATGTATATATTCTTTCATAATTTGCAAAATGCCAGTGCAGAGTTTGAAATAATAGCTTTTAAAGGGCCATTTCTTAAAATAATGTTGAGAGCTGTGTTCAGTGGTTTACAAATTTTAAGGTATTGAAACACTTCATGTTACTGCTGTGATATCCCCTGATCAAGCTGCTTAAAAAAAGGACTTGCCAAACACTTGAAGAATAGAAACAGTTTAATGATGGAATGTGATATAATATTATGAAATGTGATGTGTCCTTTTTAAAGGGAATGATTTCGCTTACCAACCAAAGTGTTTAAGGTGAAGATTTTTATTCAAAGGAAGACAGCAGTTTTAAAATTGAAGCAGGGCTCAGCATTTTGAGAAGGAAATTGAATTGTCTGTATTTTACAAAAGTGAATTAATACATTAGCACAAAGAATGTATAAATTGAACAGAAATCATTGCCTTTACAGTACAGATATCTATAAGCCATTCATCTTCAGATGAGTCCGCATTTACCAGACTATGAATGGTTAATTGATGCTATCCTGTTCCAATCTACTGTCAATAATGACTTAATCTGATGGTTAATTTTAGATAATGAGAGATAGTTTGGTCTTCTGAGATGTGGTGCAATCCAGTTTTTTAAAAAAAATCTCAAATTCGGAGTTTGAATGTATTTGTCTTTTAAAGTTACCTAAGTATGGATAGTCCCTGATGGACTCCTTTCGATTTGTTTGCAGTGAGGTGATCGTTGAAGGATTGTTGATTAGGCCCATTGCTGAATATTTATTACAGTCCACTTTGTGGTTTTTGATGGGATTTTGGTGAAGCCAAGTATCTCAGAGCAGACTGAAAGCCAAATGTTTCTAAGAATGTCTTATCAAATTAACATTGATTACATAATGGGCATTTGTGTGTAATTCTGTGCAGCCACTGAGACTTGAGGTCGCATGTGCCAAAAGCCAATATTTCAGAGATAGGAACAGCTACAAAAAAAACCCCAACAGCACCAAGGTAGCTGATAGGTTTTTTTTTTTCTGTTTCCAACTTGCGTGAAAGTGTATTTCAGCCTTGGGAGAGTGCAAATTAATTTCACATTGAGAAAGTGTATGGATCCTTGCTGATAGATGGACACATTGGGGTGAATTTTGTCAAGTGGTTCATAATCCCAATATTGGCTCCATTGTGGGTCAGGAACCCAGAAGTGACTTTGGCAGGATGTCAGACACAAAAAGGTTTTACTTTTTTTTTTTCTGTTGCTGTGTTCAGCCAAAGGAACACCAGCAGCACCAGCCTACATCAGTGGAGACATCCATATCAGGCTTTCTGCTTGAGAAGATCAGTTTTCCTGTTGACAGATTAATAAAATACTCCAAATGTTTTGTATCTCCAATAACTCCCTTTGTATCTACTCCCAGGCTCCTGACCTGGGTGCAGACAATTTCAATTGATGTTCAAAATAAGGAGATGGAGAAAAGTACTTGTGGGACTAAACCTGTCACAAACTTAGCCTGACACAATTCCCTAGACATTTGCACACTTCCCCCTTATCTCCAAATTCATTTCCATGGGTCTGGAAAAATGTGGCGCATCACGTCAGAATAAATAGCATTTATTTGGACGTCTACAGTAGGTCCCAGTAACTACACAAGAATACTTACAAATTTACCTTTGCCTGCTTTAAAAAAAAACAGCAATTTCCACAGACTCAAGGAATAGTTCTTTTTTTAAAAAAAGAAATATGAAGGGATCTTATATTTTTGTGCCAGAATATATTTTCTAGTTGTCGATGGATTAATTTCCCAAATTCAGTGACATTAAAAAGGTCATATAGTCAGTTTATTTTGGAGTTATGAATGGCCCTTTGTTTGAAAGGGATAGTGTGTTTAAATATTTGTAAAAATGAAGAATAAGAGCAGACTGTCTATTTCTAAATTAAACTACCCAACAATAAATCCAAAGCAGTGGAAATTTGATTAGATTCTGGATGCTAGTTGTTGATTTTTGTGAATAAGGCAGTTTGTCATTGAACTGCATTGAAATATAACTTTTGCCAAATGGAAGCCGATAATGAAAAATAAAACTTTGTGATAAATGGAATGAAGTATATATTTTGCAAAGTAACTGTGTTGGTTTCAGAATTGTATGTTTTGGGGAAATCAAGGGGTGTGGATTTGCCTATGATCCTGGAAAGTAAACTTTTGATAATTGGTTACCAAAGAGAGAAATTTAGTTTTATTCCTGAGTAAGTTGAGTACACCTCTGCAGTAGGTCACCTTTTAAAGTCAACATTAAGGGCAAGTTTACATTTTGTAGGAGATGCTTTTCAGGGCTTTGTGTGTCTTGGCGTCTCAATTTCTTTTGGTGACAAGTCTCAAATCTTGTACATTTTACCACAGGTTATTTCGTATAGCATTTGGGGGTCCAGGAAGAATGTAATGTGTGTTGTTCTTCTATATCAAACCATGATGCCTTTGTAATAACTATTTGCACCTGTGAGAAATTCCATATCATGTTCAAATACCATTTGTTTTGCACATTTGTATATATGTGATGCATATTTTTTATATGTGAGTACATTTATCTGCAAAAGCCTTGTAAATATTAGCAATGTTGTAGTTACTGATGATTATGTATCTCAGCAATTTTGCATTACTGCTGTGTTTCAATAAAATGTTAATGTCCTGTGATTTTTCATTCTGGTACAAATCTCAGATCTGCCTTAAATAATGTTTGAGCACGATGGATTACCCCCACGTTTTACTTAGTGATCAGTTAGTCAATTGCAGAGTTTGAGAGTTGATCTCAGCACCTTCCTGTTCCTGTTCCCTTCCCACATGCAGGTTGGTCCATCGTGTTGCTACGACATCCTATTCAGGAAGCTACATGGCTGGGAAAAAAGTGTGCTCCTTACAGGCTTTGACAGCTTGTTACAACCAGATTTCAGGGTACAGTCATTTTTGTGGTAGTGATGCAAACAAATAAATGGAATATTCCAGAGAAACACAGGAGGCTATTCAGCCCATCATGTCTATGCAGATTTTCTGCTACACCAGTTCAGCCAGTTCCACTCTTGTCCCCATTCTCTGTAGAGCTGCAGATTTCAGATGCTTATCTAATAGGTCCATGCAGGACAGAAAAATTTCCAAGGACCTCTGTCACGCCCCATATCCAACATCTGAGTGATAAGCCAACCAGGGGACCCAGAAACAAATTGTGACCGCAGAGAGAGAGAGAATCTTGTGTGTTTCAACACTTGGAAGCAGACAGTAATATTCTGCATGTTTGCAAGGCCAACCTTTTGGTTATGTGAAAGGCAGTGTGATGTCTCACACCACAGATTGAAGCAGTAATTGCAGTGTGAAGCTGGACCAGGTTAACAGGAACGGAAAATGTACAACTTTGACATGGAATGGGGAAAATGAATTTATTTTAACAAATGTAGCATACTTCATTGCGTTTTTCAGAAATGATCCTGATTTCCCTCATTTGTCAATTACTACAGTATAATCCACCAGCAAGCATTAGTAAGTTAGAAAATTTTCTTGTAAGAAAAATTAAGCTTGTAAATTTGTTTCAAGCAAGAGCCTTTCAACTGCATTCCTTGTTTGATTACCTCAATGCTACCTACAGTGAGCCAATCCTCCATGCTGATGTGAGATAGGGAAGTCAAGGGAAAGTCCTGTAAAGATTGAGTTCAGATGCCTGAAATTATCATGTTTCTTAAATCAAGAAAAAGCATGCAGTGAGCTATCAGATGATGCAAGGTTGCTTAACTTTGCATTTGTTACAAACAGTAAAATCAAAACTGAATGATCTGACCTATGAACTGCAGGAAAGGACAAACTTGGCAACTTAGGACAGCACGGTGGCTCAGTTGTTAGCACTGCTGCCTCAGGTGACTGTCTGTGTGGAGTTTGCACATTCTCCCCATGTCTGCATGGGTTTCGTGTCTCAGTCCAAAAATGTGCAGGCTAAGTGGATTGGTCTTTAACAACTGCCCATGGTATTGCAGAATGTGCAAATTAGGTGGGTTATAGGAGGATGGGTCTGGGTGGGATTGTCTGAGGGTTGGCGTGGGTTTGTTGGGCTAAAGGGCCTGTTTCCACACTGTAGGGATTCTGTGATGATGATATGGTCAGTGCAGTGACTGGATTCAGATTGAAACTGAAAAATCACTGCCAACACTTCAAGTCTGGAGAACTGGAGAAAAGACCATGATAAAGACCTGGTGCTATGATGTTGTGGCCATAACAGAGACATGGGTTTCTCAGGGGCAGGAATGGTTGCTGGATGTTCCAGGGTTTAGAGCATTTAAAAAGAATAGGGAGGGGGGGGGGAAAGAGGAGGGGGTGTAGCACTAATAATCAGAGAGGGTATCACAGCTACAGAAGCTTCCATTGTTGAGGAAGATCTGCCTACCGAGTCAGTATGGGTGGAAATTAGGAATAGCAAGGGAGTAGTCACCTCGTTAGGGGTTTACTACAGGCCCCCCAATAGCAGCAGGGAGATTGGAGAAAGCATAGGTCGGCAGATTTTGGAAAAGTGTGGACGCAGCAGGGTTGTGGTAATGGGTGACTTTAACTTTCCTAATATTGATTGGAATCTCCTTCGAGCAGAAGATTTGAATGGAGCTGTTTTTATAAGGTGTGTTCAGGAGGGTTTCCTAACTCAGTACGTTGACAGGCCAATGAGGGGAGAGGCCATTCTAGACTTGGTGCTCGGAAAGGAGCCGGGGCAGGTATCAGATCTTGTGGTGGGAGAGCATTTTGGTGATAGTGACCATAACTGCCTCACATTCCACATAGCTATGGAGAAGGAGAGGATTAAGCAAAATGTGAGGATATTTAATTGGGGAAGAGGAAACTATGCCACGATTAGACATGCATTAGGAAGCATGGACTGGGAGCAATTGTTCCATGGTAAAGGCACTATAGACATGTGGAGACTGTTTAAGGAACAGTTGTTGCGAGTGATGAGTAAATATGTCCCTCTGAGACAGGCAAGAAGGGGTAAGATAAAGAAACCTTGGATGACGAGAGCGGTGGAGCTTCTTGTGAAAAGGAAGAAGGTAGGGCTGAAGGGCCTGTTCTGTGCTGTACTGTTCTATGTTCTAAGGTGGAGGAAGCTAGGGTCAAGCTCAGCGCTAGAGGATTACAGGCACGTGAGGAAGGAGCTCAAAAATGGTCTGAGGAGAGCCAAGAGGGGGCACGAGAAAGGCTTGGCAGAACGGATTAGGGAGAACACAAAGGCATTTTACACTTACGTGAGGAATAAGAGAATGGTCAAAGAAGGAGTAGGGCCGATCAGGGATAGCATAGGGAACTTGTGTGTGGAGTCTAGGAGGTAGGGGAAGCCCTAAATGAGTTTTTTGCTTTTGTCTTTACGAAAGAAACGAACTTTGTAGTGAATGAAACCTTTGAAGAGCAGGTGTGCATGCTGGAATGGATAGAGATAGAGGAAGCTGATGTGCTGAAAATTTTGTCAAACATTAAGATTGACAAGTCACCAGGCCCGGACCAGCTTTGTCCTCGGCTGCTTTGGGAAACGAGAAATGCAATTGCTTCGTCACTCGTGAAGATCTTTGCATCCTCGTTCTCCGCTGGAGTCGTACCTGAGGACTGGAGAGAGGCAAATGTAATTCCTCTCTTCAAGAAACGAAATAGGGAAATCTTCGGCAATTACAGAGCAGCAAGTCTCACGTCTGTCGTCTGCAAGGTGTTAGAAAGGATTCTGAGGGATAGGATTTATGACCATCTGGAAGAGCATGGTTTGATTAAATGCAGTCAACATGGCTTTGTGAGGGGCAGGTCATGCCTCACAAACTTTCGAGTTCTTTGAGGATGTGACTAGAAAAGTTGATGAGGGTCAAGCTCTGGATGTGGTGTATATGGACTTCAGTAAGGCATTTGATAAGGTTCCCCTTGGTAGGCTCATTCAGAAGGCCAGGAGGAATGGGATACAGAGAAACTTAGCTGAATTTTCTGGCCAACAGAAGGCAGCGAGTGGTAGTAGAAGGAAAATATTCTGCCTGGAAGTCAGTGGTGTTCCACAGGGCTCTGTCCTTGGGCCTCTACTGTTTGTAATTTTTATTAATGACTTGGATGAGGGGATTGAAGGATGGGTCAGCAAGTTTGCAGACGATATGAAGGTTGGAGGTGTGACAGTATAGAGGGCTGTTGTAGGCTGCAGCGGGACATGGACAGGATGCAGAGATGGGTTGAGAGGTGGCAGATGGAGTTCAACCTGGATAAATGTGAGGTGATGCATTTTGGAAGGTCGAATTTGAAAGCTGAGTACAGGATTAAGGATAGAATTCTTGGCAGTGTGGAGGAACAGAGGGATTTTGGTGTGCAGATACATAGATCCCTTAAACTGGCCACCCAAGTGGACAGGGTTGTTAAGAAAGCATATGGTGTTTTGGCTTTCATTAGGAGGGGGACTGAGTTTAAGAGTTGTGAGATCTTGTTGCAGCTCTATAAAACTTTGGTTAGACCGCACTTGGAATACTGCGTCCAGTTCTGGGCGCCCTATTATAGGAAAGATGTGGATGCTTTGGAGAGGGTTCAGAGGAGGTTTACCAGGCTGCTGCCTGGACTGGAGGCTTGTCTTATGAAGAGAGGTTGACTGAACTCGGACTCTTTTCATTGAAGAGGAGGAGAAGACCTAATGAGGTATGCAAGATAATGAGAGGCGTTGATAGCCAGAGACTATTTCCCAAGGCAGAAATGGCTAGCACGAGGGGTCATAATTTTAAGCTGGTTGGAGGCAAGTATAGAGGGGATGTCAGAGGCAGGTTCTTTACACAGAGTTGAGAGAGCATAGAATGCGTTGCCAGCAGCAGTTGTGGAAGTGAGGTCATTGGGGTCATCTAAGAGACTGCTGGACATGCATATGGTCACAAATTTGAGGGTGCATACATGAGGATCAATGGTCAGCACAACATTGTGGGCTGAAGGGCCTGTTTTGTGCTGTACTGTTCTATAAAGAAAAATGTCCCAGCAAACTTTATATGCACACCTGAGGAAGTTAAACTAACTGAACAGACAATTTCAAGAATTAGTATTGATGGAACAAATTGTTTTAGTCAAATCTCAGAGACATATCAAACGCCTGATGGAATTTGATACAAAGCAGTGGATATGTTGAACTGCATGGGAGTGATTTTTGGGTACTCTGTTCAATCACCCTGTGCTTTTAAAGTGAAAGCTCATCCTGGCTTTTACATTTGTGAGAGACTGTTTTCCCAAACAAAGGCAATCAAATACAAGCACTGCATCCTCAGACACGTGTACCACTTGTAGACTCAAACAACAGCTCAGCCTTTGGCAGCTAACGTGCAATAGGTGTCACATTGAGTTGGTGAATAGAGGATAAAATAAAGTTTGGATTTAAATAGCATTTAAAAATAAAATTCACATTTTCTTAGGAATAGATCCTGGGTTTCATTTAAGATTAACTTCTGAATTTAAACAGATTGGACACCACTGGTTAGGCTTAATAGCCTATGCCAGACGTAACACTCAAAGCCTTGGTTTTACTGTCCAGTGAATGTGCCAACAGGATGCTATGGAATCAAGAGTGCAATATTTTGCATTAGATGCGAAAGCCCTTAAACTTCTTTTTCAGGTAAATTTAAAAACAATGATTGTGGTAAGTGTTGAACAAAGTGTCAATCAACATCATTAAAACAAATTATCTGGCTGTTAACTAGAGTTGTATGAACATTGAAGGGTCTAGGCCCGAAACGTCAGCTTTTGTGCTCCTGAGCCTGCTGTGTTCATCCAGCTTCACATTATCTTGTATGAACATTTGTTAAACACAATTTGGCTGCTGCATTTCCGAAGGGGTAATAGAAAGGCGCAGAAGTAATACTTTCTGGCCCAAATAAATGGGAACAACAGTTGGTCATGATTCTGGTCATGAGGCTTGGGCTAACTTTCCAGAGAAGAGTTTAAAATCTATGTACCAGGGGTACATTTGAATTAATAAATCTGCTCTTGACAGTGGTGACACTGTTGACATCAGACAAGATTATGTAAGCCCTGCAAATCCTCCTTACTAAATGTGCTAAAGTAGGGAGAACTGCTCCATAGGTTATGCATACAGCAACTAGACCACTTAGCCACTCCCACAAATTTGAACCTCAGACTCTATATTGAGACTCCTCAGTTACCATTTCTGCATGTGTAAGGCCCCACAAGCAGGACAATAGCAATCAGAGCACACAGCCTATAGCTAGAAGAAAGTGGCTTAGAGTAATCATCAACTCTAGACCCTACTAAGTCTTTCAACAACAAGTCACACCTGGGAGAGGAAACCTGCTGCTGATTTCCACATTGTTCTTGCCCAACAGTTTCAAGTGACGTTGAACGTGAAGGAAGAACCGCTGAGGAGGATGGATAATGAACTCTGGCTGGGAAAGCTTCAAATGTCCAACACAGAGATTCAAAACATGGGTATGCTGCAGGTGTGCTTAAAGGGAGACTTTGCATCTACCACTCAGATGACAACCCTGAATAAAGCTGGTCACTACTCGACAGGCGTGCAATAGGTACCTAGGTACGTAAAATCAATCAACTAACTGCCTCCGTTCATTTACAACACTGGACATTCCATAACTGCACTAAGTCCAATTTTTGTCACTTGGTGCCATTCTTCAATATTTGGAGTCATTCATTCTTAATTCACTCACAGGACATGGGGCCCACTGGCACGTACCTACTGTCCTTGTCCTTCAGGATGGGAGCATGAGTTTGGTAGGTGCTGTCTGGGGAGCCGTGGTGAATTTCTGCAGTGCATCTTTTAGATAATGATCAGTAGCAGCAGTGTGCGCTGATTGTGGAGGAACTAAATGTGAATGTGGTGCCAGTCAAACAGGTGTGCGTGCACCAGATGGAGTTAAGTTTCTGTTTGAACTGCACCCATCCAGTCAAGTGGAAAGCTGATGGACAGGCTCTGGCGAGTCAGGAGTTGGTGTACTTGTTGTTGTAACCAAAATACTTACTTCAGTATCTGGTCAATGGTAATTCTCCAGGATGTCAATTGTGGGGGAGTTCATTGATAGTTATACTATTACATGTGAAGGGGCAAATGGTTAGATTCTCTTGTTGAAGATGCACATTGCCTGGTACAAATGTTACTTTGTCCCCATTCAATATTGAAAAGGTTATGGGGAAAAGCCAGGAAAGTGAAGTTGAAAATTACCACATCAGCAGTGATCACTTGAATGACAGAACAGGCTCAACAGGCCAAATGGCCGACTTCTGTTATTACAGTTAATTTTGGGAAAGTTTGTCATTTAAATCTACCCTCTGCCCTATTACAGGCTTTTCCTTTTGCTTTTGCTCCACTCCATCACACCTTTCTTTCACATACTCAAAACTCATTAATCATGAGAGCTGGGAAAAGTAAGATGTAGTCATACATGAAGTACAAACTTTGCTTCTCACTTAGCTTATCCAGTGGAGTCCGTGCAGTATTTTCCACATTCTCCTGTTTCTGTTCCAAACTTCCAGCAACTAGGAGTATTTTACTTGTGCAAGATATTTTCACTTCAGTCTGCTGATTCGGGGGGGGGGGGGGGGGGGGGGGGGGAGAAGCGGGGGAGTACAGGACTATCAACATTAGCTTCTGACATTCCTGCCTGTATCATTCCATCAAAACGAAGATAAAACAACTGTAAAATTGTTTTAAGACTGACAAAAACAAAGGTTGCTAAGAATGCAATTGACTCTTTTAATTGGAAAATAATCAGTACGTAAACATACAAAGCATTTCAACTTTAAATAAATCCATTATTTATACAATATCTGAATACATAAAATGTACAATTGATGGTAACAAGACAGTGTATTGGTAGAAACACACCATTAGCAAAACATTGTTCATTTCAGTAAATTACCTACAAGTGATGTTAGGGTGGGTCAGGAAATTTCAGAAAGAGAAATGAAAGCATCTTAAGTATGGCAACACAACTAAACAAACCATCAAGACTCACAACAACCCCACAGACCACAGAACTGCAGCCCAGAAGTGAAAGCACCAAAACTTATCCTATAAAATATACATTGTAGCACAAGCTAAATGCACAGATTATATACCAGAGTTTTAAGAATCAAATTTGTAATCCTGCTACAGAAAATTCAGGGTAGTCAATTGTGTAAAATCCAAGGACAGAAGATTTCGTTATCCAAAACAGGACAGTCAGACAAGGTCCAAAGTCCTGGAATAACTTTGAAGGAGAGCAAAATTAAAATAGAAAAAGTCTTTTTTTCTCCTGTTTTAAGCTAGAAACCAGTCGTCTGATACATTTGTAAAAATCAGTGAGATACACAACAGATGTAACACACCAAAGGTTGCAGAATGCAATAGGACATGTAGGGTCACAAGCACACTTCCACATGTCACTCAACTATAAATTTCTCTTGTAACAAAAATACAGTAAAATGGACATTTTTGAATTTTCACAAAACTTCAATGGACACTGGAGGAAAAAAAGCCAAACCTCAGATTAATAAAAAGCTGTAGTTCAGTAATAAATTCAAGAAAAAAATAAATCACATTTCAGTTGATTTTAGTTAAGGCAACAGTATTTGCAGGACTGATCCCATTCCTTTATGCCCTGCTGCCTATTGCTTGGTGAATACACGGTGTTAAATCTGTGCCAGGACTGAAAATAGTGCAATCAGCTTTGTGAGCAAGCCACCTTGACATACCCTGGTAGCAACGATGTTCCCTCCAGTGAAATGCTAAGGCAGTCACAGATAAGATTTTATTCAGAAAGGTACATCATTGAACTCATGACTGAGTTCATGATTGAGGCATAAAATAATCAATGGGGCATTTATGGTACCTGCAGGTGCAATCTACACAAATGCACATTGTGCGCCCCAAAGTGAACTGGTTTTGGTGAATATCATCATCTGTGCAAACCAGTCGCACTATCTCAATTGTAACAAAGGACTGTAAACTTAACAAGCTGAAACACAATGCTTTTTAGATAGAGATTCCAGATCACTGTGATTTTATCTGGGGGGACTTTGAAAGAACGAGGTGTTTATCAGGCACACACAAGGAAACAAACTTTACAGAGATGAGCGCACACGTGAACTGTGTACATGTACTGCAAACCCTGAAACCTTGCGCAGTATACAGCGTCAATACAACAGCACAGTGCTAACCCAGCTACCAGCTCGATATACTGAAAAACTGCATGGCTGCTTGAAGAACTGCAGGAGTCTTGCACTTTGAACGCCAGAACACCTCTCCAATTCTTGATCAGTAAATTGGTAAATGTTTAATACTGTCTTTCATTTTATACTGTTTCCACTGCTACGAGCAGCATCACACACAGCAGCAACCCCCACCTCGCTCATTCACTGTCGAAATGAGCTCTGGCACTATTTGCCTTTTTTTTAAACCAAGTAATTCCATAAAACACCACAATTATAGAAGCAAAGACAAAACTCTGCAATAACGATGTCAAACTACTTCACACTAGTAGTATTCAAAGGCTGAAACGGATGCTGCTTTTATTAGGGCAACTAGTGAATTACTGCATACTTTTGTGAACAAGCATTTTAAAAAAGGTATTACCCAATTGCTTAAAAAGTGCCTATAAATTATTACAGCATCTTGTAGCCCTTTTAGCAACAAGGCAATTGAGGGTGGTGAGGAGCAGTAAACTACATACGCTGTCATTTCTGTTATTGCTCACTACTCATCATCTGTTACTTGGTAGTCTGTAGCGATTTGTCCTAACTTTTCCACATTTGCAGCCTCTGTAACTAAGTGTAATGCTTCTTCAGCCAGCCCTTCTTTTCTTCGTCTCTCCATTTCCCACTCTACAAATGTGTCAAACAGGCTTGGCCAGGCTTCATCTTCGCTGTAGTTTGTAAGATCGGGACCTATCACCTGAATAAAATTTAAGAACATATTCCACGTATCTCGAGAGATTCCCTTTATTCCGGGTGGGTTTTCAGTTAAGAAGCTCAGCCACTGGTCCAAGATGAAAGGTACGTTTTGTGTGAACACCAGTTTCCAAAGAGCAACAGCTATTTCCCTCCGTAACGATCGCTGACCTTCCTCAGAGTCCAGCCCAAACTGAAACGTAAATCGATACAAATCCTTGAACTTGTCCTCAACTTTGGCTTCATTCATAAGGCTTGGGAACCTGGCACGGATTCCATCAATACTGTCTGCATTTAATGCTTTGCATCCCTCGACAAATTCTTTCCTTTGGTAAAAAGGGAGGAAAATGGATTAATTAAAATGCCTTGAAACAGATGAAAAGCCTGTGTGTGAATCAAGAGTTTCTGATGCGTTTTACCTGTTAATAAATTATAAGCAACACATTTTTATTTAATACTGCCATCACAATTACATTACCAGAATGATTCTAACTTGTAGTGGAGGGGGAGAGGCTTAGATTAGTTCACAGGTCGGCGCAACATCGAGGGCCGAAGGGCCTGTTCTGCGCTGTATTGTTCTATGTTCTATGTACTGTATTATTATAAATTTCAGAACTAGTCTCCTAACTGTCAGATATTTTAGAGGCTATTAAACAACTCTTGGATAGGCATACGGAGGATAGTAAAATGTAGGGTATGTAGAGTAGATTGATCTTAGTAGGATAATAGGTCAGCACAACATTGTGGGCCGAAGGGCCTGTATTGCACTGTACTGTTCTACATTCTGTATTCTATGCATTGATGAATGACTACGCAAATAAAAATGTTTCAGTGTTGTGAACTGGGCAGTATGATGGCTATGGTGAGCACTGCTGCCTCACAATGCCAGGAAACCTGGTTTGATTCCAACCTCGGGTGACTGTCTGTGTGGAGTTTGCACATTCTCCCTGCCTGCGTGGGTTTCCTCCGGGTGCTCCAGTTTCCTCCCATAGTCCAAAGATGTGCAGGCTAGGTTGAATAGCCGTAGGAAATGCAGGGTTACAGGGACTGGGTAAAGAGGGTTGGTTTGGGTGAGATACTCTTCAGAGGATCAGTGTGGACTCAATGGGCTGAATGATCCTCTGGCTGGTCAATACTTGAGCTTTCTCGCGTCCATTACAAAACACATGCAAGTTCAACTTGCAATAAACAAATGGCAAGGTTGTTGACTTGCTGCCAAGCTAGCTTGTTTTCATTCAAATATTTTTGTAACATCACTGAGGCCTCTGATGAAGCGATGTTGTTCTACTCCACTTGGAATTTCTACTGCCTGGTCTGTTTTAGTGAGTCCTGTCACTTCCACTTTTGATCTGTATGAGTTTGTATACAGGGTCCAATTATATATGTTTGTGGATTGCATTATGGGTTGAGAACCATGCCTCTAAGAATTCCTGTGCATGTCTATGCAAGCCCACAGGCACTCTACAACAAACACTTACAAGGACACCTCACTCCCACAACATGCAGAACCAACGTGGTTTACAAAATACCATGCAACGACTGCCATAAACATTACACCGGACAGACAGCAAGGAAACTAGCCATCAGAATACATGAATGTCAGGAAAATGGCATGACAAACACTCCTTAATATCAGGACACCTGAATAATGAAGGCCATCAGTTTAACTGGAACAACATAACTACAGTAACCCAAGCCAAACGCAGACACACGCAGGAATTCCTAGAGGCATGGTTCTCAACCCATAATGCAACCAACAAACCCGTACAGAACAAAAGTGGAAATGACACTACTCACCATAACGGACTAAACAGTATAAATTCCAAGTGGAGTAGAACAAAATCGCTTCACTGGAGGCTCCACAGATGAGGTCACCTAGCATGGTGACGAAACGTCTAAAGAAGAACAATCCAGCTCAGCGAGCCAGTCAACAACCTTACCCACAACCCAAGCTACAAATCTTTGCTAAAACTTTAAACAAACAGCAAGTTTTGTAAACATCAGGTTCACGTTAGAATAGTTTACACCAAAATCAAGCATCTTTTTCTCTCTCAGACCTTCTGCAGCTTTCTGATTTATACCGAAGTTATCAATTTCAGATTTTTTGCACATCTTTTTCAAATGACAATCTGTGCATTAGAAAGTCAGATGGACTCTGTTTCTACACAGGAAACAAAAAGATGTAAGAACTCAGCAATTCACTTTTACTAATTTCTGAAATTCTTGTCTGCTGAAAACATTGTTCTTGCACAATTAGTTGGTGAATTATGCGAGAACAATGTTGGATTTTCTGTGGTCTAATACAGAACCTGATTTCACTGGATACCTGACTATTTCAATGAACTGAGTCTTTTTATCCCCTTCAAGTATCTTCTGTCGCTTTCTGAACAGCTGAAGACAATGCAAAGGTTTAAATGTTACTGGGTCCCATGGAGGTGAATGACTGTATATTCCATTCTTTCTGTATATGAAGTTCAGCAAACTCAGACAATGAGGTTAAGGTAGAAAGAACTTACATAGCACCCTTCACACTAAAGAAATAACTGTTGAAATGTAGTCACTGCTGTAAACTAAAATCATGTAAACTAAGATCACAAAACAAACAATTAAGTATGCAGCAACAGTATGGGTTGATTGAGGAATAAACTGTGTCTGAAGAAAGTCCCTAGATGATGTCCCTGCAGTAATTCAGACACCTCAATTAGACCATGACTGATGTGGACCCATCTTAAGCCCATCGCTCATTGTAGTTCCATAGCTCTGAACACACTTGGTTAACAAAGCTCTTAACTGAAGTTTTAAAATCCATACCTAGCTGTGTCTCAGTCACTGACTTCCACACCCTTTGCAAGAAGTCATGCTTTCTGAATTCACCCAAAACTGGCCACACTACAATTTGAAGGTTATAACCCTATGATCTAGACTCTCCCACCCAAAGCAAACAGTTTCTCTACAGAATTAAAGGGAGACCTATTTACTCCTCATAGTGCTGTTTCAATTTAACAGCACTGGTTATTAGTACTGGAAATCCTGCTCAGCATCAGCAACACAGGATTTGTATTGAAACCTCATTCAATACAAATGGCCCCAATTTCTCACAGTCTCTCTTTTACACAGACTGCAAACTGCTCCCATGCTATACCACTGCCTGGAGTCTGTGCCAGGGAAGCTACTCCCTCACAGCCCAGCCACCAGCTGGATATACTGCAGCCCAGACACACCAGATTCCCCCTCACAACCTATCACGTGTTGATCACTGCCGAATTCAACAGATCCTCATTGTTCCCCAGGGGACAGATGGAACAGCAGGACTCCTGTGCAGCAGATCGCAGCCCAATGCTGGTGGAAGAACCCAGCAAGACTGCAGCAATATTTTAAGAGAAGAAATGTAGCTAGTGGGTTGATGGTTTACACTTATTAACTGTGTATAGCTAGTATTCCGAAGATACACACACCCGACATTTGTAATAGCCTTTCCAAATGCCACTAGAACGCAGATGCTGTTCTGCTTTTAAAATGCTATCTGTCCCCCACTGTATCAGATTTACTGAGCACTGCAAATTTTAATAATTAAGCGAGACCGCTTACAGCTTCCCAGGAAATGGAGAGATGGTTTTTGTGGAACACAACTAAGCCCTAGTCATCCAGTTTCAGTGGATTCACACAGCAAATGATCACACGGTCAGTGATTTTTCTCGTGGTGTCTTGTCGTGCATTTTCATTGATTTTGCTTGAAAAGCCCCAAAGTGATATTGCTGAGAAAGCAGCTAACCAAACCAAGCTGTGACAAATCACTTCTGTGCACTCTCTCTTACATATTGTTGACAGTTTGATGTAACCACCTCTCAGTGAATACAGCATTTCAGCTCATACTGTCTGCACTGAAACCAGAACAGCCATTTACTGCAGTAGTGCTGCTTTAAAAACACATCCAAACATCTTACCTGGTAAACTTGCACATGGTGGCTGCTTGAAATTTCCATGCTAACAACAACACTATGAATTCAGTAGGATCCACAGAAAGGTCATTGCAAAACCACTCCATGCCCTCCTCTAAGATTGCGTCCTCATGAGCATCTTTATACCTGCTAAACAATTCTTCAGCTCGCTTAAGTGAGAACTCCTCACGACATGAAAATGATTCTTCTTTTTTACTGTCTCCAGAGTGAGCAAGTTGGGGCTGGGTTGATTCCACTACGTCAGTTTTCTTTGTTCCATTTGCAAGTATATCACCAGAAGCCTTTGCACACATTGAGCTAAACTCTTCACCAGGGCTGGCAGCTTTCTTAACGTGTGATTTGCTCCCAGATTCTTTATCTCCAGTTTTACTGCCCAGAGATGAAGGGGGGTTTCTGCACTTGGTGACACACTGGCCCATGTTTCTCAACTGCAGCTCTAAAGCAGTCCCCTTCCAGTGACACTCCGTCGCTGCTCCTGCTGCTCCATACACTTCAACTTGGCATCAGGAATGCTGTTTAAGAAGAAACTGAAAAACAAAATGATCATGACATTTGACTGAGCATTTCACAGTTAAGCTTTAATTACCACTAAGCTTGTAGTTCCATCTTGTAAGAAGAGCCTTTTAAAACAGATATCATGTCACAAATATAACAAGCAACAAAACATTGAAATTTAGTTTTAGAAGGTGACCCAAACTCAAGTTTCCTACTGCTGGCTTTATTCTTCAAAGCTGAATCTTGGGCCACTGGAAACTCATTCATTTTAAACACAAATAGCAAAGATTCTTTATTAAGACTCCGTCTTCTAAGTAACAAATAACCGAAAACTTTAAGTCGAACAAGTACTATTATATCTGTTAACTAAAGTGACTTGTATTTTAAAGAGAAGTGTTTTGATGGCCAATAGCTTGGGGGTTTTACACATTTACTGCCTTTGCAAATGTCTGTCAGTTCTTGCAGAAAAAATGAACTGATCACAATGAAAAAGTTTTGAGGATAATGAGAAAGAATGTCTCAAGGTTGATTGTAATACTCCCTCCTTCGGTGACCAAAAGCAGACACCCAAAGGCAAGACTGTAGCATGGTAGACTGTTGTAATAACTGCCAGAGCAACACCAACAGTACCAACCTCGGGATACTCACAATAAGAAACATCAGATCACAATTTATATCTCAATATTCATTTGTACAATTACTGATGATAGCAGTGACATGTCTTATTCTTCAATAAGTATGTACATTCCAAAAAATACATACATTTCCCACCAACTTTCCACGGTTTTCAATGTGAAGTCATTTATTTTCTCAACTAAAGCATGATGATATATTATAGACACACCTGAGAATGAAAACCACTACAATAAGCCCTTCATGAGTAGGCCAGAGTCAGAGTGGAGGGTGACAGGCAGATAGACAAATAAAATAACGGCACCAAGGTGGCTCAGTGTTTAGCACTGCAGCCTCAGTGCCAGGGACCCAGGTTAGATTCCAGCCTTCGGCGACTGCCTGTGTGGAGTTTACACTTCTCCCTGTGTCTGTGTGCGTTTCTTCCAGGTGCTCTGGTTTTCTCCCACAGTCCAAAGATGTGTGGGTTTGGCCACGGTAAATTTCCCCATGGTATCCAGGGGTGTGTAGGTTAGGTGGATTAGCCATGGGAAACGCACGGTTACAGGGATAGGGTAGAAGGGTGGGTCTGCGTGGGATGCCCTTCGAAGGATCAGCATGGACTTAATGGGCTGAATGATCAGCTTCTATACTGTAGGGTTTCTATGATTCTATGCTAAACCAAAGAAATTGGCTGCCACAAAGGCAGCTCGAGGCCAGAGGCCAACTGTCCAGATACCTAACATCAATCTTCATACCAGTTTTAAATAAAAAGTGTGTCTTGTGGCACGGTGTTCCAACCTCTGAGCCAGGAGATCTGGATTCAACTGCCATCTGCCCCAGAGGTATGTCATAACATCCCTGAATAGGCTGATTCAATGGGCTGAATGGCCTGCTTCCCACACTGCAGGGATTCTATGATATCTATGATGAAAAGGAACAGAACTTTTTTTTAAAATTCTGCATTCATATCAACGTTTTCCTGGTCAAACTAGAGGGAACTTCACAATAAAATATGGCCAAGTTTGATCACGAAGCTGCCTCAGGGGAATGGCAAACACTTAGAAGTCTCATCTCTGGAGGGGAGAAGAGCTCACACATGACGAGACTTTGTTAGTAAAGTCTTCCTACAAAATTAAACATCACAGCTGAAGAATCAACATGAGCAATCTTATCCTCAAGTCGAAACATTAGATCAGCAGCTGCACTGTTAACCGTTTGCACGGAGTCAGGTGTACCTTGTTTTATTTCTTTACCACAAACAAGCAGTAATACTGTGTTACTTCTTTTGACATAAAAGAAAAATTCTCATCCACACGATGGAAGTGAACATATCAGGTCAGATACCACACTCAGCTAAAAACATGGTTAGCTAACAACACTTCCCTTCTCCCTGATCAGTCAGTCACTGGCAAACACAGCTCTCCACTCACAACACACTTAGGCCTCAACTTCCAATGTTTGTAACCATCCAATTACTAATTCTACCAAAGTTATGCCATATCATTGATTTATGATGGTAAATTTTGATAAGTAGAGCCTTCAAAATTCATCTACTCAACACAAAAGAATACAGAATACAGGCCCTTTGGCCCAACTCATTCATGCTGACCCCTTTACCACTGCCTTACCAAGCATCATTAATATCTCCCTCTGAAGATGAAATTTAAAAAGCAGTTAACATACCAAAACTGATCTGGGTTTTAGACTCATCTCTCATTCTCAGAGGCTGAATCTATACAAATTTTTCTCGAAAGACAACACCTAGGCAAGGAGAACTTTTCCATTTAGGAAATATTGGGATTAGGAACGCTCTACTTTGGAAGCCAAATCAACAAATAATTTTAAAAATGGGTATTGGGCAGATACATAGGAAACAGACCAATGTTAATGGACTAAAAAGGGCTGTAAAACTAGGTGCCACTAGTCTTTCTTTGAGGCAATACAGAAACAATGGGCCGAGTAGCCTCTTTGTGATGTATGTTTTTAATTATTCCACTTTCATTAAGGAAGTATCCAATATTCCACTACCACAAAAATCAGTGGAATCACAGGTGAGCACTGTAGCTCTGTTTTCCAGGTAACAAGACGGTAATCTTAGCAGTTAAGCAACAAAGAAAACTTCCTTTTAAGGAATGGTGAAGTACCATTCTCTTGTTTCTCAGCCATCCTACTTTGCGACAGATATTAATTGCATCACAATGTAAGGAACACGTGGTGTTACTCAATATGCTCGAGTTACAAGCTTCTGCTGTGATTTTGTTTTTATTCACTTGTAGGGTGTGGGGGTAACTGGCTGGACCAGCATTTATTGCCCATCCCTAGTTGTTCTGGAGATTAAGGCTAACTTTCATTAACCCAGTTCTTAAAACATTATCTCCCACTTTATTGTGCAGTCTCTTGCCTCACACTAGGTATGTCAATTGCTTGCAGAAACTCAATTTCAGTTTTGCAACATCAGATCTCTGGAATTCTTTTTTCAAAATTTTGCGACAATTTTTCAAATTACTACTGTACAGTATGCCAGACCCACAGCAATGTGGTTGACATGTACCTGCCCTCTGAGTTGGCCTAGCAAGCCATTCAATTGTATCAGATATAACAGTGTGGAGAAAATTTCTCAAGAAGGGTTCCGAACCGAAACATCAACTTTCCTGCTCCTCTGATGCTGCCTGGCCTGCTGTGTTCGTCCAGCTCCACACTATGTTATCTCTGACTCCAGCATCGGCAGTTCTTACCATCTCCTATTCAATTGTATCAAACCACTTCAAAGACCAAAGAAAGCGATGAACGTGGATGGTCTAGCTGACAGTGATACAGGCACCAGAAAGAGCGACGGCAAACACTGTTCAGCTGACTCTGCAAAGTCTACCTGGAAGCTCAGAGTCAGACAGTACGGAAACAGACCCTTCAATCCAACTAGCCCTTGTCAATTGGGTTTCCCAAACTAAACTAGTACCACTTGCCTGCATTTGGGCCAAATCCCACTAAACCTTTCCCATTCATGAACCTGACCACATGTCAAATATTATTACTGTACTCTGGCAATTCAATGCATAAATACATCACCCTCTGTGTGAAAAGGTTGCCCCTTAGGTCCCTCTCAAATCTTTCTCCTCACCTTAAAAATATGTCCCACAGTTTTGAACTCCCCTACCCAAGGGAAAATGCCTTTGCTATTTCACCTTATCTACACCCCTCATGATTTTAGAAACCCTTAAGGTCACCCCTCAACCTCCTACACCGCAGTCAAAGCCTCTCCACATAACTGTAAACCCTCCAGTCCTGGCAGCATCCTGGTAAATCTTTTCTGAGCCTTCTCCGATTTAGTAACATCTTCCTAAGCAGGGCAAACACAACCGTACACAGTACTCCAAAAATGGCCTCATCCAAACATCAGAGATAATAGGAGCTGCAGATGCTGGAAAATCCGAGATAACAAGGTGTGGCGCTGGATGAACACAGCAGGCCAAGCAGCATCTTAGGAGCAGGAAAGCTGACGTTTCAGGTGTAGATTTTATGAAGAAGGGTGGAGGCCCGAAATGTCAGCTTTCCTGCTCCTAAGATGCTGCTTGACCTGCTGTGTTCATCTAACTCTGCACCTTGTTATCTCACCCAAACATCCTTTGGCAGGTTTTAGACAACCTTCTCTAACCACTGTTAGTAACCCTCTCAAGTCTGACTGCAATTTAAAAGTTTAGCACAAGCACAAATTAATGTGGGAGTTGCAGTAGGCAATTTCCTTGCTGTGTAGTAGGCATCCCATATAGTTGCCCTGGAATCATTTTACAACAAAACCATTAGATTTTGAACAAACTCAATCCTTTCTATTCTCATGTTTTAGAAAAGAATGATTATATTTGTCTCCTCCCACCTCATTTTTGCAGTTCAAGAACAATTTAGCCAGTGCCATTAATTCACTGTTACAGTCAATAAGCTTTGTCCAATGACTGTGCCAAAATTAGGAAAGCAGTCCTACAGCTGTAAGATATGATTCCATGAGTATGATTCTGCCCTAGACACTACTATCACCTTGCTTTGACCTATCCCACTGGCAGGACAGACTCAGCAGAGATGGAAGCACAGTGGTATACAGTTAGGACAGAGTGGTCATATGAGCTGCCAACATTGACACTGGAACCCATGAAATCCCCCCTGCCACCTTGTCCATGTTGAATACCACTTGGAGAGAGAATGGAGGACAGCAAGAGAAAACGCACTTTAGGTAGGGGACTGCAAAATCCACCACAAAGAACTGCTCAGCAAGACTGCTACCAGCTGAAATCACTAGGAGTTGGTCATTCAGCCCTTCAAGCCTGTTCTGCCATTCAACGTGATCATGGCTGATCCTCTATCTCAATAACACTTTGCCCCCATACTGTTTGATATCATTAAAATCTAAAGTATTATTAACCGCTCTCTTGAATGTATTTAGTGACTGGCCCTTTACAGCTTTCTATAAAAGAAAATTCCACAGGTTCACTACGTTTTGAGTGAAGAGGATTGTCCTCATCTCAACCCTAAATAGTCTACCCCATTTCCTAAGACCACGTCCCCTCATTCTAAATTCCCCAACCAGGGATAACATCTCCCTGCATCCAGTTAGTCCAGCGCTGTTAGAATCAGATAGTCTCATATGTGCCTAAACTCGAGTGAACACAGACCCAGTCAAACCAATGTGTCCACATAGGACAGTCCTACCATCCTAGTATCAGTGAACCTCTACTGCACTCCATCCAAGGCAAGTATAGCCTCTCTATCGGTAAGGAGGCCAAAAACACACAGGATATTCCAGGTGTAGTCTCACCAAGGCTCTATACAACTACAGTTAGACATGCCTGCTTCTGAACTTGAAACTGCAATATACCATTTTCTTTCCTAATTGGTTGCTGCACTTGTCTACTTTAATGCCAGGCCTGCCGAGTTTCTCCAGCGTTCTGTTTCTTTTTAATTGATTCTACTGTTTAGCACACATGCAGTTGTCAGCTATAGCTACATCAGGCTGGCGATCTTCCTAGATTGCTCTTCTCACTGAATCAGGTTTGGTCACCAATCTCGACAGCACTAATAGGCTATAGGATTAAAGATTTGGATAAGATAAAAACTATAAGCTGCCAAAAGTTATCCTGCATGCTCAATTTCAGCTGATAGATCTGTTCAAGCTAATGGCGGCAGTGCCACAGAGCATGACGGAGGGTGTTGTGGGTGCAAAAGCATGGTTTAGTGATAGCCACTTATACCAGTGCTGTGGAATTTCAGCAAATACGTTGATGTCAACTTAAGGTATGCTCTGGTGCTGGCTTATGTACCGCATCTCCAAATTAGTATTAAATAGCAGAAGCAACCTGATTTCCTTTAAAAATTGACTAAAAGAATATTCAAATGTGTTATCAAAAAGGGAACAAAAGTAAAAAAATTGAGGGGAGAAGCTGGGAGACTTGTAAAACAGTGTCATTTAGTGACCTGCAATTACAGTACAAGAATCAAATGTTGGCCTGGACTTTTCACCAATAATTAAATGTTGACACTTATTGACCAAACGTTTAGACCATGAGATCCCAAATCAAATAATACAAATAGCATCAGACTGCTAAGTTTGTACGAGGCTCTGGACAGACTGCATTTGAAATATTGTGAGCAGTTTTGGGCCCCATACCTAAGGAAAGACGTGATGACCTTGGAGGGAGTCCAGAGGGCATTTACAAGAATGACCCGAGGAATGAAGGGCTTGTTATATTTGGCGCATTTGAAGACTCCGTGGAGTTTAGAAGGACCTCATTAAAACTTAGAGAATATCAAGGGCTGGATACAGTCAAATGGAAAAGATGTTTCCTCTTGTGGAGAGACTAGGGCCCAAAGGCACAATTTCAGAGTGAAGGGATGACCCTTTAGAACTGAGATCAGGAGAAATTTCTTCAGGCAGAGGGTGGAGACGTTGAAACTCATTGCCACAGAAGGCTGTGGAGGCCAGGTCACGGTGTATTTAAGACAGAGTTGGTTAAGTTTGAGGAGGGGTCACTAGACCCGAAACTTTAACTCTGATTTTTTCTTCACAGATGCTACCAGACCTGCTGAGCTTTTCTAGAAACTTCTGTTCTTGCTCCTGATTTACAGCATCTGCAGTTCTTCCGCTTTTTATATGGTTAGGTTCTTGATTAGTAGAGGATCAAAGGATACAGGGAGAAAGCAGCGAAATGAGTTTGAGAAACACATCAGTCATGGCTGAATGATGGAATAAATGCTGTGGACAAAATGGCCCAATTATGCTCCCACATCTTATGCTCTAATTGAATAGGTCTTCAGGCATCACAAGAAGAACTTCTGAATGGTTGATAATGAGCAAAGGGAACCCGACTGTTCAATGAGTAAATTATCCAATGTCATTTATTGAAATGCCACGTGGACAGATGAACAAGACCTCAGCATAATATTACTGGGATGTTAAATCGTGACAGATATTAGCTTTGAGGTGCCTCACATAAAATTTATCCCAAAACAAACTTAGTTAGCTTCTATACGAGCACATTGTCACAGCTCAATAAACACCTCAGGTCAAACAAATTGGAAAGCAAAGTATTAGATACAAACAGCTGTACTTACAGAAATAAACGTGACAGTTACAGATGGTCTCTGTAGCATATCGGTTTGATGTACACACAGTTACGACGTCAGTTCACGAAACTCTAAAATTCAAGCGGAAAAAACTTCAACATTTTAAAAAGCTTTATCTTTGTTCCAGTATTTGTAAGGTGTATTGTATTTATAACAGTTTAAATTAGAGTGTGCTCAGTTTTACTGCTACAGAATTTGGACTTCTACAGAATTTTCTGCCCAAACGTTTGGAAAATGTTGTCTTAATTGTACTCCTCTTAGTCCTACTTTCACTAGTTTTTCTGAACTATTAATGGCCATAACGATTGAGAGCCACAACTATTTTGGACAATCATCTATGCGTATGGCAAGTTTGTTAACAATAATATGTGAATTTTTTTTAGAAGAGTTCAATTAATGTACATGCCTTGTTATTTGTGGAAAGACCACAGTTTGTACTAGTTCAATTCAGACAGAGGTTACAGATTAGGGATGATGCAATTTGATTTAAAGTTATTTAAGATGATCTCAGAAAAGCAGTGTGGCTAGCTGGTGTGTTAATATTGGCCCAGCACTGTCAGTTCTGGGAGAGTGAGAAAGATTGGGAGTTGGGGAAAGAACAGGATCACATTGATTAATATTTCCTCTGTAGCTGGACACCAACTGTCCAATGCAAAGTGAGGAACAGCCACAGAGTGGGGGAAGGAGGAGGTAATAGGGGATGACCAATGCTCAACGTGTCATAACTAAGCAAGGAACCTACATCTGCAATAAGAGTGAAAGAGGGAAGGAAAGAAGAGAAATTGGCTGAGATAGGATGACGAGTCACAACCAATGGCAAATACAGAATAAAATTACTTCACACAGGATTTTCCACCTGGAAGTGTCATTAAATGCTGGTTAACAATTTATATGTTGTTCATTATAAGAAAAATCTTGTATGCATTTTACTGAACTTTCAACTTTAGACTTTGGCGAGAACACTGCGAGGTACTGTGTGCAAATTTGTTCTCCATACTTAAGGAAGGGTAGCTGGAAGCAGTCCATTAAAGCGTCACTAAATTGCTTGGATGAGGTGGTTGTCCTATGATATAAGATTGAGTAATTTTGGTCAGTCTTCTCTGGCATTTAGAGGAATCAGAGACGATCTCATTCATTTTGTGAAGGGCTTGAGGGGGTAGCCAGCGAGATGCTGCTTCCCTTGGCTGGAAAATTTAGAATAAGGACAGCACAGTGGCAAAGTTTTGGAGCTAAATCAGTTAGCACTGAGACAAGGAGAGATTTCTTCACTCAAAGGGGTATGAACTTTTGAAATTCTTTACCACAAAAAATAGTGCACGTGGCTCCTGATCTTTCAGAAAAGGACAAGAAGAGTAGACGGGAAAATATGGAGTTGAAACCAAAGGTTTGACATGTTCCATTGAGTGGTGGAACAGATTCGATAGGCTGAATGGTTACCTCCTGCTCCTATTTCTCTCATTCTTAATAAAATAGGCTTTGCAATTCAGAGTTTAGGAAAGATGGATATGACATATAGGTTTTTGTTTTTGATAGTTAACCAGCAGTTACTGTCAATGGAACTACAGTGGAAATTAAACCAAGAGCTGAACATTTTTCTAAGGCACAGAATTAAGCTTATACGTTAAGAAAGAATTCCAACTATGCAATGCTAGTTAAGGCTTTCCAATACCTCAAAATGCTTAACAGACAATGAATTAACATTCAGGTTCAGCAACTTATTTTGCACATGGCTAATACTCTACAAGCAGAAAAAAGATAAATGACCGGTTCGTGTATTTGTTGGTGGTATTTATCAGGGGAGCAATGTTGACCAAGTATCAAAAAATTCAGTTCTTCAAACATCACCACAACAGGCAATGTTACATTGCAACAAGATGACAGTATCTCTGACAATATGGCACTCCCCCAGTATTGCACTGGTGTGTTGAAGGGAGGGGGGGGGGTGCGGGGGGAACTCTCAACTCAGACTCCTGAAGAACTGAAAAGAATGCTTTAGGTAAAAGGAAAACTTGGAGGAGAATTCCACCAACACCTCTGGAAGATCAAGCCATTAAAGGAGCCTGTACCTTTAGGTAAAATGCATTGACAGAAAAAAAATCAGTTACTCAGATGGAAGAATCCAGATTTCTCATTTCCCCAAATAGTTTACTGTCAGTTGTTATGATAGTAAATACCAACCAAGAGCACCCTTAAGACTTATAACCTTGGCATTTTCATTGATTTGAACACATTTTCTGAAGTATGTTGTCAATTTTTCACTCATTTATTGACTTCATTCATAACTCAACTGATTTAGCTGACCAGAAAATGTATTAACATTCATCTTCAGCCTTACACAAGATTTCTATAAACTGTCAAGATGCATGGGCAAATTTAATTTGTCTTTTATTCTACAGTATATGACTTTTTGAAAAAACTACCCCATTCTTACAAATGACTATAGTTTGTCTATATTATTCGGGTGATTCTAACGTACCGCATTGATAATCTGCAGGCTAAACATTATTCAAATGTTAAGCATGACGTCCTTCCTGTGCAGCAGCTGAAGACAAATTTAGCAACAGATTCTGATTTCTGCCACACTGCCTCCAATGACTCAATTAAGAAACCATATTTGGAACTGAAACTGGATAGCGAATTGTTACAGTGCATCTTTACCATCAGATTATCAATATTACAGCACTTCTTGAAAGGTCACACGACAAGTCCTATTAACCACAGTGTGAAAATTACACCAGGTTGGATTTGAAACAAAATCATACCCATGTTTGTTCATTGTGCAAGGGGAATACCACACAACAATGGCTAATCCAATTTGTTCTGAATTAAGATTTCACTACTACGCATCAGTAAACAGGACATTTCACTGTTACTTTTATAATGAAAAGTCACAGCATGCAGAAGATGCATTATAAGTGTTTCAGATAATTTCATGGTTGGAACTACATACAATAAAGAAAGAGACTCGATAATCCACTGGTCCTTGCTGGTCACACAAATCTCCTCCTATTACCTGTCATCTAATAATCACGTGAATCTCTATTGTTTCTTTCCTTTGTGTGTTTATTTACCCTCCCCACAAATGTATCAGGAATTTCTCCTGTGCAAGGTATTAAGACTGATTACACATTTACAGTTTAGTCACAATTCGTCGACATTTTTTGATGGAGTTTTTTCTCGTCGAGAATATTCTTTACAAACTGTGCATTGCTTAGACACAACTCATTTGCACAAAGTATAGGCACTAACTTTATAGTCTACAACGGACCTGGGTCTTTTTAAAAGACGACATCTGGAAGGTAAACCAAGCAAAAATTAAATTTAATAGATGTCAAATTCTGTATCAGTTCCTAATCCAGTACTTATCTTGGTAAGTGTTCAGGCTAAAACAAAAATGCATAGCTATAACTGGAACCAATATGATTTTGCTTGACTAACATTCAAAGTCAGCACCATTTTCAACAGGAACAGAATGTGTTGTCCAACAGCTGTTAATACTATTTCCTTCAGAACAGACTTTGCAATCCAGTAAACTTTGGTCACGATTCCTTCTGTCACAGACATCTGCTTCATGGGATGAATCTAAAAAGGCATTCAGGTATTATTTGGAGTTATTGTTTTGAAACCCATCTCACAGGATGATTCAACCCTGCAGAAGGTCAAAGCAACCCAACCCAACCCAACCCCACTGAGGCACAGCCATTTGACTGCATTTATACTCTTAATGTAATTGATGTAACAGTGTACGTGCACTGTTCCTGAAAAGAATATCATAATGCACCAGGATCCCTTTGACAGTCAAAACTGCAAATCTGGACAAAAACTTACAACAATCAAGATATTTTCCTTTTCAGTGGAGTTGAGGACTAAATGCTTGTATATCCTTGAGAAATTATAGCTATGTTACTACTGAAGATAGAACCAGGCCACTGAGTCCAAATCATAAAAAAGTAGTTCTACATGAATCAGAAGTAAGACATAATGTAAAACAAAAAATAGCTTTTTCACCAAGAAGAAATATTTGACGTTTTTTTAATTGAATTGAAACTAGTACAATTTTACCCAACTATTTCAGGGATGTTACCATTGCAATACCTACTATAGATATTTTCAATCAACCTACACGGATGCTATGACAGATCTCTGAAGCAGGTTGGACTTGTACCCAGATCTTCTAGCCCAGAGATAAAGCACACTACCAATGTGTCATACAAACCCTGTTACAATACTACTGACTTGCTAAATAGGGGAAATTGCACGAAAGCCCCTTATGATCGTAATCAAGGGGCTCCTGTAATATCTTCTGCAACCAAACAACTTGTGTAAGCATTTATCAAAGAGACTGCTCAGTTGTGAGATTATAAATGCAACATTTCAACTCAATCGTGACATGCTTATAAAGTACATATAAAGAACACAAGCCAGTAAAAGGGTGGAAATATGAGTCCAATTATATTTATGGAGTGAACAAAGCAGCTTAATGTCCTTTAGGTAAGGAAATATCCTATCCCTATCTTGTCTGGCCTACATGTGACTCCAGACCCACAGCAATGCAGTCGACTCTTAACTGCCCTCTAAAATGGTCAAGCAAGAGACAGTTCAGTTAGAGTTGGGCAACAAATGCTGGCCCAGTCCCACAAATGAGTGAAGAAAAACAATTACATTTCAGGTGAGGATCCAGATTCAAAACTGCAAATTAAACATCACTAACCACCCAGCACAGTCGTTGCTAAATGGTGTTGAAACAATGCATTGTTAGACTTCTTGCAAACAGTTAGGGAAGAGCAACAAATGCTGACTTTGCCAGCAACACCCACCTCCCACAAAGGAATGAAGCAAAAATTAAGCTTTGTATACGCATTTTTAAATTCGGATTTGAAACTCACAACTGGGCCACTTTCATTCCTTTTAATATTCATCTGTTGTCAATCCCCTCGCATCTCTCATTTTCGATCTAATCCAGCTGCACCATTAAAATGTACCACCATTGTTGACAAATGCTCTTTCCTTCCAATAATTGTCTGCGTATGTTTTCTTTCTAGCACTAACAGTTATTTTGAGCACAAAACCCATCAAATTAGTGGTTAACTTGGGCTGAGTTGACAACGGAGTCATAGAGACATACAACACAGAAACAGATCCTTCGGCCCAACTCGTCCATGCCAACCAGGTATTCTAAACTGAACTAGTCCCATTTGCCTGCGTTTGGCCTGTATCTTTCTAAACTTTTCCTATCCATGTGGCTATCCAAATGACTTTTAAATGTTGTAATTATAATTGCCTCTGCTACTTCCTCCTGCACCTCATGCCATATGTGCACCACTCTGCAAAAAGGGTGCCCCTCAGGTCCCTTTTAAAACCTTTCCCCCTTGCCTTAAACCTACGCCCTCTAGTTTTGGGCTCCCTTAACAACTATCACCCCTCAGCCTCCTACACTTCAGGGGAAAAAAGTGCTAGCCTATCCAAACACGTCTTATAACTCAGACGTTCCACTCTTGACAACATCCTTTAAATCATTTTTGCACCCTTTCCAGTTTAATAACATCCTTCCTATAGCAGGGTGACTAGAAATAAACACTTCACTCCAAATGTGGCCTCAATGTCCTGTACAGCTGCAACATGACATCCCAACCCTTATACTCAATGCACTGACCAATGAATGCAGGCATACCAAACACTTCACCACCCTTCACACCTGTAATGCCACGTTTAAAGGAACTACATACCTGCACCCCTTGGTCTCCCTGTTTAAACACACTCCCCAAGACACTACCATTAACTGTATAAGTCCTGCTCTGGTTTGTTATCCAAAACGCAATACTTGCATTTATCTAAATTAAACGCCATCTGCTATTCAAAATAAAAAAAATCAAAAGAACTGTGGATGCTGTAAATCAGGAACAAAAACAAAGTTGCTGGAAAAGCTCAGCAGGTCTGGCAGCATCTGTGGAGGAGAAAACAAAGTTAACGTTTCGGGTCCAGTGACCCTTCCTGCAGTTCGGAGGCAGGTTCACTGGACCCGAAACGTTAACTGTTTTCTCCTCCACGGATGCTGCCAGACCTGCTGAGCTTTTCCAGCAATTTTGTTTTTGTTCCATCTGCTATTCCTTGGCCTACTGGCCCAGTTGATCAAGATCCTATTGCACTATTAGATAACTTTCCTCACTATCCACCATACCACCAATTTTGGTGTCATCTGCAAAATTTTCATTTAATTTATGTAAGTGACCAACAAGAGTGGACCCAGCACCAATCATTGTGTGACACTGCTGGCCACAGGCCTCCAATTTGAACAACAACTCTCCACCAACACATTCTGCCAGTTTTGTATCCAACTGGCTAGTACTCCCTGGATCCCATGTGACCTGGCCTTACGAACCAGTCTACCATTGCCTCTGCTACTTCCTCCTGCACCTCAATCCATATGTGCACCACTCTGCAAAAAGGGTGCCCCTCAGGTCCCTTTTAAAACCTTTCCCCCTTGCCTTAAACCTACGCCCTCTAGTTTTGAAGGCCTTGCTAAAGTTTTATCCTTTCAAATGAGACCTGCTTTGGTTTTGACATGCTGAACTCCAAGGTCTGTGGCATCCTAACAATAAACCATAACTTCAAACTGGAACTGAAACAATTCCAGAAGCTTCTGTAGAAATTCCAAAATTCTGTCCTCAGAAGAGAGGCTGGAATTGACGCCACACACACTAAGAAAACTCTTCGCTAGCTTGCTCCTTCATTAAATATTGCTCCAGCTGCTTGAATCATCATCTCTGAACAATATCACATATCGTATTTGTTCCATGCATCCCAAAATATCTAAGAAAGGCTGCCCTTTCCCAGGCACAGATAGCAGGTTCACAGTAATTTATATTCCATATCATTCTACTGTTCAAAAGTCAAGGAAACAAGCTTTGATTGGCATCAGTTGAATATCCCACTGGGCCAACACAGATTCTAATATTTCCCTAATCTGGAATATCATTTAAACATTTCAGCAACTTATTGCTACTCCTTCAACAGCACCTTTCACTGCCATGATGTCTATCACCTTGGAAAGACAAGGGCAGCAAATCTACAGGAACATCACCACTTACGGGATGCCTCCAAAGTTCAACATTCCCCCTCAGTTGCTGGGTCAAAATTCTAGAACACCATTCCTACCAGCATTATAGGTATCCCTACACCCCGTCGACTGTAGCAGTTCAAGGATACAGCTTAATACCACCTTCTGAAGGTCAGCTAGGTTTGGCAATAAATGCTGGACTGGACCACAACACCCACATCCCATAGAGCTGTACGCATGCAAGTAAGTGGGGCGTATTCCATCACCCTCATGGATTTGTGCCTTGTACACTGGCTTTGGGGAAAACAGGTGGTGAACTACTCTCTACAATATTTCTAACCTTTGACCTGTCCTTGTAGCCACTGTATTTAGGAGAATGACTGAACAATGGTGTGTCTAACTGCCAAATGGCAAAGAACAGCAGGCCCACTGTCTGTCATTCCCACATTCCAATCACAGTCTGCACCATCAACAGCTTTTCACCCCCAGCACTTCACCCCACCCCCAAATATTGCATAAATGCTGTCCCCTTCATATCTCAACAGCTCTGATGGTAAACCTGTTTAAAGCCTATCCCATTCAGCACTAAGACGGGCCAGACAACATGATGGAGTATATCATCATTGTGAAGAAGGGATTTCAGCTCCACTAGGATAGTGTGGTGGTCAATCTGTAACGTACAGATAAATATGTAATAATCAGATTAATGAGGATAATATCGAGTATACTTTCTTCCGTTAATACCCTCACCCTGTTGCAGAGACAGTCCAACAGTAATGTCTGTTAGGACAAAATCAGCTTGATCAAGAGTGATGCAAAGTACTCGGTGAAAGGTAATGAAATCCGCCATCCAGAGTACATTTCACACCCTGCCATCTTCAGTGCTTCCTTTAAGTGTTATTCAACAGAGTACCACAGATTCATCAGCAGGGGAAGGATGGTAAGCAGTAAGCAGCAGATTTCTTTGCCCATATTTGACATGAGATGTCATGACATCCAAAGTCAATATTAAGGACTACTGAGGTAACTCCCTCCTGACTGTGCATCACCACGTCTTCAACTCTGCTATCTACCCTGCCAGTGGGACAAATACACACAAGGGTAGTGATTTTCCAAAGCTGTGTGCACAAGTATGATGATTCCATGAGTGTGACTATGGTGGACTATGGCTTGAATTAGGATGTCAAGGGTGGAGTTTGCCACTGTCATTTCTAGTGCCTAGGTCAATGCCAGGTGGTTCATCTGGTTTCATTCCTGATTTTGAGGCTTTTTAGCCATTGGTACAATTGAATGGTTTGGCCACTTCAGCGGGCAGTTAAGAATCAACCACATTGCATTTCATTTCCTCTAAGGACATAAGTGAACTGATAAAGTTTTTATGACAATCAACAATAGTTTCATTATCATCATTGGACTTTAATCCAGATTTTATGGAATTCAAACCTGGGTCTCCAGAACATTACCTGGGCATCTGATTTACTATGCCATTGTCTCGCTCATAAAAATAAATGATTCAAACTAACTTGATAATTGTGACAATGTTTAACCCAAAAACAGTTAGGAAAAATTTGCAAGTTCTTTAAAATAACTGATGAATCCATAATTGGTTTTAATTATGTTTGAAAGGACATACGTCGAGTGAAAAAGAGGTCAATTGTAAATTTCTTCAACAAGTAGCATTGGTCCACGTGAACTGGCGACCGCTGAACTAGAAGCAGTATCAACAAAACAGTAGTTAAAACATGACAGCCATATGGCCAATCACAAAAGGAAAGCTGCTGCAGCAGAAGGGGAGAACAGAAAAGTGCAAATGTGTATAATACCGTTAAAAAGGCCAGAAATCCAAAGGCAGGCTTGTAGCCAGGAGTGACTTCGCCTTGGCTTCTGTTTCGTAAAGTGATGGTCATTTCTTTGTTTGGAGTGGTTTGGTAATTTTGGTTTATGGTTCCCCCATAGGATTGTTAACAGTTTTGGCCTCTGTTATGATATTCATTTTGGGATACATACATGCTGTGACATCATATGGTATTTTATACGCATTAATTAAATTCTGACTATGTTTACAGAGCAGCAGTCTGGTTGCAGCATACGGTCTGAAATCACTAACTGGAAGGAGCTTAATCCCAAACCACATTGCCATAAAATGCCTGTTTTATCTTTTGCCTTCTAGCAACATCCTTTCTAAACTTCAAACTCTCCCACTTCCTGTTCTGTCACTGACCTTTCCTTTCGCTCGCCCCTCCCTGACTCACCTTCTCATTCCTTTTCCTGCCCTTTACTTGCTTAAAAGCTGCTATATTTCTTTTTCACGTTTGAGGACAGGGAATTGACTGGAAACACCTATTTCTCTCTCCACCGATGCTACTCGATTTGAACACTTTCTGCTTTTCCGACTTTCAGCATCTATAGTACGTGGCATCTTGGAGTCACTCTGTCATTTCTGACCGGTCGCAAACAGCAAACTGCAAGTCGCTATTCTCTCTCTCATATTTGTACAGCACCTTTTTGTAAGAATGTGATTCAAAAAGATTTGACATGATAGACATGGTGACCAAAAGCTTGATTAAAGAGACAGGCTTTAAAAATGATTTAAGGGAGTAGAGAGACTTGGAAAGCTTGGGGCCTATACTACGAAAGACATGACAATCGGTGATGGGTGATCACAACTTGCCAGAACAAGCAGGATGGAGCTTTCAAAGAAATCTGAAGGGCTACAGGGAATTAGGGAGACAGATGCGAGAAAGGCGCTA
Source organism: Stegostoma tigrinum (assembly GCF_030684315.1). Taxonomy (NCBI): domain Eukaryota; kingdom Metazoa; phylum Chordata; class Chondrichthyes; order Orectolobiformes; family Stegostomatidae; genus Stegostoma; species Stegostoma tigrinum. The sequence continues at coordinate 49,343,213 of NC_081376.1, read as the reverse complement.
GGACAGTGGGATAAGAATTTCAAATTTCAGTCATCTGATGACTGGAATGTAATATATGTCAGTAAGGGCTGGGATACATATAGAATTTTGGATGAGATGAAGTTCACACAATGGAGGATTGGCAAGTCAGCCAGGACAGAATTGGAATAATCAAAAAGTGACAGTGTCACGTAAATTCGTATTTGCAACAGACAGGCTCAGGGCCAAATTGCACGATACAGGTGCAAAGAAACTGGCTTCACCCTTAAGTAATGAAAGGGAAGAACCACAGAATTAATGGTAAAGGTGTGCAGTTCGTGGCATGGAATAATGGTTTTGGTTTTACTAATATTTAGCTGGAGTAATTGTAGCTTATCCAATGTTAAATGTTGGAACAAGCAGACAGACAACAGCGAGGCAGTGGAGGGACTGCACTGTTGGAACTGGAGAGCCGACTCATGGGCATTCAAGTGGAAATTAATGCCATATCTATGGGTGATTTTACTAAAGTGGAACAAGAGGAAAATACAGTTTATTTCCATTGAGAAGAATTTCCTACTGAAATTTACAATTATCTTTACCCTTAATTTGACAATTAAGTAATAAAGCCTGAGAAAAATATATCACAGCAATCACTGTATTTTTATACTGCCACACTGCTCTGAAAGCATTCCAGCCATATGAGAGATTACTATTTCTAGAAAATTCTGAACATATCGTAATGGTTAAGAAACTATCAAAATAATGTTTCTATTAAACACACTTGTGGTACGAAACTGATCAGTGTATCCTTTTCAATTTTCACATTCCAGCACATTTACTGGGATCAAAATTTGGAGACCAAAAGTGAACAGCTGAGGTAAGTAACAAGGTGTAGAGCAGGATGACACAGCAGGCCAAGCAACATTTCTTCAGAAATGGAGGAGGAGGGTCTCAACCCAAAACGTCAGCTTTCCCGCTCCTCTGATGCTGCTTGGCCTGCTGTGTTCATCCAGCTCTACACCTTATCTCAGATTCTCCAGCATCCGCAGCTCCTACTATCTCTGTACAGCTGAGGTACTCTTTGGTTAGCTCATATTTAAGGTAAAGCTTGAGGGAGATGAAGTAACCTTGGAATTTCAATGACACTAATCATTCACTAAAGCATTGAGGTGGAATTTTATTGAAACATGCAAGATCCCAAGGGGTTTAACTTGACAGGGTGGATGCTGAAAGGATGTTCCCACCTATGGAAAGGGCTAGAATCAGACGTCATAGTTTAACAGTAAGACATTAAACGCCATACAAGGCATCTAAGACAGAGATTAGAACTCTCCTGAAGTCACAGATCTTGGGAATGCTCTGCCCCAGGGAAAAGTGGGCGTGGGGTCATTGAATATTTCTAAGGCAGAAGTAGATAATCTTTCAGTAACAAGTGAGTCAAAGGGTTTGGGACATGCAGCAAGATGGAGTTGGGGCAACAATTAGATCAGCCAGGAACTTATCAAATGGCAGAGAAGGCTAGAAACGGCTAAATGGCACACTCCTGCTTTGCATACAAATATCTGTGAACAACATTTGCATTCAGTTTCCAAAGGAATCTGAAGGTGCAATGGTGCTGTCATTGTGCAGGGTTGCCAACTATGATTAAATGTATTTCTGGAAGTTTCATCACATAACTTGCCCCCACACTCCAGCCATTAGTTGGCCAACAAATCCATCCTTGTGACATGCTGCCTCCTCCATCAAATGGAATGCAAAAAGGTTTATTACCCAGTTGGAATAAGCTTGACTCTCGGCCAAATAGCTTTTTATTCTTCCAATTTTCATTATTTGTATCTTTGGTAAAGATAAATACTTAAAAAGTAAACTAAAAACTGTTTTAAAAAAAATATTGTGTTTTTCTCCAGAGTTGGGCAAGTATGGTCCTAATGACTTCATTCTCGAAGGCTGCAGGCCAAACCTGGAGGGTTGGCAACTGTGGTTCTAATGGGAAACCTTAACTCTACTCTCCCACTAACTGGGCCTTGCTCATCATGCCAGGGTGTATGTGCATTTGACCCAGTGTCTATACCTGCAGCACCCTGGCCTCGTCACCATGTACTTCAACCTCCTACACGTGAAACTGTCGCAGCCCAGATGCTGCGATGGGCATCCACGTCTTGAAATGAACAAAAGGAATCTTATTCTATTCATTGAGGTGAAGTGGGACACCGCTGGGTTAAAGGGAGAGTACTCCAGGGAGGTGGAAACAACAATGTTGTGCAATCTGGTGAAAAAGTTTGGGATATTCTGATGCTTATTTAAAAAACAGACTCATCACCCTTGGTATATATCATAAACTTCTGGCATTAGTGTAAAAATTAGGGCATTTAAAGTGGAGGTTAAGGTCTGAATGATGCTACTGGCATTAACTCAGATTTCTGGTTGACAGCAGAACAAAAGATCTTTACACTTGTTTTCCCATCACCGTTCTAGGAAAAGGCAAACAACTGAAATGAAATCATATTGACAAGATCAGCACCCTACTGCCTGACCACAAAGCAAAAGATGCTCAGGATACCCTCACCAAACTGGCAACACTTTACAGGAGATGGACAAATAGGAAGAAGACAATGATATGCACTTAATATTTTTAGGAGTTTTGTAACAAGATTGAGAATGACTGCTTGAAGTTTACAACCAAGTCAGATGTAGCAACTAAAACATACGTAATCACTATGTGAGAGATAATGGGAACTGCAGATGCTGGAGATTCCAAGATAATAAAATGTGAGGCTGGATGAACACAGCAGGCCAAGCAGCATCTCAGGAGCACAAAAGCTGACGTTGTGATGAAGGGTCTAGGCCCGAAACGTCAGCTTTTGTCCTCATTTTGTAATCACTATGTGACCTGAGAGGCCTTTCTTAACCATTTGAGTGGCATCGTATTAATCACATAAGGATAGATTATGATTTCAAAGCAAGCAAAAGCTATTTACACAGACCTAGTTTAAATTCTGGAAACTGTTATTCACAACTTAGTAACATCTAAAATTTAAGGGTGGTTCGCAGGGAAACATCACAAATTGATAAGATTCCAGGTGTGCAGGTTTTTGGTTTCATGTAGGTTAGGTTAAAACTTCAAAAGCAAAAGCAACAGGAACGTTTCTTTGATTGGTATGATGGGACAAATGGCCTCCTCCTGTGCTCTAAAAGTCTGAGATTATTTCAAGCACCATGTTGACAAAATTGATGCACAGACATCTTGAATTAAATTAACCCTCAAAGCTGTGTTAGCGTCACGCCCAAATCTGACACAAGTTAGAAAATGACATGAAAATGAAATAGATGTTAACAGTTCTCCAAGGGAGAATTGCCTTTACCGATTTTCATATAAAATGCTGCTTAAATTAACAAGGTTTCAGAGATAGTAGGAACTGCAGATGCTGGAGAATCTGAGATAACAAGGTGTAGAGCTGGATGAACATAGCAGGCCAAGCAGCAGAGGAGCAGGACGGCTGACATTTCAGGCTCTGAAGAAGGGTCTAGGCCTGAAACGTCAACCTTCCTGCTCGGCCTTCTGTGTTCATTCAGCTCTACACCTTGCTTAGATTAACAAATTCTGTTCGCAGATAATAGACTAATGAGTAAGCTCTAATTGTGTTTACTATGCTAAATTTTAGAACCATGTGAGGAGGGTTTGTGTCAATTTAGGAAACCAATAAGGATGCAAGAATTTCCATTTGACTCTTAAATAACATCATAACACCACCTTATTGTTGATTTTAGTAAGCTTATCCTTCATCCTCATTCTCAGTTTGGAATTTTCATTTAGTGTGAAGCATTAAATGCAGTGTAAACAATTCAAATGCTATCTTTGAAGCACAGCAGCACTTGGATTAATGAGTGGGAGGAGTTTGCCACCAATTGCTCAAAATGGTAATAAACTGTCCACCAAATTCCATTGTACATCTAGTCCAAACGCCTTAATAAGACCATAAGACATAGGAGTGGAAGTAAGGCCATTCGGCCCATCAAGTCCACTCCACCATTTAAATCGTGGCTGATGGGCATTTCAACTCCACTTCCCTGCACTCTCCCCGTGGCCCTTGATTCCTTGTGAGATCAAGAATTTGTCGATCTCTGCCTTGAAGGCATCCAACGTCCCGGCCTCCACTGCACTCCCGAATTAATGATGAAGCAGAGCAGTGGCAAAGATCAGAAAAGGTAATTCTTGCATTCTGGATCCTACTACCCTCATGGGAGGTCATGCACATGTACCCAAAGATCTGTGCTTCAAGATTTGACCTATTCATGCATAGGATGAATACCCAAGGCCTTTTTTTCTTGGGTGAGGGGAGTCCAAAACTAGAGGGCAAATATTTAAGGTGAGAGGGGAAAGATTTAAAAAGGACCAGAGGGGTAACTTGTTCATGCAGAGAGTGACGCATGTATGAGAGAGGAAGTGGTGGAAGCAGGTACAATTACAGTATTTAAAACCCATCTGGGTAGGTATAAAATTAGTAAGAGTTTAGAGGGATATAGCCCAAATGCTAGCAAATGGGACTAGGTCAGATTGGGATGAATGGTCGGCGCAGGTGAGCTGGACCGAACGGTCTATTTCCATGCTGGATGATTCTATGAAGACCCACAGCAAAAACTCTCAACCACGAGTAGACATCATCCTAGAACTGAAGGACAGTAGATAATGAAGGAGTAAAGTGACCAGAGATGCACAGTTCAGGATCTACAAACTCTGGCACGGTGAAACATGAAAATGGCTAGCAAGAAAAATTTCACAACATCGCTGGCAACTAGCGCTTAATCTTCTGGACCACCCGGTTTTGCAAAATCACATTGATTTTTAAATATTTCCCTTGCAACTATTGCTTTAGTGTTAGTTCAATAGTGCAGAAAAACTTGAAATTCCAAATCAAAGTCATGAACCGTGAATGCTTGGATAAAGGATTTCAGAGATACAATATACAGATTAGAATTATTCCATGCTTCTAAGTTTAAACAAAAAGTGGAAGAATGTTTCAAGCAATTTCCAAGAATAGAATCGTAGAATGGCTACAGAACAGATACAGGCTATTCAACTCAGTGTCTGTGTCAGTTCTCTGCAAGACCAACTCACTTAGTCCCACATACTTACCTTAAAACTTGTGAACTGGTAAAACCAGCAAGTTTCATTTCTGCACAGCAACAATGCAGTTATTCCACGAGTTGGTTGATAATTACAGCACATTCATATAAAGGAAGTTCAGTCGGTATAACGCTAGCTGTAAATAAACATCCTGTTATCTCAACAAATTAGTTTTACTTCTGCTATCACTATATCATTATAACATCTTATGCTTGTGGTGAAAGTAGGAGTATCTCAAAAATAAAAATTATGAAAGAACTCAAAGCAAATTTTAAACAAGTGGCTCAAAAGAAGATTTTTGAGATGCTTAAAGACTTAGAGGAAATTTCATAATCTGAGGCCCAAGTAACTGAAGGTACCAATGTCACAGAGATTAAAAAGCCCAGGACTAGAGGGGCGCAGAGTTCTCACCGGCTAGCAAAGCATACAGAGATGGGGAATGGGAGGCTTAAGTGATGGAGCTTGGCCCTTTGTGTTGGGCACATATAAATTCAGTTAACAAATTCAGTTCAAGCTATAAACAAAAATAGAAATTACCGGTAAAGCTCAGCAGGTCTGGGAGCATCTATGGAGAGTAATCAGCGTTAATGTTTTGGGTCTAGTGGCCCTTCCTGAGAACTGATGGTGGCTAGGCCTATCCTTTCTTTAGTAGAGTGACCAGTTCACAAAAGAGGTGAACTAACCATGGTTAATGAGGAAGTTGAATTTAGTATTATATTGAAAAAATTGCAAAAAAATGATAACCAGATAGTTGATTGTAAAGTTTTAAAAGCAAGCAACCAATACCAAAGAAACACAATAGTTGAGAGAATAAAGTATAAGGATAAGTTAGCAAGACACATGAAAAGTAAGAGAGGGACCAAAGTGAAGATATGCCTCCTACAGAAGGAGGGTTATAATAATAAGCAATCTGGAAAAGGCAGAGGAATCAAATAAATAGTATGCATCTATCTACATTGTAGAAGACATTAATAACATTTTGAAAATATAAAATCAAGGGGCAAACAATGGGGATGAAATAAGTACAGTAACTATCAATAGAGAAAAACCACTCGAGAAACTAATGGGATGAAAGACCCTGAAACGTCAGCCTTCCTGCTCGGCCTGCTGTGTTCATCCAGCTCTACACTTTGTTGTCTCAGATCCCCAAGACATGAAGGGTTGCAACCTAACATAAAAAATGAAATAGCTACAGAGATAATGGATGCACTGGTAGTAAACTTCCAAAAGATTTTTAATTCTGACCGGAGTCCAAGACAATTGGAACATGATCAATTGTACAGCTTCATTCAAACAAAAACAGGAGTCAAACAAAAACAAAATGCTGCAGATGCTGGAAATCTGAAATAAAAGCAAAAAGTACTTGTGAAACTCAGCAGGTCTGGCAACATCTGTGGAAAGAAAAACAGAATTAACATGCAGTGTAAAGTCATACTGGTTTCAAACATTAATTCTTTCTCTCTCTCTCACTCTACAAAATGACACCAGACCTACTGAGTTTCTCCAGTGCTTTGTTTTAATGTTTTTAAAAGAAGTAATTATAGATGGGTTAGTTTAATACTGGTTAGAACATCATTAAAATCTACTTGAAAGGACGTAATAGACTTTTTAAAATGCATAATATAATTAAGCAGAGTCAGCAGCCTACAGTGTGGAAGCAGGCCATTCAGCCTTTCCAGTCCACACCAACACTCTGAACCCATCCCCTTATCATATCCCTGTAACCCTACAATTCCAATGACTAATCCATCTAACCTGCACATCCCTGGACACTATGACAATTAACAAGACCAGTCCACCTAACCTCCACATCTTTAGACTGTGGGAGGAAACTAGGGCACCCAGAGGAAACCTGCACAGACACAGGGAGAACATGCAAACTCCAAACAGACAGTTGCCGGAGGTTTAGATTGAAACCAGGTCCCTGGTGCTGTGAGGCAGCAGTGTTAACCACTGAGGCACCATACCGCTCTACAGCTTAATGAAGGTGAAATCATGCCTAACAAACGTATCAGAATTCTCTTAAGGTAAAAGCCATATAAAGGGAAAGAGTGACGGAATATATTTGGATTTCCAAAATGCTTTCAACAAAGTACCAGACGTCAAGCTACTTAAGAGCCAATGGTGTTGGGGTTATATATTAGTACAGGTTAGACAGAGATGAGATAAAGGGCAATTTTCAGGAATGACAGCACAGGAGTACCACAGCAATCAGTGCTTGGCCAGGAGTTGTCACAGTCCAAGAGGACCATAGCACTATACTCTCATGACTGAGGGATGTCCAGTGTCGTTTCAGGTCATAACAACTCAGGTGTGAGCTGCAGTTGAGAAAGACAGTAATTTATGGTCACCTCAGCTGGTTCAGGATGCGAACCAACACCACTGGTATCACTCTACATCGCAAACCAGTTATCCAGCCAACTGAGCTAACTGGACCGCTTGAGACAAATGAATGTACTATCAGCATGATTGTTAATGGCAGAAAATATGTAGGAAGGCACTTGATGATGATGACAGAGTCTAAAGGAGGATATACACAGGCTTAGTGAACGTGCAAAAACTTGGTAGATGGAATATAATGTGAGAAAGTGTGAGGTTATGCATTTTGAAGGAAGAATATTATTTAAATTGGAAGAGACTGCTGAAGGCTACAGCACAGAAGGATTTTGGGGTCTTGGTGCCTGAATCATGAAAATCCGGCACCTAAGTTCAGCAAGTAGCAGGGAAAGCAAATGGAATGTTGGCTTTTATGTCAAAGGAAATAGAGTATAAACATCGGGGAGTACGCTAAACCATACAAGGCACTAATCAGACCACACTTATCGAAGATATACTGGCATCGGAGAAAGTGCACTAGGCTGATCCTGGGTATGGAAGGATTTTCTTACGAGGACAGGTTGAATAGAATTCACTAGAGTTTAAAAGAATGAGGAGTGGCCTTATTAAAACTAAGTTCTTCGGAGGCTTTCTTCACTCAGAGGGTAGTGAACCTGCAGAATTCTTTACCATGGAAGACTGCCAAGACTGGCTCATTAAGTATATTCACAGCTGAAATGCACAGGTTCTTAATCTGTAAGGGAATCAAAGATTATGGGGAAAAATGCAGGTACGTGGAGTCAAGGATCATCTGGACAGCCACAATTTCATTAAATGGCAGATCGGACTTGAGCCAAATGGTCTACTTTTCCTCTCATGTCTTATGGCGGGATGGGACAAAGACAAAGCCATAGAGAATTTGAAAACATGGATGAGAATTATAAAATAAAGCAATTTCTGGGAGACAATTTCGGTAAGCTTAAGGTTTCAACAATTGCTGATTTTAAAACGGAGGTTGATAATTTTTTGTTAAACAAAGATATCAACGGTATGGGAAAAATAACATTGAGTATGTGCCATGATCTCACTGAAAAACAGAACAGGCATGAGGGGTTAAATGGCCTCAATGTGGTTTTATTTTCTTTGTATAACTTGGTACGGGCAGAGTTTTGGATGACTTCAAGCCTACAGAGAGTAGAATGTTAACATTCATCCTTTGATATTAGTTTTAATTGTAGTGCCCCACCAGGGGCTGGCTAACCTGGTTAATGTTTATTTTTAATTGAATAGAATGTAGGAGGCTGGCCAAGAGTGCATTGGAGTATTATCAAAGGCACAGATGAGCACAAGAGACAAGCAGAGAGAGAGCTGGAAATGCTACTGAAGTGGACAGAGAAAGACTTAGTAATGGATACAGGTATGTGAGCAGAAGTTCACCTCAGTGTAAATTTTAACACCAAGGCGCAAACAATCTGGTTCGGCTTCATATACATAGTCAAAAAGCCCTCCACACCCTGGTAATACTCTCTTCCGAACGCATCCATCAGACAAAAGGTACAGAAGCTTGAACATGTGAACCAACAGGTTCAAGAACAGAATCTGCCCTGCTGTTATTAGACTGATGAATGGACACCTCTAAATTCAAATAATGTTCATCTTGCTTTGTGCACGTCCTGTGCAGCTGTAACCTTGTATGCCTTGCTCTGTCTACGCACCCTGTGATCTGTATGCCCTTGTTTGCATGGTCTGCCTGTACTGCTCACAAATCAAAACTCCTCACTGTACTCAGGTACATGAAGTTACAATAAATCCTATCAAATCAGTTGCCAAGGAACAGGAATCAAAGTTGGTGGCTAAGGAGTGAAATTTGTGGCAGGACAGTAAACAATGGTTTCAATCTCTGACATTCAGCTGAAAGAAACGTTCAGAAATTTCTGGAGTTGGATATTATCGAATAAAAGCTCCACCAATATACCTTTCTTGTCCAGTTAAACAGTAGACATTCAATCTTTCAAATTAATCTCCATTTTTTCCCTATCGAGTATGCAACTGGAGCATTCAGCTCAGTCACTTACCTCTAAGTAGCATGAGAGATTTAACCCATACCTTTTAATTTCAACCAAAAAGGCTACAGACAAATAACTCCTAATTAAAGAAAGACAATTCTCAGGAATAATAGATGCTTAGAATGTTGTCTATAATGGTACTTTTGTATCGTATCCAACTTTACTCAGTGTGCTGGCTTCATCCAAACAGCTCTATTCCATGTGTGATTGGTACTCCATCGCCCACAACATTACTTCACGTGAAATCAACAATTCAAATTCATAGTTCAACAACAGATAATGGTTGGCAGCAAAATGGAGTGCTCGAGATTCCACGAGAAATCACATGGTCCAAAAGCAAAACATCTTAGCACACTGCATATTTTTACTTTTTGGCGCTTTCACAATTTCTTTTCTCTTGTAACATTCACATCTTTTGATCAGAGATATTATTAGTCAGGTCAAATATCCAAAGCATTACATAATTAACCATGTTTAAATTGAAACTATTAAGGCCTTTTCTTCAGTCAAAATTTAGCCCTGTAATAATCAGCATTTTGTGCTCTCTTCCCGTTAGGTTTCTATGCCAGCATTCAGGCTCGTAAATGGTGATTGTGGGATTGTGATCTGAAGCACACTTTACCGCCTAGAAATGAGCTAAACAACAGCATAACTCAAGAATGATTACAGAGAACCCTCATTCCTTCAACTGGTTTCTGAAATACGCCCACAAGCTTTGAAGGAGGGAAGGGGGAGACCGCAAAGTATAATGAAGTAAAATCCTCGACCAAAAATGTATTTGCTTTTATGAAAGATATGTAAATGAATAGAACACAACAGTTTTCATGTTGAGAACAGTCTATTTTCTAAGTTAGACAAACAGGAGGCTGAAAGAACACTGCAAGCCAGGCAGCATCCAGAGGAGAGGAGCAGTCAACGTTTCAGGTATTGCCTTTCCTCAGGACTGGATGTGGGGTAGGGGGAGCTGAGATGAAGAGAGAGGGGTGGGGTGGAGGTGGAATGGTGGAGATAGGCAGACATTGGTAGTAGGTATGACCTGGTTGGTCGATGGAAGGAACAGGAGCTGAGGAAGGTCTTGTGATTATAGTCACAGGTTTGTTTCATGGTGTGGTCAAAGATCTGATGAGGTCACAGCAGTGTGGCAGTGAGAAAAGGACTCACTGAGTTCACATCCAAGGAAGACAGAGAACTTCTTCAAAATGGGTATCTTTGCAGTGATAAAATGTGGTTAGAGACAATGATTACAAAAATAACTTTCATACAACAGCTTTCACGTGGAAAAATGCCCATAGCATATCCTAATCAGAAAGTCTGATTAAACGGCAATGAAGTGGTGACCAAAAGTTTGTTCAAACAGCTGGTATTCTAAGAGAAGATCGTATATAGATTTCAAAGTTTGGAACTGAATTCTAGGCACTGAATTTCTAGGGGCAAGCGTTCCAACGGGGGAGGCAATGGCCTAGTAGTATTATCACTAGACTGTTAATCTAGAGATGCAGATAACATCCTGGAGATCCGGGTTCAAATCCCGCCATGGCAGATGGTGGAATTTGAATTCAATAAAATATCTGGAATTGTCAATTGTCAGGAAAAACCCATCGGGTTCACTAATGTCCTTCAGGGAGGAAAACAGCCATCCTTACCTGGTCTAGCATGTGACTCCTACATGTGACTCCAGACCCACTACAATGTGGTTGACTCTCAGCTGGCCTCTGGACAATTAAAGATGGACAATAAATGCTGCCTGGCCAGCAATGCCCTCAGCCAAACGAATAAAAGAAAAAAAAATCATGGATACATAGTATTCCAATTTAGAGAAATGGTGTTGTGGGGGAGGGCTTGTAGGCCACAGAGAAAAGAAGGTTGAGAAACTTAATTAGCAGGACTGGGAGACAGAGCAAATGACACAGAGTGAAAAAACAGTTAAAGAAACAGGGACAAGAGGCTGGGCTGTAAATGAAGTCACTAATTGAAATACCTCTTCAACATGTGTAAATCCTCAAAATGCCTGCTCCAGTTAAGACCAACTGTGTGTCAAGTATCACAGACATCAACTTCACACTAGATCAAGAAAAGCATTGACAACTATCATCTTAAAAAAATTCAGCATGTCTGGACATGCTACGACACACCTCTCTGGCCAACATATCCTGAGGCGGAACTTGAACCTGAACAGTCCGGCCCAGTTAGGGTCACTGCCGATACACCACAAAATATTTAATATTCTAAATTATCTAACTAGCTTACTAAGTATCAAGACAAAAATGAACAACTCAGCTGGTCTTGCAGGATCTGTGGGGAAAACAGATAATATTTTGAAGGAGGGTCACTGGACTCAAAACATTAACTCTTTCCTCTTCACAGATGTTACCAGAGCTGCTGGGTTTCTCCAGCAATTTCTATTAATGTTTCAAATTTCCAGCATCCACAATTGTAATTTTTTTAATAAAATGGAGAAACTGTTTTCAACATAATAAACTGAAAAATTGGTTTGCTTCATGACAGTGATTTTCACTTTGGATATTTAATGCTACTGCATCAAGCAACATCGTGTTTAGGAAAGCATAGACAGATAGGTCAGACTAAAGCTTTTCTCTTCTTTACCTTAGCTTCAACCAAAGGAATTCCCAAATACACCAAGTGAATTTTCCACATCTGCCATGCTTGGGAGGTTCAGTTCAATTAGCACTGAAGTATGGTTAAATCAGTTCACTGCTCTCGAATTTAAAGGAGTGTCAGACTGAAACTGGCAAATGTCAATTCACTCAACATTCCACTGTTTTAAAGTGCATTCAAATCCTGACCCCTAATTATACAATGATTTACTGATATATCGCACCACCCAGACCAGTCCCCACCCATTATTATACTGCCAGAAACTACATTCACACCCTATTCCTTCTCGATCACTTCGGTGACGGAAAGAGGGCCATTCAAGATTGCTTTTCTTTGATCCCCAAGGGTTTGTCCAAAGCAAAAACAGAAATAGCTGATGAAATTCAGGTTTGGTAGCATCTGCGTGGAGAAGACAGAGTTAATGTTTCACGCCCAGTGACTCTTTATCAGACCCGTTCTGATGATGAGACACTAGACCCAAAATATTAACTGTTTTGTCTACACAGATGCTGCCAAACCTGTTGAGTTTCACCAGAAATTTCTGTTTCTGTTTCAGCTGTCCGGCATCCGCAGTTGTTTCTTTTATATTTGTGCTTGTCCAAAGGAAGGACTATATCTCAAGAGGGAGTCACACTTCAAATGCTATTTCAGGCTCTAATTTAATCTAGCATATTTCCAATGCTAGGAAAGTCCAGAACAAGGAGTCACAGTCTAAGAATAAAGGGTAAGCCATTCAGGACTGAAGTGAGAAAGAAATTTTTCCACACAGAGTTGCGAACCTGTGGAATTCTCTACCACAGGAAGCTGTTGGGGTCAGTTTAATCGATATAGTCAAAGAAAGTTGGATATGGCCCTTGCGGCTAAACGGATCAAGGGGCTGGGGGAGAGGACAGAAACGGAATGGAATATTGTGACTGCATGTTCAGCCACAATCATTCTGAATGGTGGTACAGGCTCGAAGGGCCAAATGACCTAATCTTACACCAACTTTTCTATGTTTCTATGATAGCTAAGAGGCTAACACAACAATGGTGCACTTATAAGAGCAGGCGTAAGCCATTCAGCCTCTCGAAGTTGTTGTGCAATTAGAAAACATAGCTGATCATTTACCTCAATTACATAATTCCACACTATCCCCATATCCTTTGATGTTATTAGTAAGTACACAAATTGATTAATTTCTCACACTTGATAACTGATTCCCCATGGTCCTTTGACATAGAGAATTCCAAAGATTCACTACACCCCAGTGAAGATGTTCCTTCTCATCTCAGTTGTAAATGGCCTGCCTTTTATTCTGGTTCTAGACACCAAAGCCAAAGAAAATATCTTTTTTCAAAAATCAATGTTCTTCTAAGCTCCAGAGAATACAGAGCTAATCACCTCAATCCTTCTTCATTGTACAGTCCCACTTTCCCAAGAATCAGACTTCCGTGCCATTCCCTTTATGGCAGGTACATACATCCTCTGGCAAGGTGAAACAGAACTGCACAAAATACTCCAGATGCAGTCTACTCAATGATCTATACAATTGAAGATTTCTTTGATCCAGCACACTCCATGGAATATTTTGAAATTTATTTTGATGCCCAAAATGTAAACTTTTATTTATTTGCACATATTCAGTGGTGGAACAGCAATACCATGACCATATTTTGATACCCAGAAGAATCTAGAATTCTGCACTGAAATCTGAATGCATAAATCACAGCACATTTAACATTTTTGTTCCTAAACAGTCATAGACATCTTTTACTTCCCATGACCACTATATTGTACTGCATATGGTTTGCACCAGTTGATTGGTAGCAGTCACACCCCAAAGGCAGACACTTGTCAATATAAAAGAAATAACGGGAACTGCAGATGCTGGAGGATCCAAGATAACAAAGTGTGAAGCTGGATGAACACAGCAGACCAAGCAGCATCTCAGGAGCACAAGAGCTGATGTTTCGGGCCTAGACACTTCAGGGGGGTGGGGGAGAGGGGGGTGGAATAAATAGGGAGAGAGGGGGAGGCAGACCGAAGATGGAGAGAAAAGATGATAGGTGGAGAGGAGAGTACAAGTGGGGAGGTAGGGAGCGGATAGGTCAGTCCAGGGAAGACGGACAGGACAAGGAGGCGGGATGAGGTTAGTAGGTAGGAAATGGAGGTGCGGCTTGAGGTGGGAGGAAGGGATAGGTGAGAGGAAGAACAGGTTAGGGAGGCGGGGACAGGCTGGGCTGGTTTTGGGATGCAGTGGGGGGAGGGGTCGAGCTGGGCTGGTTTTGGGATGCAGTGGGGGAAGGGGGGATTTTGAAGGTTATGAAGTCCACATTGGATACCATTGGGCTGCAGGGTTCCCAAGCGGAATATGAGTTGCTGTTCCTGCAACCTTTAGGTGGCATCGTTGTGGCACTGCAGGAGGCCCATGATGGACATGTCATCTGAGGAATGGGAGGGGGAGTTAAAATGGTTCGCGACTGGGAGGTGCAGTTGTTTATTGCGAACCAAGCGGAGATGTTCTGCAAAGCGGTCCCCAAGCCTCCGCTTGGTTTCACCAATGTAGAGGAAGCCACACCGGGTACAGTGGATACAGTATACCACATTGGCAGAGGTGCAGGTGAACATCTGCTTAATATGGAAAGTAATCTTGGGGCCTGAGATGGGGGTGAGGGAGGTGGTGTGGCGGTAAGTGTAGCACTTCCTCCGGTTGCAGGGGAAGGTGCCGGGTGTGGTGGGGTTGGAGGGGAGTGTGGAGCCGACAAGGGAGTCACGGAGAGAGTGAGCTCTCCAGAAGGCAGACAAGGGTGGGGATGGAAAAATGTCTTGTGCGGTGGGGCCAGATTGTAGATGGCGGAAGTGTATCAATGTGGACTTCACAAGCTTCAAAATCTCCCTTTCCCCCACTGCATCCCAAAACCAGCCCAGCCTGTTCCCGCCTCCCTCACCTGTTCTTCCTCTCACCTATCCCTTCCACCCGCCTCAAGCCGCACCTCCATTTCCTACCTAACCTCATCCCACCTCCTTGACCTGTCTGTCTTCCCTGGACTGACCTATCCCCTCCCTACCTCTCCACCTATCTTCTTTTCTCACCATCTTCGGTCCGCCTCCCCCTCTCTCCCTATTTATTCCAGAACCCTCTCCCCATCCCCTTCTCCGATGAAGGGTCTAGGCCCGAAATGTCAGCTTTTGTGCTCCTGAGATGCTGCTTGGCCTGCTGCGTTCATCCAGCTTCACACTTTGTTAACAATGTAAAGCCTGGCAAAGAGGTAAGAACCAACAATTCAAACAAGTACCAACGTAATAATACAGAACTCCCTCAGTTTCAGAGGCGCATTCTTACAAATGGAAGAATAAACAAAGGTCACAACTCCCCTTCAGGTACATTTTTAATTAGTTTACAGGCTCCAGGATTTTATTTAACTAATTGAGGGGGTGGGGGGAGAATTCCTATGTAGCACTAGAAATAGCAAGACAGATGAGGACAGTTCTGAATCAGGAAGGAGCAAGCTAATTAGAAAAGGCAGACTAGAGCAAGTCAGAACAAGGTAACTCTGAGGACTAAACAACATTTGTTTCAGTGCAATGGTTCTTACAGGTAATGCTGATGAACTCCAGTCATATATGGGAACAAGGGACTGGGATGCCATTGCTATTACAGAAACTTGGCTGAGGGAAAGTACAGGACTGGCAGCTTAACGTTCAGTGTTTTAGATGCTACAGAAATGATTGAAAGGGAAGCAAGAGAGGAGGGGGAGTGGCATTTTTGAGTGAAGAAAACATCACTACTGTAATTAGACAGGATATTTCTGAGGCACTTTCCAGTGAAACTATCTGGGTAGAAATTAGAAGAAAGGGATGATCACCTTGATGGGATTGTACTACAGCACCACCACCCCCAAATAGTCAGAGGGAAATTGAGGAACAAAAATGTAGAGAAATATCAGATATATGCAAGAATAATAGGGTTGTAATAGTTGGGGAGTTTTGTTTTCCAAATATTGACAGGGACTACTATAGTGGTAAAGGTTTTAAATGGTGAGGAATTTGTTAAATGTGTTCAAGAAAATTTTCTTTATCAAAACATAAATGCACCTACTAGAGAAGGAGCAAAACCTGACCTTCTCTTGAGAAATGAAGACAGAGCAAGTGACTGAAGTATGAGTAGGGGAACACTTTGGGACTAGTGATGATAATTCTATTAGTTTTAAAACAGTTATGGAAAACAGTAAGCCTTCCATAAAAGCTAATGTTCTTAACTGGAGTAAAGCAAATTGCAAGAGAAATTGTCTCTAACAAACTTTATTGAGTTTTTTTTGAAGAAGTAATCAAAAAAATTGACGAAGTTAGAGTAGTAGACGTTGTTTACATGGACTTCAGTAAAGCTAATTAAAGTTAGATGAAATGGGATTCAGGGTGAGCTTGCCAATTGGATACAGAATTGGCTTCACTGTAGGAGACAAAGGGTGGTAGTTGATAGTTGTTTTTCAGATTGGAGGTCTGTGACCAGCGATCAGTACTGGTTCCACTTATGTTTGTCATTTATATAAGCAATTTGGATGAGAATTTAGGAGGCATTGTTAGTACGTTTGCAGATTACACCAAAATTGGTGGAACAGTGGACAGTGAAGAAGGTTATCGAAGATTACAAGGAAATTTTGATCAATTAAGTCGATGGGCTAAGTGGCTGATGGAGTTTAACTTGGATAAATGCAGAGCATTGCATTTTGGTAAAACAAACAAGGGCAGAACTTATACAGCTAATGATAGGACACTGGGTAGTACTGTAGAACAGAGACACTTCGGGGTTCAGGTACATAATTCTTTGAAATTTGCATCACGGATGGATTGGGTAGTTGCAAATCTGCCTTCATTACTCAGGCCTTTGCATATAGGAGTTAGGATGACATGTTGAGGATGCACAGGAAGTTGGTGAGGCCTCTTCGGGAGTACTGTATGCAGTTCTGGTCGCTGTGCTATAAGAAAGATATTAAATTGGTGAGGGTTCAGAAAAGATTTACCAGGCCATTGTGAGGAATGGAGGATTTGAGTTATAAAAGTACACTATAAGGTTAACCCTCACCACAGAGAATTATAAAATCATGAGGGCCATTGATAAGGTGAATAGCAACAGACTTTTAAATAGGGTGGGAAGTTCAAAACTAAGGGGCAATTTTTTAGGATGAGAGGAGAAAGTTTTAAAAAAGAATGAGGGTCAAACTTTTTTTTTATAAAAACACAGAGGCTCGTGTGTAGAATGACCTGTCAGAGGAAGTGGTGGATGCAGGTAGAGTTACAACATTTAAAAGACGTTTGGATAAGATCATGAATAGGAATGATTTGGAGGAATATGGGCCAATTGCAGATAAGGTGGGACTAATTTGGTTTGAGGCCAAGTTTAGTGTGGACTAGTTCGGCCAAAGGGGCTGTTTCCATGCTGTATGACTACTTAGTACAGAAATATGAATAGTATATACCAATGCTACTTCTTTCACGAATAAATAAGATCATAACTGATCTCTAATTTTTACTCTTTTCATATGCCCATTTCCTTTAATTTGATTTATAGTCCAAAATTCTCAATATACTCAACGGATGGAGAATTGCAAAGACGCACAAACCGAAAGAAATTTCTCCACACCTCATTCTCCCTAGTTCTAGACTAACCAACCATGGGATGTAGTGTCTCTGCACTTACCATGTCAAGTTACCTTTATCATTTACAAAATTTATTATTTAATAGGGTCCTGCGGCATTGTAATTGCATGCCTTTCTCTGAGCCAGATGGCTTGGCTTTAAGTCCCACTTGCCCCAGAGGTGTATCATATCATGTCCACCACATCAGGTTCCCTCATAACATCAGATTTCAATGCGGTCAATGCTCATTACTAAAGACCAGAGTATAGGCCCATTCTGCTGTCTCCCCTCATAGTACAATCAACTGAATCTTCATTGTGCCCTGATAGACAAGAGTGTAAAAGGGTATAGGGAAAGACAGGAATGTAGACTTGACCCCACAATTAGATCAACCCCAATCTTATCGAATGGCAGAATAGGCTCAAATGGCCTACTCCTGCATCTAATTCATACATTTTTATGTCCAAGGTAAATTCTTCTGGACATGGAAAGCAAAACTGTTCACAGTCTTCCAGATGTAGGTCTCACCAAAGCTCGGTGCATGACTTCTTTGCTTTTCTCATAGAAACCTATAAAATTCTAACAGGACTACACAGGATGGATGTTCCTGATGACCAGGAAGTCCAGAACCAGGTGTTGCAATTTTAGGACAAGGATAGGTCATTTAGAACGGAGTGTGGTGAGGCTGGGGAATTCTCTGCCACAGACTGTAGTTGAGACCAAAATATTTAATGTTTTGAGAGTTAGATATAGTTCTTAGAGCTAAAGGAATCAAAGGATATGGGGAGAAAGTGGAAACAGGATTTTATGCTGAATGGTGGAGCAGGCTTAAAGAACTGATTGGCCTATCTGCTCCTGCTCCTATTTTCTATGTTTCTACATAGCAATAGCCATGCCAAAAACAGCCTCACAGCACCAGGGACCCAGGTTCGATTCCAGCCTCGGGTGACTCTCTGTGCAGAGTTTGCACGTACTCCCAATGTCTGCATGGGCTTCCTCCAGGTGCTCCGGTTTCCGTCCACAGTCCAAAGATGTGCAGGCTAGGTGGATTGGCAATGCTAAATTGCCCATAGTGTTCAGGGGTGTGTGGATTATAGGGGGATGCGTTTGGGTGGGATGGTATAAGGGGTGGTGTGGACTTGTTGGGCCGAAGGGCCTGTTTTACACTGTAGGGAATTTAATCTAATTTCTTGCTTTACCTGTATGTTAATTTTCTGTATTAGTTATATAAGCACACCCACATTCCTCTGAATATCAAGTATTGATTGTTCTAATTGAAAACTATTGATTTTATACTCTTCCTACTGAAGTGAATAACCTTATTTCCTATCATTACATTGCAACCCCTTCCAACTCAGTTAAAAATATAAAATGTCTTTGCAGATTACATCCTCTTCCCAGCTTACTTTCTCACCTAGTTCCTTATCTACAAAACCAATGAGGTTACACTCGGACCCTTCAACCAAACTGTTGACAATTAATGGTAAATAATGGTATCTCCGAAATTCAGGACTTTTCTAGTTATTGCTTGCCAACCTGAGACCTAACTCTAACCTTCAGGAATCAAGAGTTCAATAATTAAGCACCTTTTCCCATGTCCTTACCCCAAACCCCATACACCAAAGCCTCGTCATCATTTAGCCTGCTACCGCGACCAACTCAGTGTCAGCTAATGGTCCCTCACTCCATCTCCACTTATCATTTACTCCTCCCCAATCCTATCTTCAGCATACAGGCTAACCTTTTCCTAGCTAATTACTTCTGAAGAAGGGTCACTGGACTCAAAACTTTGACTCTGCTTTCTCTCCATAGAGACCTGCCAGACCTGCTGAGTTTTTCCAGTGATTTCTGTTTTTGTTTCCGATTTCCAGCAACCACAGTTCTTACGGGTTTTCTTTAAATCTATTTATTGCTACTCCATTTTTTGCCCTTTATATCAACTTTCACTAATTCTACTACACTAGTCCAATCTCAAGAGCATTTATAATAAATGTGAAGTACTGCAGAAATTGGAGATTTGAAAAAACAATTAGAAAGCAGAGAAATTCAGCACATCAAGAGCTTATACCTTGTGCAGCCCTTTTTGTGACATCTTATTGAATCCTTTTAGAAATCTAAATATGCCTGGGCTGGAACAACTCAGCAATGCGCAGACCGACAGGCTGGAGTTGTCCTCCTTAAAAGGAGAGAAGGCTGAGGGAAGGGATCTGATCAAAGTGTACAAAATTCTGAGGGGCACAGATGGGTAGACACTTTTCCCCTTAATTGAGGGGTAAATAACAAGGGGGCAGTTTTAAGGTTAGGAGCAGGAAGGTTAGAGTGGGTTTGAGGATTTCCTTTTCACCTAGAGGGTTGTGGGCATTTAGAACAGAATGTCTAATAGGACGTTAGAGAAGCCTCAAGTAATTTAAAAAGCTATATAGCTGAACAGTTGAAACTCGATTCTATACTAGGCCACAGGCTAAATGCTGGAAAATGGGATTAAAATAGATCCATATTTGATGGCTGGTGTAGAAACAACAGTCCTCTTTCCATGTTGTAAAATCTCTATGGCTAAGAAGTTGAAATCTAACCTGGTGTTCAGAATAGTATCTATCCCTCTAAGAACATTCCTACAACTAATTATCTAGTCACTAACACATTCTTGTTGTGGAACCTTGCTATGTGCAAATTGGCTGCTGCATTTCAAAAAATGACTTTGAAAATAACATGTTGACTATAAAAATGCTCTGGGGTATTCCAAGGTTGTGAAAGATTATAGAAAATGTTTTGCTTTTAGAAGTAAACAGGTTTCTGCAATGTCCACATGCGTGCATAACACGAGAACCTGAAAGCAGATTGTCACTATTCTGTAATGAATTAATCTGAAAGCTAACTCTAGTAGTGACATAGTACTCGCAAAAGGCCTGTAATTCCAATGACAGGGCAATCCCAGGAGAGGGAAATTCTCATCTGTAGGAAAGGTTGAACTAGGGCAATAGACAAGTGAAAAACAAACTGCTCGGCAATGCTCCATCGCCACCCCTCCCCCATTCAAACTGCATCTTCATTTTAGAACACAGTGCTTGCGTGCAGGACCATTGTTGATGCCTGCAATTGATTACTGTTACGAAGATCAACCTGTCAACAATCTATCTTGAAGCCATTCTGCCTCTACGTTATCATTGAAGAATCATCGCTTGGAAGCACACCATTTATACACTTTATCACCAACATTTATTTTTTCCATTGAAAGGAACATTTCATTCCATGGATTTAAAAAGGAAATTAGGCCATCACTCGTTTTAGCAGGCAACCCAGATTTCAACACCCAAAACAGAAGGAAAGTTATCCATCACACAGACTCAGATAAGGTAGAAAGTGCCACGTGTGAGGGAGATATTTCTTTGATTCAGACTTGAATCAATTGCCTCACCAAAACAAAAAGCCCAACCGCCGTTACCCCACTCCGTTTGTGCTACAACCCAGGTCGATGTCGAAAAACAGAAACTTACAAATAACATGAAACGTGATCAAGCCATCGTCCTGTTTTCCGGGAGAGCGAGTTTAAAAAGCAGACGGCTGAGGAGTTTTTGAGTATTAATTCAGGGTGAGGAGTCAGAGGTCTGCGCGAAGGCACTGAAACAACGACGGGCTTCCCTTGGCCTCGGAGAGAGGAAAGGCAGGAAAGGCGCCAGGCCTTCTCACGACATCATCACGGCCGGGCAACCCGACCTTTTCAAAGCCATAGTCACCCCGGATGGACACTAACGTTCAGCTTTTCGCGAAAGGCACGGACGGAGAAACGGCCACCGTTCCGCTGATAATTTGAGGAGACAGAAACTTCCCCTCATCACTTCCTACTGCGCCGGGCAGCCAGCTTTCCGTCTGCGCATTACCTCATCAAACCTTGCGGTCAGACAACAGTGACGCCATGACGCTGATGACACGAGGCCACACCGCCGCGCGGAGGGGCGGGGAAGAGGAGGAGGTGATGCGCGTGCGCAGAAGGCTTTGGAACGGATCGGAGCTCTGTGTGGATATGAGCCTACGTTCCGGTGGAAGTGCGCATGCGCATTTCCATCAGCTGCCCGGCGGCGATGAGGGAAATGCGCGTGCGCAACTCCGCGGGCGGGCGTGAACCTGGATTGGCGGGCGCGCATGGCGTGTTTGCGTGAATCGGACGGAGTTGCGCGCGTTCGCGGTCAGACGCGGCATCGCGCCCTGGCTTTGGGATTGGGTTGAGCGGGGAGGAGGGCAAAGGGAAGAAGACGCGCGTGCTTGCCGCTCGTGGCCTGGTGAGTGGTACGCATGCGCAGTGCTGGGGCGCGCGCGGTTTTCCGTTGGGATGTCAGATTGGCGGTGTCTCCTCGGTACCCCTCTCCCGTGAATCGGTGTTGACACCGCCGCCTGTGCGCTCTCTCTAAAGTTCGGTATATTCCGCTTCTTTATCCATCCCTGTTCTCCGGTAACGACCGAACGCAAAACAGAAAATAGTAGTTTTATTTTAATTTAGGGCGGGTGGCCCTGGCTCCATCCAACGTGAGGTCACCTGACAGCAGTTTAACTACTTCACGTCTTTATTTTATCTTCTCTTATTTAAAAATTCACAAATCAGAAAGACAACGCGCTGTCGTGATGGACGAATGGTCGGTGTGACGGGCGGTTGAATATTTGGAGAGTGAACTGCGGCCGGATGCTTCATCTTGAGAAGGTGAGGCCGTCCCCTTCTCCCTCGCCTTGTGGCTGGGTAGTTTGTGTGGGTGTTTGGTAAGGGCTGGGGAAGAGAAGAAACGAGCCGTTCACTCGAGCGTTTTGCCTTTTTTTTTCCTTTCTGCATCAGTCATGAATTTATAAACACAGCTGTCGGCTTTTAAACTGAGGCCGTGGGGAGATACTCCCCGATTGCTGAATGAAACTTCTCAAATATAATCCCTGCAGTGTGGAAACAGGCTATTCGGCCCAGAGAGTCCATACTGATCCTCCGAAGAGCATTCCACCCAGACCCATACCCAATCCCTGTATTTTCCATGGCTGACGGACCTAATCAGTGCATCCCTGAACACTATAGGCAATTTAGCTTGGCTAATCTGCCTAACCTGCACATCTTTGGGCTATCGATATTTCTATTAGATGGTTAATACCAGCCCTGCTTTCTTGCGTTTTTCATTGATGTGTAATAAGAAGTCACCTGTAATATAAATTGTTCTTCCATTTGAAATTCAGCATCTAGCCCCTCTTCGGACGATTGCAAGGCAAAATGTTTAGTCATACATCTTTGTTTTGCCTTGATTTACTCATTTTTTTAAACTTTTAGTTCCAAACTTTACTCAATTTTTTCTTAATTTGTACCAAACAGCTAAAATTTAAGAATTAAACTAGCCCTTGTGGATAACAGTCAAGTTTCCATTTTTCTTAAAAAGAACTGTTGCTTTATCTAAAGTTAGAAATTGCAAGCTATAAGAATGTAGCCTACAGGAACTTCAACGCACAATAAACATTCTCACCGAGAGCCTATAAGGCTATGATAAAGTTCATGTGAAATCATAGCCAGTACCGAACTTACACACAACTGGACCACACCATTCTTCATATAACAGATTTCCAGTATCCCCTGATTTGATAAAGTGCTAATGTAATGGTTTTATTTGCTTGTGTTGCTGCACAAATAAATGATAGTATAATTACTTGACTTTCAAGAGTGACAAAAATCTTGACAATTTGAGCTGGCACCTTCAACGTTGCTCTCTAATAGCTTAATTCAGTGACTTGCATTTGTATCCTGTACTGCCTATAACCTTGGCTTCACGGCAGTTTAATCAGGTAAATACTGACAAGTGTCAAATAATCGAGGTAGATACTAAGGGCTAGATCCCTGGAATGGTAGGTTTAACGTATGATGAACGGCTAAGGATCCTGGGATTGTACTCATTAGAGTTTACAAGGTTATGGGGAGATCTAATAGAAATTTACAAGATAATGTATGGTCTAGAAGGGGTGGACGCTAGGAAGTTGTTTCTGTTAGGCGGGGAAACTAGGACCTGTGGGCACAGCCTTAAAATTAGAGGGGGTAAATTTAAAACTGAACTGAGACGGCATTTCTTCAGCCAGAGAGTGGTGGGCATGTGGAATTCATTGCCACGGAGTGCAGTGGAGGCCGGGAAGTTGGATGCCTTCAAGGCAGAAATCAACAAATTCTTGATCTCAGAACGAATCAAGGGCTATGGGGAGAGTGCAGGGAAGTGGAGTTGAAATGCCCATCAGCCATGATTTTAATGGCGGAGTGGACTTGACGGGCCAAATGGCCTTACTTCCATTCCTGTGTCTTATGGTCTTATGGCCATATTCAAGGAGGGGAGACAGAGAGAAGTTTGGAAATTCCAGAGCTGCAGCATGGACCATTGAAGTCATGGCTGAGAACAGTGGGGCAAAGGAACTTTGAGGCATGCAAACTTTCAGGCTGGAGGAAATTACAATGATATAAAGGAGAGATTTGAACCCTATGATAAAAAAGCAAATTTTGTCTAGTGGTAGGTAGAGAGGTAAGTCAGTGAGTATACTGGTTAGTAGATATTTGACTGAGTATATGGACGGTAGAGTTGCAGTGACTTTGGGTTTATGCACAGGCAGTGTCTGCTGATATACAGTCAGCATGGATTTTTCAAAATCATAGTTTTTATTGTGCAGCTGGATATTATTTGTTACGTGTGAAATCCAATAATTAGCATGATGCAGCTTAACCTTCCATGTTTTGGTAACTCTTAAATGCTTCTCCTGACCAGTATAGTCATGTTTCATACTCAGGGCACAGTCCTTAGTGTACTACTCAGAATTTAAATGTCACCATTCGGTGAAATAATCCAGTAGCATTCATCTCCAGTTTTGCAACACTAATGTAGACACTTGCTGTACAAGGCTAGTCCTCTTTCCTCCACCCAGCACTTAACTGAAGCCCACGATCAGGAGGAAATTAGACGCCATCAAGCCAGCAAGCTGACTCTGGAAATCTGATTGGAATTGGTGGTTCACCGGAGGCCAAAACCCCATTTTGCTTGAGCTTCTGACAAGTGCAATGGACTAAAAATAAACTTTAATCCACCACCTCAACTTCTTGTTGTGAGTTATAGAACACAGAACAATACAGCGCCGAACAGGCCCTTCGGCCCTCGATGTTGTGCCGACCTGTGAACTGATCTAATCCCCCTACACTATCCCATCATTATCCATATGCTTATCCAAGGACTGTTTAAATGCCCCTAATGTGGCTGAGTTAACTACATTGGCAGGCAGGGCATTCCACACCCTTACCACTCTGAGTAAAGAACCTGCCACTGACATCTGTCTTAAATCTATCACCCCTCAATTTGTAGCCAAGTCCTCTTGTACAAGCTGAAGTCATCATCCTCGAAAAAGACTCTCACTGTCCACCCTATCTAATCCTCTGATCGTCTTGTATGTCTCTATAAAATCCCCTCTTAGCCTCCTTCTCTCCAACGAGAACAGACCCAAGTCCCTCAGCCTTTCTTCATAGGGCCTTCGCTCTAGACCAGACAACATCCTGGTGAATCTCCTCTGCACCTTTTCCGATGCTTCCACATCCTTCCTGTAATGGGGTGACCAGAACTGCACGCAGTATTCCAAATGAGGTCGCACTAGCATTTTGTACAGTTGCAGCATGACATCATGGCTCCGGAACTCAATCACCGTAAGCCGCCTTAACAGCACTATCAACCTGGGTGGCAACTTTCAGGGATCTATGTACATGGACACCAAGATCCCTCTGCACATCCACACTACCAAGAATCTTTCCATTGACCTGGTATTCTGCCACCTTATTATTCCTCCTAAAGTGAATCACCTCACATTTATCCGTATTAAAATCCATTTGCCACGTTTCAGCCCAATTCTGCAGTTTATCCAAGTTATCTGTGTAATTGCTCCTAAAACTAGGCTGCTTCCAATTGCTCCAGTAGCGTGTGTTTACTGACAATTCCTGGAATTCCAGATGACTTCCAGACTTCCACCCCTTTTTAAAATATTCACAGAAACACCCCACTTCCTGCCAAGCCATTGTTCGCAAGACAAACACATGCCTAGATTAATTGACCATAAACGCTTATTTGACACCAATTAAAACACAAGCATTGAAATTCCAGGAAATTGATGATTTTTTTTCCAATGTTGGCTGAGAGTTTCTGTCCTTTTATTTGTGATATTGCTGGTATATACAACCACCCCATTGACTCAGCGGCTCCCCTTTTCTGAGTACAAAAAGGCTCCAGAAAAGCAAAAAATGGCCTGCTTACCAATCCCATTTGCACACTTCATCCACAGAGTCTTCACTTTTGGAAATTAGGGAACTGGAATCCAGATCTTCTGACCTAGCAATAGGGACACTACCACTGCACTGCAAAATTCAACTTAAAATTGTCAAAATTCTCATGTGGTGTATGTCAATGCATGTATTTCCACCATGTTTTATTTGCAGTTCTGATTCTGCCCCAAACCACCTTTCTGATTCTTAACCTTCCTTTGTAGATTCTAGAACCCATTCCTGTCTAGACCTGTGTGCCAAATTACAACAGCAAGTAGTTTAACAATTCTTATCTCCTAATAATGTTCTCCATTTCTGTGTTAGCTGCATCATTTAAAAAACAAACCTGTCATAACAATAAATAAATAGCACTTTTGTGACTCAAAATAGCATTTAACTGTTAGTGTTTCAATTGAAGGCTCTACATTTGTAGCTGAATGTTTCCTTGCAAAATTCTAAAGTTTCATGTTTCGAGCAAGGTGACTAAATCACTTGCCAGTTTTCACCTCTTCAACACCACTGTTATCTCCTTCAATTTTGTGGTTTGTGGGTATGAAACATTTTATCTAGACATTCTCAAAGTTATAATTTGACATAACTGAAATTAAGCCATTATGTGGAGATTTTGTCCCATTAAGTATAGAGTGCTAAAGATATTGCTTCTCTTTTACCATATTAGGAAGTTTTTTAGGGTCAGAAGCTTAGGATTCAAATGCACTTCAGGAGTTGATAGCTATGAATAGACAAAAAGGTTTATTGATTATCCTTCCAACATGCATATGGCTGATGGTAATAGCCATGGAGTTTCACAAGTCAAAAGCCTCCAACATTAAAAGACTTCATGCACAGGCACTTAGCGTGAGCTGGTGTCACCCTGTTGAGCAAAAGTAAATTTAGACTTCTTATGGAGGAATAACTTCCTGAAAGCCCCTCTTCATTGTTTTCTTCCACTCTCAGTTCTAACCGTTGAGAAAAGTTCTTAAACGAAAGTTCACCATCACAGAGTTACTCTTCAGCTGCCTATCTTGCTACCTCTTCCATTTACATGCTGAGTTCAGTCTCTGTTTCACTCTTACCCCTGCTTTACAGCCAATTTAACTTTAGATAACTGAGGTAAAAGGTGTGTATTATATATATATATGAGTGGCATGGCTTTTCTGGTGGGTGTATGGGGGGAATAATGATTAATTTGGCAATATTTCTGAAGATGTAATATATTCTTTAGACCATGAGAGAAGAGAGTTTGAGTAATAATAGGAATATATTTGCATTGGGAGAGTTTTATGAGCAGATAGAATAAACATTGAAGAACATTAACTCGCTTTCAATTTAAAAAACTGCACATTGACTCCTTTTTCTGCAGGGGTGTAGGAGGGAAACTCCTAGCTTGGAAAGTATTTCTAAATTCATAGAAGTTTTACTTGGGGTTAGATATGAGAGCACAGTTTCTCTGAACGAGGGAGATAGCTCACAATGCTTAGGAAATAGTTTACTTCAGTTTAATAATATTGGTTTCAAAGATTCAGACCAGAAGAGTTTGGTTAAAACTCTGAAAGCATTATTTGAAACTGAGAAGATCTAAGCTCAGATGTATTAATAATTAAAGAGGCTATCAAATTCTCAACGTTAGGACTTTAAATAAACAGTTAAATCAAACTTATGATAGAGAAAGAAATTCTCTCTTGTGTTTAAATACTTAAAAGTCATGATGTCTGGGTAGATTATTACTGGGTCTTTCAAAACCTTTCGACTTGTTATTTGCAACTAGCTTGGTTTATTCTATTCTGTCTTTTTTTAAAAGTGATAAATTTTTGTTTTATTGTTAAAACCCAGGTTAGCAACATGACATGCTGGTGTTTCTGTGAAAGACCACCTTGTTAATTTTTATAAAAAAATCTACAAAGTCCAAATTTCAGTCTGGGATCTGGCTTAGCCAGGAATAAATTTACAGGGATCACAACAGTAGTCTCATTTTATACCTTTGTTTTATCTCTAGTGTGAATGAATATATTGTTACAAACTGCTCCTCCCTCATCCTAAGCTTCAGCTCTATGCACTACCCGATGTCCACATTGTGACAATTTATATTTGTAAGACTATATTTTCAATTACACTTCTAACAAGTTGATTTCTATTGCACACATTGTGTATGGAAACCGTTGTGCTTTGCAGAGTGGTGAACAGAGAATGAACACGTCATAGTTAAATGATGAGGAATGTCAGGAAGGATATTAAAATCTGTGCTTAGATCTCTGTACTCCATTTGTGCTCACTGCATTTGTTTAGGTATCTGTTTCTTATTTAAGTGCATTTTAATTTGGTATTTAGATTTGTTAAATTGCAAGATCTGCAGTGATGTTGTTTGCAGTTTTATTAGTATTGTGCATCATTGTTCCTGGTGAACATGCAATTAGGAAAAGTACTGAACATTCAATGTGTGCAAGCAGCCAATTAAATGAATAAGACTGTAACAGCAAAGATGTTAACCAGGAATTAAAATAAAATACATTGTGATTTACTAGGATGTTGCCTGGTATGGAGGGAAGGTCTTAAGTGGAAAGGCTGAGGGACTTGAGGCTGTTTTCGTTAGAGAGAAGACGGTTGAGAGGTGACTTAATTGAGACACATAAAATAATCAGAGGGTTGGATAGAACATAGAACAGTACAGCACAGAACAGGCCCTTCAGCCCACAATGTTGTGCCGACCATTGATCCTCATGTATGCACCCTCAAATTTCTGTGACCATATACATGTCCAGCAGTCTCTTAAATGACCCCAATGACCTTGCTTCCACAACTGCTGCTGGCAACGCATTCCATGCTCTCACAACTCTCTGCGTAAAGAACCTGCCTCTGACATCCCCTCTATACTTTCCACCAACCAGCTTAAAACTATGACCCCTCGTGCTAGCCATTTCTGCCCTGGGAAATAGTCTCTGGCTATCGACTCTATCTATGCCTCTCATTATCTTGTATACCTCAATTAGGTCCCCTCTCCTCCTCCTTTTCTCCAATGAAAAGAGACCGAGCTCAGTCAACCTCTCTTCATAAGATAAGCCCTCCAGTCCAGGCAGCATCCTGGTAAACCTCCTCTGAACCCTCTCCAAAGCATCCACATCTTTCCTATAATAGGGCGCCCAGAACTGGACGCAGTATTCCAAGTGCGGTCTAACCAAAGTTTTATAGAGCTGCAACAAGATCTCACGACTCTTAAACTCAATCCCCCTGTTAATGAAAGCCAAAACACCATATGCTTTCTTAACAACCCTGTCCACTTGGGTGGCCATTTTAAGGGATCTATGTATCTGCACACCAAGATCCCTCTGTTCCTCCACGCTGCCAAGAATCCTATCCTTAATCCTGTACTCAGCTTTCAAATTCGACCTTCCAAAATGCATCACCTCACATTTATCCAGGTTGAACTCCATCTGCCACCTCTCAGCCTTTCCCAGGGAGTGTATCGGTATTTAAGCCTTTCCTGGAGAATGTGTCTGTACTTACAGCCTTTCCCGGGGAATGTGTCTGTATTTACAGGGCGTCCCAGTGAGTTTATCGGTATTTAAGCCTTTCCCAGAGAATGTGTCCGTATTTACAGCCTTTCCCGGGAATGTTTCTGTATTTACAGGGCGTCCCAGCGAGTGCATCGGTATTTACAGCCTTTCCCAGGGAGTGTATCAGTATTTACGGGAGCCTTTTTCCTAGGATGGTGATGGCGAGCACGAGGGGGCATAGCTTTAAATTGAGGGGTGAAAGATATAGGACAGATGTCAGAGGTAGTTTCTTTGCTCAGAGAGTAGTAAGGGAATGGAACGCTTTGCCTGCAACGGTAGTAGATTCGCCAACTTTAGGTACATTTAAGTCGTCATTGGACAAGCATATGGATGTACATGGAATAGTGTAGGTTAGATGGGCTTGAGATCGGTATGACAGGTCGGCACAACATTGAGGGCCGAAGGGCCTGTACTGTGCTGTAATGTTCTATGTTCTATGGTTAACAATTTAGTTTCTGTTGAATGGATAAAATTCTACAAAGATTATTTACTTAAATAAATAGCAAAATTCAGGAAGGTTGTTTTAATATTCTTAAGATTACTATCATGTTTTTGCTTTTATGGCTGCACAAGTAATTATTTTAAAATATTGCAGACATAAGAGATAGTCATCTTCAATTAAATTGTCCAAGCATAAATAGCTAACCAACTTTGTCTTTGTTTAACAAATAGCAAATTTATAGTAAGATTAAGTTTAGTTACAGTACTATATAATGCAAAGCTATTTATGTGTAAGATTATTAAGATCTTTTGACAATGACTTAATTGTTCCTCTTGAGCCAGTGAATTTGACAAATTTTATAAAGTAATAGAAATGACCAGTGGTGGCAACTAGAAATGATTTGTAATTGTATTGCATCTTTAACACGAAAAAAATCTCCAGGCAAGAGGTAACCACTGGGTGTGGAGAGAAAAGAAGTTGCAAAGAAAGTCGGTTCGCAATAAACAACTACACCTCCCAGTCGCAAACCATTTCCACTCCCTCTCCCATTCTTTAGATGACATGTCCATCATGGGCCTCCTGCAGTGCCACAATGATGCCACCCAAAGGTTGCAGGAACAGCAACTCATATTCCGCTTGGGAACCCTGCAGCCCAATGGTATCAATGTGGACTTCAGCAGCTTCAAAATCTCCCCTTCCCCCACCGCATCCCAAAACCAGCCCAGTTCGTCCCCTCCCCCCACTGCACCACACAACCAGCCCAGCTCTTCCCCTCCACCCACTGCATCCCAAAACCAGTCCAACCTGTCTCTGCCTCCCTAACCTGTTCTTCCTCTCACCCATCCCTTCCTCCCACCCCAAGCCGCACTTCCATCTCCTACTTACTAACCTCATCCCACTTCCTTGACCTGTCCGTCTTCCCTGGACTGACCTATCCCCTCCCTACCTCCCCACCTATACTCTCCTCTCCACCTATCTTCTTTTCTGTCCATCTTCGGTCCGCCTCCCCCTCTCTCCCTATTTATTCCAGAACCCTCACCCCATCCCCCTCTCTGATGAAGGGTCTTGGCCCGAAACGTCAGCTTTTGTGCTCCTGAGATGCTGCTGGGCCTGCTGTGTTCATCCAGCCTCACATTTTATTATCTAGCAAAGAAAGTTAGAGTTGGGAACGGCATAAAGCTGCTGGAAAAATGCAAGAAGAAGTGAGAATTTTACTTGATTAACAGCTTTGGTTGGCAATAGTAGAATTGATAGGTGAACAGGATTTTGTAAAGAATAGGAAATAATCAGTGGATTTGGAGTTGGATATTGAGGCTGTTAGGAGGATAGGAAGAAGAAGATTGGACGTACTAAATCTAGCCTGGACAAAGGTCTGACAGGGACGGAACTGGTGATAATGGATGCTTTGTTCTTGATGCTTTATCGGAAGAATTTCTGGCAGTTAGACAATAAAGGGTTAGTTATGGGTCAACATGGAGAAATGGAAAATGATTGTTAACAGCACACATCAAAGCTGTGTGCCTGCAAACAATAGGGACAGTGGGTGAAGGGAGGAAGCAAATACTGTGTCTTAGTAAGTCAAACTCCTTGGCGGAAAAGTGAAAAATCACATTCTAAGTGATACACGTTTCTCTGGTCTTTCAGGTCTATTATGTACAATGGCATTCAACAGTCATTTGCCTGTGTGTATTTTTTGTTTACCTCCCTGTCTGCTACAAATGCAGAGAAGTATATTAGCTTTGTATACTTGTTTGATAGTAGTGCAATGTAACTTTTTGTCTGGGAAAAGACAAGAGCTAAATCTTAATTTTCTTGGCTTAGTCCAAGTTGCAAGCCAGCAGTAACGCAAGCTTGGTACCTTTGGTTGAACTGGTAAAATGCAAAAACCCAATGCAACATAGGGATGTCATGAGCATCCAGGTAGGGTCAGTGTGTGACCTCTACGATAGCATGTGAAAAGCCCAGAGTTGCACCCTGATCCTGTCCATGATAACAAAGATAGTCAATAGTTGGCAGTACAGGTCACGGTACAGCATTGAAGTGTAGAACCAGGCTGTAAGTGAACTAGAGATGTGCCTTAAAGGTTTTTCCGAGGTTGGTGCATGTAGGTACCAACATCCATGAATGTGTGTTTGGCTGGCACCTGAGGTGTTGGTGCCTAACTTTCAACACAGGTTGTTCCAAGCAAGTGGTGACTTTGGTACGGTGGCTCAGTGGTTAATTTTGCTGCCTCACAGCACCAGGAACCCGGGTTGGATTCCACCCTTGGGCGACTGTCTGTGCGGAGTTTACACATTCTCCCTGTGTTGCATTGGGTTTCCTCAGGATGCTCTGGTTTCCTCTCACAGTCCAAAGATGTGTACGCGAGGTGAATTGGCCATGCTAAATTGCCCATAATATTCAGGGATGTGCAGATTAAATGGGTTATAGGGGGATGGGTCTGGGTGGGATGCTGTGAGGGTCAGTGTGGATGAGTTGGGCCAAAGAGCCTGTCTCCACACTGTAGGGATTCTATGATTCTACGAATTCACCAGGTGCCAACTTTGGTTTCCTGGTCAAGATTTCTCAAAATTTGGCTTGTTGAGTGAGTTTGATAAGCATGATAGCCACAATCAATAATGACCATCTTGACATTGCCTGGTAAGAATCTTGCCATACCTCTTATGACAAATATAAAAGGTGAAACAAGATGATCTCCATATTGAGATGGGCCTTGTGCACTTGTTTCCCGATTCTGCTGCCCCTCTCAGCCATAGCCCAAGTCGCTCAGATCCCTGTCAGGTTTCACACGTGAGTTTTATACCATAAATCCAATGTAATTGATTACTTCTCTGTTTATATTCCACATAACTTTTTCTCCATCCAATTACAACTAACTTTCAGTGTAATTTTTCAAATTATTATTGTGGTTTTACAGATTCTCTTCATTTCAACAGATGACATTAGCAACAAGACATGATGTGCTTGGTCTTTATCGAAGAATTTTCAGAATAGCAAGAACATGGCAGTCACTGTCAGGACTATCTGAGGACACTATGAAAGAAAGAGATTACATTATCACAGAGGCCAGAACATTATTCAAAAAAAATAAAAATGCAAGTCTCAATGTTTTAATTTATGGCATGTTTACTGCATTTATATATATATATATATATATATATATATAAGAAATAAAGGTTTTGACCAAATTATTCATTTGTTTCTTTTCTTACCCCATCACCTTTCCCTTTGACCCTGTAAATCCAACTGTTCTGTCATTTAATCTCCTCGGTCTTCCACCAAAGTCACATACCTCCCTTTTGTCTCTTGTCCAGCTCATCCCTCCAACTCTGAATACTTAACGGAGATTACCCTCAGGTTGAGTATTCCTATTCGAGGTTTAATTCCAGATTGTTTTTTTAATGGTTTCTGCTCATACGTGCAATTATTTTTCTATTATGATTTTCAAGATCCCTTTGAAATGACGCATTAAGCTTATGTGACCTGGAACGATGTTGTAACATGGTAATAGTGCACCTTCATCTGAGCCAGAAGACCAGGTTCAAGTTCCACCTGTTTCAGAGATGCATAATAACATCTCTGAATGGGCTGATTTGAATTAAAATCCCAATTTCTAAATTAACTGCGCTCCATTGTCTTAGGTTTCTTGGGTAATAACAAATAATCAATGTCGCAAGTCACATGGCATGTACCATTTGTTATATATTTGATCGCAAGTTTGTTATCACTTGTAATTCTGTTTCTCCAAGGGTTTTTAGATGTTCTGTCATTATTTCATCTATGATAAAACAAAGAACTGTGGATGCTGGAGGTCTGAAGCAAAAACAAATTGCTGGCCAAGCTCAGCTGGTTGGCAGCATCTGTGGGAGAAAGCAAGAGTTAACACTTCGAGACTAGTGCCTTGTCATCAGAACTATTATTATATCCTATTGGCCTGGATGAATTTCCTATGCTCCACAATTTCAAAGCAGTCTTTACTCTGTTATTCTAGTACTAAAGCCATTGTTTGCCTCTAAATCTTGCGCACTCTCAAATTGGATCATTCTGATAATAGTTTAAATGTGTAAGAGTTGTCAAACTAATTTTGTTCATTATGCATCATATTTCGATCCATTTTAACGTTGTTATCCATTTTTGACCTTTGCACTCCTTACCTACTTCCTTTCTCCCTTCAGGATGAGCTGTCTGTAGATATGAATTATAAGCTTAATGACTTCTACAAAAATCTGTATTATACTACCTTCTCCCCAAGCCTGAAGAATGGTTCCTATCCTCCTTCTGCTCTCTCAACTCCATCTTCCATACTATTTGGTTGCTTAATGATGAAGTAGAGTTATCTAAACAATTGACAATACAAACTGTGCATTATATTCACGGGAATACATTCAGTACCAAGAAATTTCTATCATGCACAAAATACAGCTACTTTAATGTGGTCACATCTCAGCCTTCATAATGTAGGCATGCTGTCAGCAGGGGATAAATAGATAAGAGCAAGAGGCTTAAATGATTTTTTTTTTCTTCCCTGGTTTGAGCTTTTACCAAGCTCCTGACCTTAAATGGTATGGATGATGACCTGTATTGTGATATGAATTCTAAATTTGGCTTTCAATAATGGGCATTTATGTAACCCCTGTAGTATAGAAATACTGCCCAAGGCACTTCACTGAAGGATAATTTTACAAAAGGAGATGCAGAGCCAAAGAGATCAGGTGAACTGCAGATGCTGGAGAATTCGAGATAACATAGAGCAATACAGAACAGAACAGGCCCTTCAGCCCTCAATGTTGCGTTGACCTATGTACTAATCTAAGCCCATCCCCCTGCACTATTTCATCATCATTCATATGCTTATCCAAGGACTGTTTAAATGCCCCTAATGTGGCTGAGTTAACTGCATTGGCAGGCAGGGCATTCCATGCCTTTACCACTCTGAGTAAAGAACCTGCCTCTGACATCTGTCTTAAATCTACCACCCCTCACTTTGCAGCTATGCCCCCTCGTACAAGCAGACGTCATCATCCTAGGAAAAAGACTCTCACTGTCCACTCTATCTAATCCTCTGATCATCTTGTCTGTCTCTATTAACTCCCCTCTTAGCCGCCTTCTCCAACGAGAACAGACCCAAGTCCCTCAGCCTTTCTTCATAAGACCTTCGCTCCAGACCAGACAACATCCTGGTGAATCTCCTGTGCACCTTTTCCAATGCTTCTACATCCTGTAATGGGACAACCATATGTGTACGCAGTATTCCAAGTCAGGCCACACTAGCGTTTTGTACAGTTGCAGCATGACATCACGGCTCTAGAACTCAATCCCTCTGCCAATAAAACCTAACACGCCATATGCCTTCTTAACAGCGCTATCAACCTGGGTGGCAAAGTGTGGAGCTCGATGAACACAGCAGGCCAAGCAGAATCCTAGGAGCACAAAAGCTGATGTTTCGGGCCTAGACCCTTCATCAGATGAAGGGTCAAGGCCCGAAACGTCAGCTTTTGCAGAGCCAAAGAAGCAGCGTTTGAGAACCCGTAGTGAGAGGGAGGATCTGGGGGAAAAATCAAAGGCTGTTGAAAGGAGGACAAGAAAACTGGCAGAATACAAGCACGATCCCTAGGGATATCTTTGGTTAGGGTTATTTCCATTTGATAAGGGTGAATGTGACTATTCAGTTAATTTCTGATCAAGAGCTAGGCCACATTGCAGAGTAATAAAGCTCATTAATCTTTACACTGGTTGATCGCTGAATAAAATTTTTTATACACATATCGGTAGACAGTAAAGTGATCTATCTGAAAGACAAAGATCCAACTAATTGTTCTGTACCTGTGATAATCAAGTGCTTCCTTAAGCCTGAAGTGAATGCATCACATTTAAAGTTCTAATTGAAAATGGTGGTAGCTTAATGTTTACACAAAAATAAAATGCTACAGGTGCTGGAACTCTGAAATAAAATCAAGTCTGGCAGAATCTGGAGAGTGAAACAAGTAACATTTCAGGTTGATCTATCATCAGACGCAAAACACCTTTTTTTCACTCTTGAATATTATCTAAATTTTTAGAACTTTCAATTTATTTATATTAAATATTTTTATTGCCTGCAATATTAATAAACTTCTTTCCTAGTTAACAGAAGCAGAAGCAATTCAAATCTGCATCCAGGAATGTCAAACAAGGATAGAAATGGGTAAGAATCCATTTAAGGATTTATCAACACTTGTAATTTCTTACACAAGTAACTTACAGGGTATAATGTTTGTTGTTCAATTATCTTAATTTATTTTGCAGGACTACATTACAGAATTCCATATCCTAGACCAGTAAGTTACCACCTTTACGTTGAAAACATGTTCTAAAATTTCTTTGATCAATAAATCAAAAGAGCTGAGCTTTAGAGGTGAGAGTAATTATCCTTGATATCTAGGCTATATTTGACTGTGTGTTGCATCAAGGAGCCATAGCAAAACTCAAGTCAATTGGAATTATGGGGGAATCTCTCCACTGATTGGTGTCATACTTAGCAGAAAGCAAAATGGTTGATGCTAGAGATTGTCTCAGTTCCAGGACATTTCTGCAGGCGCTCCTAAGAATAGTGTCCTAGAGTCATCAACGTTCAACTGATTTATCAATGACTTTCCATTCTTCATCAAATCAAAAGTGGAGATGTTTATTATTGATTGTAAAGTGTCATTCCGTGACTATGACAATGTCAGGCTGTTGCTTTACAGCTTTCCCAATTCTGGTTCAAGACCACAATCGGAAGGACTTTAGGGGTTGATGTGGTTTAATTTGCTGCTGTTGTTTCTGACGCTTAGTTTGGCGCAGGGAGAACTGAATGGCTAGGCCTAAAGGCAACCAAATTACTGTGGATCTGGAGCCAGACGGGTTAAGGACAATTGATTTTGCTCCATTAGGAACATCAGTGAATCAGATGGGTTTCTCCAAAAAGTGACAATGATTTCATTGTTACTGTTAAACCAGCTTTTAATTCCAGATTTATTAAATCGCGCCATGGTTGGATTCAATCCTATTTCCCTAATGCATTAGACTCTGTCTCTGGATCACTCTTCCAGTGACGTTTCCACTATGCCTCTACTTCCCCTTGTAATAGATTAAATTTTCAGCTGAGAAACTTGGATGGTTGGGTTTGTGGTTATACAGACATTCTGTTGTGTGAAACACAGTTGCTTTAAGTGTTTACATTCGCTGCAAAAATTAGCAAAAGAACTGTAGTCAGACACTGAATCAACAGCTAGCTCTTCATGATAACAAAGTGTGGAGCTGGATGAACACAGCAGGCCAAGCAGCATCTTGAGAGCACAAAAGCTGACGTTTCGGGCCTAGACCCTTCATCAGAGAGGGGGATGGGGAGACAGTTCTGGAATAAATAGGGAGAGAAGGGGAGGCAGACCGAAGATGGAGAGAAAAGAAGATAGGTGGAGAGGAGGGGATAGGTCAGTCCAGGGAAGATGGATGGGTCAAGGAGGCGGGATGAGATAGTAGGTAGGAAATGGAGGTACGGCTTGAGGTGGGAGGAAGGGATGGGTGAGAGGAAGAACAGGTTAGGGAAGCAGAGACAGGCTGGGTTGGTTTTGGGATGCAGTGGGGGAGGGGTCAAGCTGGGCTGGTTTTGTGATGCATGGGGGGAGGGGAAGACCTGGGCTGGTTTTGGGATGCAGTGGGGGAAGGGGAGATTTTGAAGCTTGTGAAGTCCACATTGATACCATTGGGCTGCAGGGCTCCCAAGCGGAATATGAGTTGCTGTTCCTGCAACCTTCAAGTGGCATCATTGTGACACTGCAGGAGACCCATGATGGACATATCGTCTGAGGAATGGGAGGGGGAGTTGAAATGGTTCGCGACTGGGAGGTGCAGTTGTTTGTTGCGAACCGAGCGACCGTGTTCTGCAAAGCGGTCCCCAAGACTCCGCTTGCTATCCCCAATGTAGAGGAAGCCACACCGGGTGCAAAGGATACAATATACCACATCGGCAGATGTGCAGGTGAACATCTGCTTGATATGGAAGGTCATCTTGGGGCCTGGGATAGGGGTGAAGGAGGAGGTGTGGAGGCAAGTGTAGCACTTCCTGCGGTTGCAGGGGAAGGTGCCGGGTGTGGTGGGGTTGGAGGGGAGTGTGGACGGACAAGGGAGTCGCAGAGAGAGTGATCTCTCTGGAAGGCAGACAAGGGTGGGGATGGAAAAATGGCTTGGATGGTGGGGTCGGATTGTAGATGGCGGAAGTGCCGGACGATGATACGTTGTATCCGGAGGTTGGTGGGGTGGTATGTGAGAACGAGGGGGATTCTCTGGGGGCAGTTGTGGCGGGGTTGGGATGTGAGGGATGTGTTGAGGGAAATGTGGGAGACGCGGTCAAGTGCGTTCTCAACCACTGTGGGGGGGAATGTTGCGGTCCTTGAAGAATGTGGACATCTGGGATGTGCAGGATTGGATTGCCTCATCCTGGGAGCAGCTGCGGCAGAGGAATTGGGAATAGGGGATGGAATTTTTGCAGGAGGGTGGGTGGGAGGAGGTGTATTCTAGGTAGC
Source organism: Stegostoma tigrinum (assembly GCF_030684315.1). NCBI lineage: Eukaryota > Metazoa > Chordata > Chondrichthyes > Orectolobiformes > Stegostomatidae > Stegostoma > Stegostoma tigrinum. The sequence continues at coordinate 49,304,681 of NC_081376.1, read as the reverse complement.
TGTGGGAGTCAGTGGGCTTGAAATGGACATCATTTCTAGCTGGTTACCTGAGATGGAGACTGAGGTGTCCAGGAAGGTGAGGCATGCGTTGGAGATGGCCCAGGTGAACTTGAGGTTGGGGTGGAAGGTGTTGGTAACGCGGATGAACTGTGCGAGCTCCTCTGGGGAGCAAGAGGCAGCGCCGATACAGTCATCATTGTAACGGAGGAAGAGGTGGGGTTTTAGGCCTGTGTAGGTGCAGAAGAGGGACTGTTCCACGTAACCTACAAAGAGGCAGGCATAGCTTGGGCCCATGCGGGTACCCATGGCCACCCCCTTTGTCTGTGGGAAGTGGGAGGAATCGGAAGAGAAGTTGTTGAGGGTGAGGACGAGTTCGGCTGGGCGGATGAGGGTGTCGGTGAAGGGAGATTGGTCGGGCCTGCGGGACAGGAAGAAGCGGAGGGCCTTGAGGCCATCTGCATGCGGAATACAGGTGTATAGGGACTGGACGTCCATGTTGAAAATGATGTGTTGGGGACCAGGGAATTGGAAGTCCTGGAGGAAGTGGAGGGCGTGGGTGGTGTCACGGACGTAGGTGGGGAGTTCCTGGACCTAAGGGGAGAAAATGGAGTGCAGATAGGTGGAGATGAGTTCAGTGGAGCAGGAACAGGCTGAGACAATGGGTCGACCAGGGCAGTCGGGTTTGTGGATTTTGGGAAGGAGATAGAAACGGGCCGTGCGGGGTTGGGGAATAATAAGGTTGGAGGCTGTGGGTGGGAGGTCCCCTGAGGTGATGATGTCATGGATGGTGTTGGAGATGATGGTTTGGTGCTCGGGTGTGGGGTCATGATCAAGGGGGTGGTAGGAAGTGGTGTCGGAGATTTGGCGTTTGGCCTCGGCGATGTAGAGGTCAATGCGCCATACTACCACTGCGCCACCCTTGTCTGCGGGTTTGATGGTGAGGTTGGGGTTGGAGCGGAGGGCTGCCCGTTCTGCGGGGGAGAGGTTGGAGTGGGTGAAATAAGTGCTTATTTGAAATTAAACATCTTTTTAAATAAAACAATGAGGTTGAAGGGAACAATAAAAATTAGAATCTGTTACTGGTTAAATTTGGTGGTCTTACGCTACCAGAAAAAAAACTGTGTTTTTATCAGAGATAGGCTATGACACTGCAGGCCCAATTATCTGACCTTGCATCTTTTATATAACGTTTCTTGGAAATTCAAAGTGCCATTACTTCTTAAGCACATGTACGCATTTGAAATTATGTACAGAATGTGTCAGTAAATGTGGGTTGGATAGAAAAAGCTGCAAGGTCTAGAACAGAGTGGTACAGTCGCTTAGTGGTTAGCATTGCTGCCTCATAACACCGGGGACCTGGGTTCAATTCCACCCTCAGGTGACTGTCTGTGTGGAGTTTGCACATTCTCCCTGTGTGTGCATGGGTTTCCTCTGGGTGCTCTGGTTTCCTCCCACAGTCTAAAGATGTGCATGCTAGGTGGATTGGCTATGATAAATTTCCTGTAGTGTTCAGGGATGTGTAGATTAGATGGGTTTATAGAGGGATTGGTCTGGGGGTAAGTGGTGGCTTGTTGGGCTGGAGGGTCTGATTTCAGCGGGTTTTGAGAAGATTTGTAGCTCAGGTTGAGGTTCTGGATGTGAGTTTGCTCACTGAGCTGGAAGGTTAGTTTTCAGACGTTTCGTCACCATTCTAGGTAATATCATCAGTGAGCCTCTGATGAAGCGCTGGTGTTATGTCCTGCTTTCTATTTATAAACCTAAACAGATAAATAGAAAGCGGGACATAACACCAGCGCTTCATCGGAGGCTCACTGATGATACCTAGAATGGTGACGAAACGTCTGAAAATGAACCTTCCAGCTCAGCGAGCAAACTCACATCCAGGTCGGATTTCAAACTGGAGACTTTCTATGAAAACTAAGATAAGTTGTACCTCTGAAGACCGGCCTCAGGATGGGGCATTGAACCACAGAAAATCGATACACTCCTTGGACTCCTGGCCAGTGTTGTCCCCTCATACTGTGACTGAAACCTAGCATGCACCCTGTTAATATAATCACTTTGGCCTTGGCTTGCTAATGTCCCTGTGAGGGTGAAGTGTTCGTGCTAAAGAAAGGCAGGGTCAATGAAGCACTTCTGAGAGTGTCAGGGATGTAGGAATCCAACCCTAATAACTAGTAAACCTGGTTCAAATCTAGGATTACATCTTATTAGTAACTTGTAACTATTCTTTCGCAATAAACCACTTGTTAATTAATGCTGACTTTTTAAAATGAGCTTAAAATTTGTGAACAAGTAAATTGTGTTATATATACTAATTCCATACGATGAAGTACACAGCAAAAAATCAGATTTTCAGTGGTTTTATTGTATAGCTTATTTTTAAATTTTGGAATTAAAAAAAATATGAATCTGTTTGGTGATGTTGTGATACATCTCCAGAGAGGGTGGGCCTTGAACCCTTATCTTCTGATAGACAGTTAAGAATGCCAGCAATGTACCACAAGATCCCGTAAGAGCTCAGCTTTTTCATTCCTTTAGTAGTTTTAAAAGGGTGAATTTTGAAACTGCTTTCAGCTCCACCCAATCTGATGATGCCATTTACACTGATGTGGAGATGGGGCAGAACATCTTAAGATCTTGTGGAGTGCAGACTTACATCCACAATTCTCCTCATTGACTTGACATAATGTCCAATAAACTAATGTAGATGTTTTTAATCAGTCTGTTAAGATATGTTAGTGTTATCTGGGGCATGTGGGACTTTAACCTCAGCTTTCTGGACACTTTTTCAAGTACAGGTTAAGACAGCATCAGTCAAATGTGTCTCAGCTTCATGACAGTACAGCAGACCCGCAGTACTCCTCTGTGTCTTCTAACATGCAGCCATAATTACATGCTCAGGTTTAGACCACTCAATCTTGTGAGCCGAAGGTAAACATGTTATCACTGAGGTACAGCTAACTTTTCAGAGCTCAGATCTTTTCCTTTGTGGACCCAACATTATTCACTTGTTTGAAGAATTAAACAAATAAATTGCAAGAACTGGCCACCAGGGGCAGTGCAACAATAACAAAATGGAGGAGTAGTCAGAGAATGTAGTGGCGAAATCAAAATGAAGGGAGAGTTAATGCATTCCAGCCTGCATGGTTCCCACTTCTCTCCCAGTCTTGGTGGACACAATATGCTCCCTGTATAAGGATACCTGGACACAAACAGAACTCGGATTTTTGTTTTGAAAGTCCACCACCAAAACACCCGATTAACAAATTTTTAAAAATGAATTGCAACCATTGCCCACCTAGATGTGAAAAGATGAAAATAGGTCACCTTTTCATAAACTAAGATTAATTGCACCCCTTAAGTTGCACACATCTATATATATTTCTTTTTCGCCAGTCAATAACTTCTGAGGAAGGGTGACCAGAGCAGAAATGTTAACTGTTTTCTCCTTCACAGATGCTGCCAGACCTGCTGAGTTTTTCCAGCAACTTTGTTTATGTTCCTGATTTACAGCATCTGCAGTTCTTTTGGTTTTTAATCAATAACCTCTTTGTCTTTTGCACTAGGCCTCCATACCATCTATTCTCTTTGCTCCTCCTCTGCCTCCGTCCCTCCTCCTAAAGTATAACAATTCCCATTTTCCAACTCTCTTCCATTCTGGAAAAAAAGTTATAATGGATTCAAAGCGTTGAATATTTGCCTCTCCTTGAATACTGTCATATTTGTTGAGTTTCTCTGGCATTTTCTGTTTGTTTCAAATTGTCATCATCCACGGTATTTTGCTTTTGAGAGCCAGAAGGTCGGGGTTCAAGGCTCCCCTGCTCCAGAAACAAAGACAAAGAAACCTACAGCACAGGAACAGGCCCTTCGGCCCTCCAAGCCTGCGCCGATCAAGATCCACTGTCCAACCTGTCATCAATTTTCTAACGGTCTGTGTGCATTTGCTGCCTGCCCATCCATGTACCAGTCCAAATATATCTTAAAAGACACTAACGTGTCTGCGTCTACCACCTCCACTGGCAATGCGTTCCAGGCGCCCACCACCCTCTGTGTAAAGAACTATCCATGCATATCTCCCTTAAACTTTCCTCCTCTCACTTTGAACTCATGACCCCTAGTAATTGAGTCCCTCACTCTGGGGGAAAAAGCTTTTTGCTATCCACTCTGTCTATACCCCTCATGATTTTGTAGGCCTCAATCAGGTCCCCCCTCAATCTCTGTCTTCCTAATGAAAATAGTCCTAATCTATTCAACCTCTCTTCATAGCTAGCACCCTCCATACCAGGCAACATCCTGGTGAACCTCCTCTGCACCCTCTCCAAAGCATCCACATCCTTTGGTAATGTGGTGACCAGACCGTACACGGTACTCCAAATGTGGCCGAACCAAAGTCCTATACAACTGCAACATGACCTGCCAACTCTTGTACTCAATACCCCGCCCAATGAAGGAAAGCATGCCATATGCCTTCTTGACCACCCTATTGACCTGCGTTGTCACCTTCAGGGAACAATAGACCCGAACAACCAGATCTCTCTATTCATCAATTTTCCCTAGGACTTTTCCATTTACTGTATAGTTCACCCTTGAATTTGATCTTCCTCACATTTGCCTGGATTGAACTCCATCTGCCATTTATCTGCCCAACTCTCCACTCTATCTATATTCTGCTGTAATTTCTGACAGTCCCCTTCACTATCAGCTACTCCACCAATCTTAGTGTCATCAGCAAACTTGCTGATCAGACCACCTACACCTTCCTCCAGATCATTTACATATATCACAAACAACAGTGGTCCCAGCACAGATCCCTGTGGAACACCACTGGTTACAGGTCTCCAATTTGAGAAACTCCCTTCTACTACTACCCTCTGTCTCCTGTTGCCCAGCCAGTTTTTTATCCATCTAGCTAGCACACCCTGGACCCCATGCGACTTCACTTTCTCCATCAGCCTGCCATGGGGAACCTTATCAAACACCTTACTGAAGTCCATGTATATGACATCTACAGCCTTTCCCTCATCAATCAACTTTGTCACGTCCTCAAGGAATTCTATTAAGTTGGTAAGACATGACCTTCCCTGTACAAAACCATGTTGCCTATCACTGATAAGCCCATTTTCTTTCAAATGGGAATAGATCCTATCCCTCAGTATCATCTCCAATAGCTTCCCTACCACTAAAGTCAGGCTCAGTGGTCGATGATTACCTGGATTATCCTTGCTGCCCTTTTTAAACAAGGGGACAACATTAGCAAGTCTCCAGTCCTCCGGGACCTCACCCGTGTCTAAGGACACTGCAAAGATATCTGTTAGGGCCCCGGCTATTTCCTCTCTCACTTCCCTCGGTTACCTGGGATAGATCCCATCCGGACCTGGGGACTTGTCCACCTTAATGTCTTTTCGAATACCTCACACTTCCTCCTTCCTTATGTCAACTTGACCTAGACTAAGCAAACATCTATCCCTAACCTCAACATCCGTCATGTCCCTCTCCTTGGTGAATACCGATGCAAAGTACTCGTTAAGAATGTCACCTATTTTCTCTGACTCAGCGCATAACTTTGCTTCTTTGTCCTTAAGTGGGCCAATCCTTTCTCTAGTTACCCTCTTGCTCTTTATATATGAATAAAAGGCTTTGGGATTTTCTTTAACCATGTTTTCCATCAATATCTCATGTCCTCTCTTAGCCCTCTTAATCCCTTTTTTCAGATTCGCTCTACATTCCAGATATTCTTGCAAAGCTTCGTCTGTCTTCAGTCGCCTAGACCTCATGTATGCTTCCTTGTTTCTCTTGGCTAGTCTCTCAATTTCATCTGTCATCCATGGCTCCCTAATCTTGCCTTTTCTATTCCTCATTTTCACAGGAACATGTCTCTCCTGCACGCTAATCAACCTCTCCTTAAAAGCCTCCCACACATCAAATGTGGATTTACATGAAGTGTCGTAACACATCTGAACCAATTTAAAAGAAGAAAATTAGGAGTGTCCTTCAAACCATACATGCCGTGGCTGTCAGATTATTGTGTAGATAAGGGAATGTACAACCTGTATATGTGAATTTGACCGCAATGCTACTTATTGAGATTATAGATTCATGTTATACCTTTACCTTTCTTCATATTATTTTCAGATACACTTGCCTCCTATGGGACTTGCTGATAAAAAGGGACGTAAATTTAAATTGCAAGAAAGGCTGAGGAAAATTGCTAAACCAGTTTATCTACAGTCACATGAGGAAATGTAATGGTGGCTGGGATCATCTACTTTTATACTGTTTTCTTTGATCACGTGAATATGATTTATTACTTAAATGGTTTACATTGTAGTTTATTCCTGGAAGTAAAATTTCTGTTTTGAAAAGAAAATAGCCTCTAGCAAAGTGTTTGAATCAGGATGTTTGTACACTTATTAGAATGTAGGGCAATCCTGAAATAAATTATTTTTAACTTAGTTTATTGAACATTGAAAAGTATTTCAGTTACCACTAGCATAGTGGTAGTATCCTTCCCTCTGAGCTAGAGGCAGAAGTCAGTTGTCTGATAACGTCTCTGTACGGATTGATTGAACAGTATCTACAAGAAACATTTTGAGAAATGAGCCAAATAACAACTCCCCTGTGCTATACCACAGTTTTGCCTGAGCTCTTCTGGGCCTGTTTAACTCCTGTCGTATGAATAGTTTGGTGTGGTGGGAAAGTGCATACAGTGCTGAGGATTTGCACATTGCTTTTGGGTCACTTTCCTTAAGGCTCCATACTTTGTGTAATATATACGCTAAAAACAGTGTTATCCCATCATTGTAGTACTTTGTCTGACTTTTCTTTCCCTCAGTGCTTCAACTTTATTCATTATTAGGGCTGAGCACCATTAGCAATGCCAGAATTTATTCATGTCCCCCTGGTAGCCCTTGAGACAGTGATGCACCTTCATGTAAGGTTGAAGTCAGAAGTCCATCACAACAATGTTAGAAGCTGAAGGCTTCAAGTATAACTATTGCAGTTGCTGCTGACCTTTGATTCCTTAACTATCTCGGGTTAGGTTTGGGTTTAGGATTAGAACATTTGGGAACGCAAAGCTGACCAGATAATTACCTGATTACTTCCCAGACAGAAGCAGCACAGTTCCTCTGCCAAAGAATGGGTGTGGCAGTGGTGGTTACACACTCATCTATGAATCGCGATTTTTGTCACATACAAATCATTTTAAGATTTCTTTATCATTACTTTGTATATTAATGAACAGTGTACAAAAGATGTTTTCTGACATAAAATTATTTAATTCTACTTCCCAATTTCCAAGATGAATATACATGATCAGTTCCCTTATCTGGATATTTCCAAAGATTAACAAGATGTTTTTAGTCATCCAACTGACAAAGAGCTGCCACACCACGGTTTATCCAATGTTGTTCTGCTTTATCCGACGAAAGCTCTATTGAAAGTACATAATTTGTTGAGTGGCCAGTTGTGGATAAGGTACCTCTGCGTGCACTGGTTTTGTAGACTGGACAGTAATAGATATTCTGATGCAGAAATGTTGCACTCACTCCCGGTTTAAGCCAGATAATGGGCATAGAGTCGAACAAAATTTTGGGCAATGACTCCCCAATGACCATGTTTTCTCTATCCCAGCGGGCACCTTCCAAAAACAGACCCTTAACATAAGCTCCATCTTTTGGCTTTTGGTACATATCATTTTCTTCTTTCTTGACCTAAAAATGTAAGAGAAACAAGTCTGAGGTAATATGATTCTGTAAAACCTAAGCCATTTTAGATACATGCCAAGAATAACAAACTTACACCAGAAAAGAAACACTTGAAAGCAAAGAAAAATGTTTGCTAAGTACTTTAAAAACATGTTTTGAACAGGGATGCAAAGATTAAATGTAAACATATGATCAAAACTGTAAATAATCAAATATCCTATTAGTATATACTACCTAAGTTCATAATAGAAGGTGACATAAGCAAGGATTTCATTTTAGAGAAACATGTTGAGGGAAAAGTACAACAGGAAAAGGAGGGAGAAACCTACAGCAAGTACAATACTTACCTCAAATTCAAACCCGATGTGATCAATGGGTATGGTATATTTTCTTGCATAATTCTGTGAGACGCCAGTCAAAAAAGATTGAGTAAAGTAGAATCCAGATATCCAAAATACATTGGGTGGTCCTTTATCAATCCATTCCTGTTTATGAAACACATTAATCAAATGGTGGTATTACATTGATATTAAGTAACAACTTCCATCAAGTAACTTCTTACTACTCTCATGCTCTTGTATGCAGACTGGAAGCATTCTTCCTTCTTTTTTAAATGTCACTGCTTCAGCACATTGCTTTCAAATGTTGATTTAATTCACAGCAAAAATCCAACCCATTACTACTTAAACAAAAATTCTGAATTGTACACTCTGCAAAACTAAAATTGCCGTCATATAACAGCTACTGTCATTTATCCAAGATGTTTCTGTAATCCAAGATAACAAAATGTGAGGCTGGATGAACACAGCAGGCCAAGCAGCATCTCAGGAGCGCAAAAGCTGACGTTTCGGGCCTAGACCCTTCATCAGAGAGGGGGATGGGGTCTAGGCCCGAAACGTCAGCTGTTGTGCTCCTGAGATGCTGCTTGGCCTGCTGTGTTCATCCAGCCTCACATTTTGTTATCTTGGATTCTCCAGCATCTGTAGTTCCCATTATCTCTGTTTCTGTAATACGTTATTTCAGCTTCTTGTATTTCATTCCAATGGTTGTTCCAACCCAGTTTTCCTAATGTTATTACCATTTACTGTCCAAACACATCTATTCAAAATCTTAACTGATATGTAGAAACTACAATGAAGACCTGGAATTAATTTTCTAAAGAAAATCAAATAAAGAGTCTTTGTGAGGAGGATTCCCTCCATTTCTATTCCTGACACAAGTTCCCAGTGATTGTGGAAATTCATGCTATTTCAGATTGAAAAGGGCTAGTTTAAGTCTTTTCTTTGTCCAGGATGAAGTAAACTTGACAATGGATTAAAAAGTAGTTCATAATTTCTTGGTTGTCTTATCACAAATCCTCAATGTAATTCTCAAATATGGCTCTTAAATTACAATTAGTATTCAGTGTTTTATGCAAGGAATTTGTTATGCACAACAAAGCAGGAACGAAGCATAACTATATCCTACTGAATAAAATCAAACCACTGTACGTGCTGAAAACCTGAAACAAACAATGCGAGAGAAATTCAGCAGATCTGGCAGCATTCTAGAAAGAGAAATGCAGTTAAGAATTCATTTGATTTTTCTCCCAGAACTATATTCTCGCAACGTTGAAGTCATATTTGAGGCATCAAGTTTGGCAATCAACAGATAATAAAATATTCCAGCATGTTGACAACTTGTTGTAATGACTCCATATTTATGATGGTGTTTTCTCTTCAGATAGCCAGCAATATGAAACTATTATTGCAGCTCAACTTCATCTGAAGGTAGACAAGGTAGACGTCCTTCACTCACTCACTCACTCAGAACATTAGGTTTAAGTAAATATATGGTACCTGGAAAAAATGTAACCTCACAAGAAGATCTGCCACATAACTGCCAAGGGGTTTCAGAGATGGGTAGGATTTGGCTGCCCACGTGGCTGGAACTTTTCCCACCAGCATGCTATCGAACACATTCTCTAGTTCAGCAGACATTACCACAAGTCCTTTAATAGCCTTGCGTATGTTTATAAGACTGCTGCGTACAACATGAGTGAGTCTGAAAGAGAAGTTATTGCGGTGTGTAGAATGCTTTCATAAAATATTTCAACAAAAAAATTAGCATATTCTCATTAAACCATTCATAACAGTCAGTATTTAATTCAGTTCTTAACAGAATTTTCCAAATTTCTTAACATCCATTTCAGATGCTGCATATCTCGCCACCATTTCCAGGAAATACTTAGACAAATTATAGAGGATAGATATACGGCATAATAGATCTTCTCGCTTTCCTTTTTACCCAAGGAACAGCATTTCTCAAGATAACAGAAGAACAATCCACCTTTCAAAGTCAGTATTTTCTTGCCTCTGTCAACTGGAGCATAATATCCTTGAAAGTACGCCCATCTAGAAACTCAGCTAGGAACTCTTAAGAGTACGGTAGCATGCAAGGTAGAACCACTTTTTTTTAATCTAAATTAATTATATTCCAGTATGAAGACCACCAGAAGATTAACACTTGCAACTAACTTAGAGGCAGTAGGGTTTCACCTGCTAAATAGAAAGCCCAAGCTGCATCTTTTTGGTGAGGTCTATCACATCACAATCCTCTGACTTATTTAGTTGAATACAAACAGGATGGAAGTCTTGCCCACTGGAAGCCACTGGCTGAAGATTAGCTACTTTTTGATTGGCAGTGATTGCTGCTGTTATGATATCCATCTAATGCTGCAAGATCCTCAACCACCCAGGCTGTAGGTGAGGAATAACAAGATGGGATCACAGGAAGAAAGTCAGCAGCAATACAGATGTGTTGGTTTAAGCACACCACATGCCCATTTGCCAATACTACATCCCTCAATCAGGAACTGAGTGCTCTTCCTGTCACTGAGATGCACTCAGGGAACCCTGTTTGCGTTCATTTGTTTTCCATCCACAGCAGCTGTCTGTCCTCCTTTTGGGTAAATCAAACAGCAGTGGGATCATTGATTAAAATGTACATTAATTTGGCAGCAGAGCAGGGAGGCCATCCATGAACCTTTTGACCAGTGACTTAATCTGGATTTAAGTGAGAAGATGGGAGATCCCACCCACCATTCTCTTGCCTAATTACACCACTGAGGGACAGGTCATTATCTATAATGAGAGTTAACAAACTCAAAAGCTTCTTTGTTGAGCCAAGTGGGACAAGACTACTCCTCTGCATCTGACCAGGATGGTCACAGTCTTATTCGTCCTAGAACGTGCCCCCTGAATTTCCTGCATGTTTCACTTCAAGCAAGTGGTTGGCCAAGGGTAACCATTCTTTGACAACTGTAAATTTCTCTGATCTTTGAACTGTATGCGCAGAAAACATGTGGATTAACATTTAAATCAGCATCTAATATTCCTAATAGCCATTTCTATTACTGATAAATTAATTCCCTGATGTGTTTTTACACTGTACTAAATTTCCACAAATAGCCTATGTTCCGAACAGCTCATCTATGACTTTCTGATAACTTCAATGTTTACTCAGATTACTCCTATGCATTAGTAATGGGAAGAACAAATAAAGATTAAACGTGAATCAAATTGCTCTGATTACCATAGTAATTCTAAAAGGTTGTAAGGATTGGTGTGGATTCTTTACTCATCAGGGATGGCTGTACCTTGATTTGAATCTTTAATAAACATTAATTTCATATTGAACCTCTTCTGAATATAGTTTTGTTACACAGAAAACACATTTTGTTGCACACCTGTTGAATCTGATAAGTTCTTGTCGGAGGACTGTGTTCATCGACTCCTCATACACTACTGGATATTTTGTCATCACATCCTCCAAATTAAAGTCATCAGGTAGTTTGGACATTATGTCTGCAGCCAAGTCTTCAACAACCTCCTGAAATTAGTATATACATCCATGAAGATGTTTTTCTGATTTTACTCTGAATGTAACTAGCAGTTTTTTTTTAACTAACTATTTTTGAGCATCGCCAGAAGAGAGACAATGTGACACTCATCAGAACAAGGGCACACGATTTTATACAATATGAGAGTAGACTACTGATTTGTTGGGCCATTACTGACATTGAAATGCCGAGGCAGAGACATTCTCATTAGTCATGGCATTGCCATTGGGATGCAGTAGACATCGAGTGCCTCAATTATGCCTTTTTTTAAAAAAAGGTGCACTGTATGTTTTTCCCAGTGTTTCAAGGTTGTATATGTCTTAAGTAGCCTATACTGCTTTAAGGATGCATCCTTTGTTCACCATGAAGACTTTACGCTGAAATAGCGGCATAAAAGCCATCCAACAGGATAATGTTTTTTTTCCCAACAATCAACAGTGCAACAATACATGGTCATCATTCAGTTCTTAATTCCAGATGTTACTAAATTCTATCTGCCACAATCAGGTTCCCCAGGACATTACTTGGATCTCTAGATTAATAGTCCAGCGATAATAGTATAACATCATTGTTTCTCCGTATCTTGTGTAAAACCATAAACTGGCTAAGGGCTGTCACATACAAGTGATTAGTACATGGATTTTGGTGCTTGTGTGATGTTAGATATGTAGGCTGACTGGCCTCAAGACTGATACCTCCCCTTTCACTGTTCATAATGTTATGAAGGAGAGTTTAACCCTGCTTCTGATAATTAAAACTTGAAACACCCAGAGGGGCTTGCCTTGCTTCATAACCTGTTAAAAAAAGTGTGAAAATTTATATAACCTGCCTTTCACCAACCCCCCACCCCCGCAACCGTCTGTTATGAAGGACTGGTTAAATCCTTTCACTCACTCTATAATCAACAAGTAGCAACTTGTTTATCTAACTCTAATAGTGAACATATTAACAAGCTGGACAATATTCCCTTAACTACTGACTATTCCTGAATAAAACAAAATTCTAATTGCATGCTGTTCCAATAGATATAAATAACTTTTATATAAACCAAATTAATAAAAGCAACTTAAAACTTAATCTCTCAAAATTATGGACAGGAAACATCTTCCGGAATGCTCTGCATTCTCTTCATAGTCTGGAATGCCTTTCTCCATCGAATTAGTGTATCAGGAATATTAGCTAAGAGTGCCATTATACCTCTAATTAAATGATAGTTTTTTCAGAGCTTAGAGAATTCTGTAAGAGCTAGTGATTTTCTGTTTAGAGATGATCAAATGTTAACTCTATTAGATGGCAGTTGTGTCACAAATTTTCAAATGCCCTTTTATACCCTTGTTTCTTACATAGAATTGGTCCTAGGTTGTCAAAACGATCAGTTTAAATTTTTTTTGGTCTCTAAGTGCCTGATTTAAATTAATTGATTAATTTTCAAACTGTTTACATTAATAACAAAACAAACTACTGCCTGGGTTACTAACCACACAGCCTGATGAAATATATTCAATTTCAGAAGCTCTCTGTGCACCTGCACTCTTTTTTAGTCAAGAAAAAACACATCTTTTAAAAGGATCACATACTCTTTCCCCCTATCATTTTATAAACATCAAATTCTAACATCCCGCCTTCCAATCCACAAATACTCCACCCAACTTCGCAACAATGACAAGCAAGGTGCCAACTGTACTGAACCAGCCTGCATAACAGCGTGGGACGTTAGATGTGATTCTACAACCAAACCACATTTGCTATATAATTCTGAGTGTGTAAGGAACAACTAAAATTTAGAATAGAATAGAAATTTTCCACGTGTTCTTTTACATAAAAAAGTGAAAAGTTTTATAAGTTGTCCCACCACGGTGCCTACATCAATGACAAAAGTCATGCATGATAATAAAAAATAAAATTAAGACAAAGTTCATTACAATTCAGTTAACGGCTCCTTGGCTTGGGGAAAGCTGGTTAAGGATTGATGGAATACCCTGAAAATGTAGCTGGGATGAGACCTCTGAATTACTGAATTTTTGGGCGCTCAGTGTGGCATGCTCATCAGTGCTTGTAGCACTGCCTGTTTCAATTCAACAAAATATTCTCTGGATCATTTCCAAGGAAAAATACCTTGACCATTTAAACAAAGCTTAGCAGCTAACTCTCAGTCATCATTAACTGTTAGTATTGTCGGTTGTCATGATGATTATAAGATGGAATGTTTTGACAAAAATGTCTTTTTCAACCAGTGCCCAAGGTCTGTACCAAACCATGACTATTTGCACTAAGGGTTTAAAAGGTTTTCTTTAATTGAAGAACAAGATGTTATCAAGCAATTATAATGGACAAGGTAGATGGAAAGAGATTGTTTCGGCTAGTTAAGGAGTCTCAAACAAAGACAGAAGATTCAATACAGTTCATTCAGAACAGTGAGCAAGAGAATCTTTGTCATTGCAGAGGTCACAAGGATGTGAAATTCTGGGTTAGTGTCTGGGACAGAAACCATGATTCTGGTTTTGTAATCAATAGCAAAGCAAATGCACTCACGACTTATCTTGAAAAAAGATTCACCAAGAGAACTAGTGATCTCTTTACAGTGAGAGCTTTAATAATTTCTGTAATTGATTATAGGATATTTTTAATGAGAACGTTCAACAGCAAGCTGCTGTAATGTCACCATTGAAGAATTCTTATAGGCAGCCAATTAGGAAATTAAAAGCAACAATAATCATTTTCAAAAATGATTATCACAAGTTAACAATTTGAAAATATGCATTGGACTAATGTAGAAGTTGAAATATATTGTAAAATGCATTTATTAATTATGAAAAAATAGTAATTAATCAGTTTAAAATTCAATTACACCTCATTGAACAAGGCTTAATGTTTGTAATGGTGAAGTAATGGTCCTAGGTGGCTCAGTGGTTAGCACAGCTGCCTTAGCCCTGGGGACCCAGGTTTGATTCCAGCCTCAGTTGACCATCTGTGAAGTTTATACATTTCTGCGTGGGTTTCTGTCGGGTGCTCCAGTTTCCTCCCACAGTCTGAAGATGTGCAAGTGAGATGGATTGGCCATGCTAAATTATCCATCGGGTTCAGGGATGTATAGGTTAGGCGCATTAGCTATGGGAAGTGCAGGGTTAGGTGATGGGTCCAGGTGGGATGCTCTTTGGAGGGTTGGTGTGGATTTGTTGGGCTGAATGGCCTGTTCCCCCCCCCCCCCCCCCCCCCCGCAACACTTTGGAGATTCTATGAAATATTCTTGAACTTTTCTAAATCATGAAAATACAAAGGAGTGAGTTCTTTCCAAATCAAATGGTTTTGTTGTAGGATGATTCTAGGGCAACCGTTTAGGATACTTACAAGACAGCCTCTGGCAGAGGAATGGCAGACTGCAACTTCAGGATTTCAACATAATCTGTGCTTGTGCTAAACTTTTAAACTTTAGTCAGACTTAAGAGAGTTAATAACAGAGAACATTGTCAAAAACCTGCCAAATTCCATTCCCATGCCAGCATTCAAGATGAGATTAAATAAGTGAATGAAAGAAAATGTGACAAAGATACG
This sequence comes from Stegostoma tigrinum, assembly GCF_030684315.1. Lineage (NCBI taxonomy): Eukaryota > Metazoa > Chordata > Chondrichthyes > Orectolobiformes > Stegostomatidae > Stegostoma > Stegostoma tigrinum. The sequence continues at coordinate 49,289,540 of NC_081376.1, read as the reverse complement.
GGAACATAACAGGTAAATGTGAATAGGTATATCTCTTATGTCAACAGTAAATATTGTGCAGACCATTTAGGCCAAATTGATTATTTTCATGTTGCAATTTATTTTGTACCTAAGTTATTTATTTTACTTGTAGATCCCAGTACTCTCTATTGCATGCAAATTGAGTTTCGTCAAACAGAAGTTTGATTATTGAATGATTTTGTTTCAGGACAAACTTGTTTTGTATTTTTACCACTTCGTGAACAAAAGTTAGTCATAACATGCTATAATGCCTGCATGATTCAAAGCATGCAACATTTATGAATGGACTTAAAGAGGAAATCATTGAATAACATTGACAACTCAGTATGGCTATTTAAAATAAAAGTGTGTTCATCCCTAAATTCAAACTTTTACACTCTCCATTTTCCAAACTAGCAGATTTTCAATATATTTTATTGTAAACAGTTGAGTCCAAATATATTTTAAAGATTTTTTTAAAAATTAACATTGCTGCTTTTGTAATTTTAATGTAAAAATAGAGCCAGCAATTAGGTTTAAAGTATTTAAAACATCAGATCTTTTGTCATGCATTTTATAACTATTATCTTACTTGAGGTGATTTACCAGCACCACCACTCTGTCTGGGAAGAGTTAGTAACACCCCTTCAAAAAGTTGATTAGTCTCCTGGTTGTCTTTTGTAATATCAGCATTTTCATGAAGTCCAAAGACCTCAGGATGGGCCACAGTTGGTAGAGCCCGTAGGTAGTCAACGTATGACTGCAAGTTAAAAATAAATCAGATAATTAAAAACATTTTCGTTTCTAAAAAAATGTTTAAAATATTTTGATTAAGTACACGTGGAACTTATGTCGCCTTCTATTATTCACTCCTCTTTCATGTATCTTTTCCCTTTTGGGCTTCTTGAGATAAACAGTAGGTAGGATCAGAACTACATGGGATGGGACCCAAATCTGTATATTTCTCCACTTGTGACAGATCACTAAAACTACCCCTTCAAATGTTGATTTTGTATCTATTGTGATAGATTAACAGGATAATACTGCTGATAATTCAAAATATTAATTGTATAGGATCATATAATGGTTACAGACGGAAGTCATTCAACCCAGAGTGTCTGTGCTGACCTGAAATAACAATTCACTGAGTGCCACTCCCCTATATTTTCCCCATAGTCCTGCCATTTTTTTTTCCCTTTTCAAATAAAAATCCAATTTCCTTTTGAAAGCCCCAGTTGACCCTGCTTCCACCACACAATCTTGACAATGCATTCAAGGCCCTAAGCACTAACTGCATGGAAAGGTTTTACCTCAGATCTCCATTGCTGGTTCTGCTAATTACCTTAAATCTGTGCCCACTGATCCTTGATCATACCACCAATGGCGGCAGTCTTTTCATATTTACATTGTTATTATCTCCTGATTTTTAATATCTCAATTAAATTTTTCAAGCTTCTGCAGGAGAACAGTCTCTGCTTCTCTAATTTGCCTATTTAACTGAAGTTCCTCATACCTGGAACTCTCACTGATGTCTTCAAAACTTTCCTAAAATGTAGTAATGTAATATTCCAGTTGAGGCCGAGCCAGTACTTCTTTTTAGGAATAATATAACTTCTTTGTTTTATTAAGCAAGCTTTCAAGCTGTCCCACCATCTTCAATCACGTACCTCTTGCATTCCCTCTAGAATCTCACAATTTAAGTTTTATTGTCTCTTTGCATTTCTTCTACCAAAATTATTGACTTCGCACTTCGCTCACTAAATTCCATCTGCCACCTCTGGCCCATTCCACCAGCCTTTTGAAGTTCTAGGCAATTCTTCATGGTTCTTAATACTTCTTAGCTTCACCTCATACAAATGTTTAAATTGTGCCCAGTACATCAACATCTCTATTTCAGAAAGATCAGGGCTTTAACAGTGGTCCCTGGGGAAACTCATCAATAAATCAATCTTCCTCTGGTCCAACAAATAACTTTGCCATTACTGTTTGTTTTCTGCCATTTAGTATCCATATTCTTACAGTCTCTTGAGATTTAACTTTGCTATCAAGTCTTTGTGAGGCTGTTTATTAAGTACCTCTGGAAATCACATCAAGAAACTTAAGCAACTTAGTTAAACTCAATGTATCATTAACAAACCCATTCTGGCTTTCCTTAATTAATCTGCTTTTTCCTAAATGACTATTAATTTTGTCCTGATTAATTATTTCTAAAAGCTTCCTCAGTGAAAGAGAGAGTTTTTAATTCCTTGATCCCTTAAAAACGGAATGCAGTTAGGTTTCTTTATCTAAGCATTTATTAATGTGTGCATCAGAGGCATACCCATCAAAGGTACCACACAACTCTTCAATTTGCTGCAAGCCAATGGTTTTATATTATTTTAACAGAAAACAGGTTTCCACTGAAAGTCGCACATTTACACACCTCTCTATCCAACAGTGTTTCTTCTAATTTCCATTACAAGAAGTATAGAGGGCTATATTATCCAATCATACTCAAACTTATATGGATGATGATAACATCCAAATTATGACATGTTCACATCGAATGACTGTAAGTATGCACTTTGCAAGTATCAAAATATTCTACTGTGTTTTTACCCCTTTTGACTGCCTGACCTGTAGATAATTCCACTCTCTCATTTGAGAGAGATAACTTGAGTTTAATCTGAGTGTCACGATGTTTCAGGTGAGAGGCAAAATTGAGAAGGTGAGATCTCAGTTGGTACAGGAAGCAAGCCCACATTGTTGGCATCACTGCATCACAAACTAGCCATCCAGCCAAGTGAGCTAAACGAACTGCATAAAGAACATTTGGTCTGCTACACATCTTTAGGGCTATCAGATGAGCCATTTGAACTCTCAGGGATGATAAAAATTAACTTGACAGCCTAGAAACCTCACTCAGTGAATGGTGCATGTCTGGAACGAGCTGCCAGTGGAAGTGGTGGAGCCTGGTACAATTACAACATGTAAGAGATGTCTGGATGGCTACATGAATAGGTAGGGTTTAGAGGGATACGAGCTAAATGCTGGCAAATGGGACAAATTAATTTAGGTTATCTGGTTGGCATGGACAAGTTGGACTGACAAGGTCTGTTATCGTGCTGTGCGTCTCTATGACTCAATCTTAACCTCACCTCCTTTGGAGAAAAGGAGAAAATTCATACTTATGAAGTACATTTGACAACTTCAGGATGTCCCAAAGCAATTTATAGTCAACGTTATATTATTAGAGTAGAGTCACCATTGTAATATTAGAAATGATGGCAGCCAATTTGTGCATGATTCCACAAAGTGGTAATGAGACCAAATTTGCTTTAGTGATATTGGTTATTTAAATATAGATTAGGACACTGAGGAAGTTTTCACTCTCCTCAACATAATCATAGAATTCCTACACTGCAAAAGGAGGACATCCAGCCCATCGAGTCTGCACCAACCCTCCAAAGAACATCCCATCCTGTCCCATAACCTCATATTTACCATGGCTACCCCACCTCGCCTGCACATCCCTAGACACTATGAGGCAATTTGGCATGGACAATCCATCTAAACTACACATCTTCAGAAAATGGGAGCAAACCAGAACATCCAGAGGAAACCCATACAGACACAGGGATAACATTGCAAATTCCACACAGACAGTCACCCAAGACTGGAATTGAACCTTGGTCCCTGGCGCTGTGAGGCAACATTGCTACCATAGTATTTTTACATGCATCTGAGGAAGAAAAATAGGCTTCTGATTGACAACTCATCCAATTGTAAGCAACTTTGCTGGTGCAGCTCTCCTGCAACACCACTAAATTTTGTGTTCAAGTCTCCAAAGTGGCATCTAAACTCACAACTTCTGATTCATGTAAGCATGCTATCACTGAGCCTGTGTTGACTATATGGAGAAAGAAAGAGATGAAAGACCACTCAAAAAGAGGCAAATTCAGATCACAAGGAGATGTTATTGTTACCTTTTCCATATTACACTGACTATACTTCATCATTTGTAACTTACATTCTGAATTTACATTCCGAGGTTATGCTGTTGAGCTATTACATGCAAAGCTGTATCAACTCACATAAATATTTATATTATCTAGGGAATAACTGATCCCAAGGAGGTACTTACAGCAGTTCCAAATTGCCTACGCTTTTCTCAATTATGTTGTAGTACAAGGAGACAATTATTAGACTTTATAGTGCCAATCTATACTTATGAGTCATAGAGCACAGAACAGTACAGCACAAGAACAAGCCATGGTACCATTTTAAACTAATCCCATCTGCCTGCATATGATCTGTATCCCTCTATTTCTGCCTGTTCATGTGTCTGTCCAAATGCCTCTTAACTGTTGCTATTGTATCTGCTTCTACCACATCCTCTGGCAGCACATTCCAGGCACCTGCGACCCCCAGTGTAAACAATTTGCTCATGCATCTCCTTTAAACTTATCCCCTCTCACCTTAAACCTATGCCCCTAGTATTTGATATTCTCACCCTGAGAAAAAGACTCCCATTATCCACTATATCCACGCTTCTCATAATTTTATATACTTCTGTCAGGTTGACCCTCAGCTTCCAACACTCGAGCAAAGCATTTCAAGTTTCTCCAACCTCTCATTAAAACTAATACACACAATCTAGACGATATCCTGGTTAAAAATAAAAATTGCTGGAGATACCGCAGGTCAGGCAGCACCCATGGAAATTACTGCAGATGCTGGAATCTGTACTGAAAGCAAAAGATGCTGGAGATCACAGCAGGTTAGGCAGAATCCGTGGAGGGAAAGCAAGCTAATGTTTTGAGTCTCGATGATTCTGATGAAGAGTCAAAAAATTAGCTTGCTTCCCTCCGGGGATTCTGCCTAACACCCCAGTGATCTCCAGCATCTTTTGCTTTCAGTACAGATTCCAACATCTGCAGTAATTTGCTCCAACATTCTGGTAAACCTCTTTTTCACCCTGTCCAAAGTAAGGGAAGGAGTATTGCATAATAAAATTATGGTGCATATTTAAGGAAAGTAAGTGCTTGCCTCAAGTTCGAGTAAATAATTGCTTACCTGATAAGGACCATGCGGTGGGACATAGTAAATCTCGCCAGGTGCAAGCTTATATTTGTCTTGGGATATTAGGTCCTTGTTGTATATAATGGATAGGAGAGACAAAAGCAAACGTCTGTCTTTGTCATCTGTGACTCTACCTCCATAGTTACATTCACCTTAAAGAATAAAGAAATGCAAAAAATCTGATTAAATTTGTAGAATGACAATAACATCACCACCTTCATTAATTTATTTAAAATAAATTTTAAATTAATTAATATTGGTAAAGGAACTGAATGTAATCGTGTACCTGTTAAGTATGTTAGAGCTTCCAGTGGTACCTCCTCATATTCATTCAGAAACATCTGGATCTGTCTTGTACTTATTCGCAAATCAGATTCATTAAATTCATAAGGGATATTCCAACCTGTTAAAAACGACAAAATAATCAGTCCATTCTAAACATTTAAATGCTTTAAACCAATAAATTTTTTTTTACCTCCAGACTGGAAGTTAAGCAAAAAGTCACAATTTAGAACCCGAAATATGTTAAATCTATCTAACTCATGCAAAGGCATATTTGTCATAAATATTTTAAAACCACAAAATGCATTAGAATATATCCTGTGTAAATATTGTTTTAATTTACTGATGGGAGGCTGACCTAAAGGACCAAAGTTCCTCCTCTCTTGTACTAGAGCATGGAAAAAACAAAGACCAAAGAGAAGTTTTTCCCAGATTTCAGGTTTGTCACAGCTATTGAAGAAAGTAGCATCTGAGATTGGATCGTTGAGATATGAACGGAGCATATTTGCCCTAAGTCCCTTTGGAGGCTCATTTGTCATCTTGACCCCATTCTGAAGAATACTGACAGGAAACTTGTCTGATGGGTAACTGGTCAGCCACAACCTGAAAAGACAAGTTTTTTTTAAATTGGCACATGATGCGTAATGTGTACAATATGTATTGTAAAATACTTTAAAATAATTGAAAATTATAAATCTTTTGCATCTTTAGCATTTATATCTCAATTGCATTCTAAAACAAAACCCTAAATTCCCAAACTAAAATACATAGTACTTTAAATTAATAACAGACATAGTTTGCATTAGGCCAATCAGTCCTTTATGCTCTTTCCTACTGTTTCATTAGATTATGCACAAATTATGTATGGCTGATGAGACTGTAGTTAGGACATCTTAAAACAAAGCTCATAAATAAGCTACTTTGACTCAATCTTCTCCCCGCCAGTCCAACCCCTACCCATATACATCCATGATTCATCTGAAACCTTACACCGGTATCAAAACTGTTTCAGCCTGCTCCTGCCCCACAGAACTCAGCTCTTCCCACCTTGACTCAGTCTTCTCCCCCACCCGGTCCAATCCCTACTCACATACATCCATGATTCATCCGACGCCTTATGCCAGTTTCAAAGCTTCCTGTTTACTGGCTCCAGGCACCTCCTCTTTCCCATGGATGTTCAATCCCTTTAACACATCCATTCCCCACAGGAGGGTCTTAGGCCTCTCCACTTCTTCCTGGAGCAAAGACCCGAACCATCCCCATCCACCACCACCCTCTTCCGCTTGGCCAAGCTTGTACTCACCCTCAACAACTTCTCTTTCAACTCCTCTCATTTTCTTCAGGTAAGAGGGGTTGCCATGGGTACCCACATGGGCCCAAGTTATGCCTGTCTCTTCGTGGGGTACGTGGAACATTCCTTCCTCCAGTCCTATTCCGGCCCCCCACCCACAACTCTTTCTCCAATACATCGATGATATCATCAGTGCTGCTTCGCTCTCTTGTCAAGAATTGGAAAACGTCATCAATTTTACCTCCAAATTCCACCCTGCCCTCACTTTCACCTTGTCTATCTCTGACTCCTTCCTTCCCTTCCTCGACATTTCTGTTTCCATTTCTGGGGATAGACTGGCCACTAATATCCATAACAAACCCAGTGATTCCCACAGCTACCTGGACTACACATCCTCACACCCCACTTCCTGTAAAGACTCCATCCCATTCTCTCAGTTCCTCCATTTCCATAGCATATGTTCAGATGAGGCCAACTTCGACAAGCGAGCCTCCGAAATGTCCACCTTCTTCCTCAACCAAGGATTCCCCAGCTCCGTTGTCGAGAGGGCCTTCAACCAGGTCTGACCCATCTTCCGCACTGCTGCCCTCACCCACTCTCTTCCCTCCCACAACAGCGATAGTTCCCCTTATCCTCATCTACCATCCCACCAGCATCCACATCCAGAAGATCATCTGCGCCATTTCAGCCATCTCCAGCAAGATGCCACCACCAGACACATATTCCCCTCCCCTCCCTTGTCCGCCTTCTGCAGGGACCGTTCCCTCTGGGACACCCCGGTCCATGCTTCCTTCACCCCCAACACCTCCTCACAGGCCTATGACACCTTCCCCTGTAACCGACGAAGGTGTAACACCTGCCCATTTACCTCCTCATTCCCCAGTATCCAAGGGCCCAAACATATCTTCCAGGTGAAGCAACACTTCACTTGCACTTCCAAGAATCTCGTCTACTGCATTTGCTGCTCACAACGTGGTCTCCTCTACATTGGGGAAACGAAGCATAGATTTGGCGACCGCTTTGCAGAACTTCTACGTTCTGCTTGCAAAAAAACGACCCTAAACTACCTGTTGTCTGCCACTTCAATGCATCACCCTGCTCCCTGACCAACATCTCTGTCTCCGGCTTGCTGCGGTGTTCCAGTGAAGCTCAATGCAAGCTGGAGGAACAACACCTCATTTTCCGCTTGGGGACCCGACAGCACTCTGGACCCAAATTGAGTTTAATAATTTTAGGGCCTAAACTGGCCCATGTCCCAGCCCCCCACCCCACACACCAGGCTTTGTTACCACATATCCTCTCCACCTATCTTCTTTTCTCTCCATCTTCGGTCCTCCTCCCCCTCTCTCCCTATTTATTCCAGAATCCTCTCCCCATCCCCCTCTCTGATGAAGGGTCTAGGCCCGAAACGTCAGCTTTTGTGCTCCAGAGATGCTGCTGGGCCTGCTGTGTTCATCCAGCCTCACATTTTATTATCTTTGTTACCACATAGCCTGCCACTACAAACCCGCCATTGTTAGTCACTAACAGTCCCGATTAACAACTATTCACCCTCCCAAGCCTGATCATTAGCAGCTCCTTTGTCTGTCCGACTGTCTTTCTGTCTCTTTGGACTCTATCCTATCGTTTAGTCCCTACCCCACCCACCTCCCTATTTCCTGCATATAAACTGACATTTTCACAGCCACTATCAGTTCTGAGGAAGGGTCACCGGACCCGAAACATTAACTCTGTTTTTCTCCTCCACAGATGCTGCCAGACCTGCTGAGCTTTGCCAGCAACTTTGTTTTTGCTCATAAACAAGCCATCCAGGTAAATTATATGTACCATTACAAAACTGTTTCTTTACAGTCTGGAAGATCTAAGAAAAATCAACCATGAATTGATAAACCTAAGATAATCCTGAACAATAGAACCCTCAGCAACTCAAAACAGATGGATTCCTATGTCCCACCATCCATAACTTTCAACATTACCTTCACGTGCAACTGTAATCTACAATATTCTGACAAAAGTCCAATTTTCATCTCCTCACATTTGTACTTTATCATCATCTGAATGAGAGTTGTAATCTCTTATTTCGCAAACCACATTGTCCCACAGTCCTATATGCCCAATGTCACCCTTAACCTCTGCAACTGACTTCTCATTTTTCTAAAATGTAATCCAATCCAGCCAATCCATTGAGCCAGGAGACTGGAAGAAGGTAACCAAAAATATGACAAATGCTTTAAATACCCAATTAGTGAAACATTATACGAGGAAGAAAGTTTTTTCTCCCAGTTATGAAAGTTAAAATCAATATTAAATAATGAATATTGAACTGTTTGTAAAATATTGAATTGTTTTTAAAAGTTAGACCTGAACTCCTTGTGGGTGTTTTCTGGTATTATCACCTCCTCGCAGATTTTCTCCAGAGTGGGCATCCAACTAGTTGCAAGATGGCAGTTCTGTAATACGACCCAGGATCCACTTACAATACCACTTTCAATCATTTCTGCAGCGATAGGTCCCTGACCTTGACCAAGTGATATTGTTTGTGTGTTTTCTCCACCCATGCCAACATCATCGGCAAACTTTAGCAAGCCTGAGTACATGGAATAAAACATTCATGAACATAGCAGCAAAACATTGTATAATACCACCGACATTTTACAAGTTTCGAAATTGGTAAGATTTCTCACCATTTCATTCTCAACTGCACAGACGATATTGCACATGAACAGTATAAGTAAAGGAGATGAATTTTCACACAAGGGCCCCCTGTTTGACTCCATATTTTACACAAAATACCAGAAAGGAAGGTAAGATTTTTATCAGAGGCTAGGAATTCTGTGAGATATAATTCACTTCTCTTCAAAGTCCATCAACCATCTAAAAGGCAGAGCAGGAGTGTGATGGAATATTCTCTACTTGTCTGGATGGGTGAATTTCAACAACTCGCGAGAAACTTGAAACCATCCCCAGGATAAAGTAGATCTCTTGTCTTACTTCCCATCCATAACCTTCAACATTTATCCCTTCACCACCCACCTACATGACAGCAACATGTACAATCTACAAGATGGATAGTAGCAACCCATTGAAGCTGTTTTGACAGCCCCCCTTAAACTCAAAATCAACTCTGTGGGAGAGATCAAGGGCAGCATGTGCATGGGAACAGCAATACTTTGCAATTCCCCTCCAAGCCATCCACAATACTGGCTGGGAATTATATCGCTGTTCCTTCACTGGGTCCAAACTCTGGAATTCCCTGCCTAACTGCATTGTATGTCTACCTACATCATGCAGACCACCACCTTGTCAAGAGATGCTCCATAAACGCTGGCCCAGTCAGTAACACCCACATTTCATGAAAGAATAAAAACAGTGGTTCCGTTTGACTGAACATAGAACAGGAGAAGCTCAAAAGAAATTAATCCTCAAATGATCGGTAATGAAATTTACCATTCAAACCAAAAGCAGCAGCAATTTAGTTTTAAAAGCAGAGGAAACATCTCTTAACTAAAAAATAAACAACTTACAGCAAATCAAACATTTTTACACATTGCATTAGCATAAGATTGCAGTTTGCCATTTATATTGTTTGATACTATGTACTGGTATAAAGAAAGCACAACCCTAATTAGATTATGAATCTGTAAAATATTCACCTTCTAAACCCATGACCACTACCATCTAGAAGGACAGGTGCAGCAGATACATGGGAACATCACCAACTGTAAGCTCCTCTCTAATCCACTCACCATCCTGATTTGGAACTACATCGCTGTTCCTTCAATGTTGCTGGGTCAAATGTAACATATGTTTACCTCCACCAAACGGACTGCTGCTGTTCAAAAAGGCAGTCCACCATCCCTTCTGAAGGGTAAAGACGGGCAGGGCAATAAAAGCGAGCCTAAACAGCAACATCTATGTCCCACGAAAGAATGAAAACAATTTATTCCTTTAATTATTTCCCCAAAGGTTGAAGGATTAATTATTCAACCAATCAGTTTACCTGCCATGGGATCAGCTCCAGGGGAAAGAATAAAAATCAAAGGTGCACAGCAATGAGAATCATTGTAACTACCACCAAGGTCAAATGTTGGAGGTTCAACGAATGTTTTTCCCATTGTATCCGTAATGAATTGCTGCACTGCTGGAATAATTTTGTCTGGTCGGAAGCATCTGATAACAATCAAATGATCCATTCCTTTTAAAGAACTCCAGTTATCTGGAAGTGTTTCTTCATGAGGTTTGGCAGAATCATAAATGTTTTTCCACTTGTCTATGTTATCAGTCACATGATCCATTAGACCTTCCAGGCTTGGCAGAGTAGATGCCCGGACAATCTCTGACCAGCTTTTTTCTGATAGCCATTCAGGAGCTGGATTGGGAAATGGGTTGTAGAGAGCCACACCTCCAGTTAATAGAAAACGCCATAGTTCTTCATCAATCTCTCCGTTACCTTTCATTATCCCCACATTAAGCAGTAGTGAAAAAAGTAGTTTGTCCTTTTCAAATAGAGAGCGACAGACATTGTTATAGATACTAAGTGTGAAGTGTTCAGTTATAGCTAAAATTCTTTTAGCCACGTTTTCACTCTTCCTACTGTTTGCAATTGACTGCACGAACAAGTTAATGAACCAGGTCAGTGAGTACTGATACATTGGTTCAATGTGAGCCAAATCAGAGATGCAAAAGAAAACAATAGATGAATGTGCAGCAACAGGCTTGTAACCCATCCGTGTAATGTCTATTTCCTTCTCCGTTGCAGTTGCAATTTGTTGTTTTTCAGATATTTCCTCCGAAAGAAGTTTCGAAGAAGATAGCACTTTAATGGCAGTTTCATCTTCCAAGATATTTCCTTGTGATGATGACAAGACTTCTAGAATCTTGTCCTCAATCTCCTTGAGTTGCTTTTTGTTTTGTGCACTCTCCAAGATCAACAAATTTTTCTTTTCTTCTAACTCGGGCTTTTCTTTGGCAGCTACAATCCCCAGCAACTGGTCTTCAAGTCCCAGGGGTGTAATCATGAAGTTTAAAAGACAAACTTTTACAGCAACTTCTGGGAGATAATGTGGGTTTCTCAAACGAGTGGTGATGTAGAATTTAAAGTCATGTGAATACTCAATTACATTTTCCCCTAACTTCATGACCTCGACTCCCTGGTGTTTATAGGTTTGTTTCAGCAGTACTGGTTCAAGCATAGGATCCAGTTCTTCAGCAATGTTTTCCAACAACAGTGGGGTGCCAAACTGGATGGCATTTTCCAGAGTCCTTACATAGTTAGAGTCTGATAATTTTATTACTCCTAGTCTGTTGTTTTTCTCCATATTTTTGACCCATTTATTTGCTTGACCTTGAGGATCAATCATTAAGGGCCACCTTCTTGAGTTTGATGTAATTATCCCATTGTCAATAGAAAAAGTATCAACTGGCAGCCCAGCAATTTGCCAAGCACGGATTTTCACAGGGTCTCCTAATATGCCACTCAGGGAAAATTCATCCGAACAAGGAATTAATTTCTCCTTACACAGGATCTGCCACTCACTTTGGCACTCATGACGATAATCCACTGTGAAGGCTCCTAAATAGGCTACAGTGCCTGAAGACAGAAGCACATCACCAGTTAGATCTTTATATGTAATTCCCAAAAGTCGGGCAGCTTCAGTCCACCTGTCCTTTTCTCCACCAAGTCCACCAATCAGCTTTTCAGCACGTACAAGTTTCTGTGAGCACAGCTCTATGTTGTCTTCTAAGTCCTTCTTTCTGTTATTCATAACTTCAAAGTCATCATTCAATGCCTGTAGCTTGTCCTCCAAAGCTTTCAATTCTCCACGTTTCACATTCAGCATTTCCATCTGGACAGCAAATTCCTCTTCAGCTATTCTCAGTCGCTCACGTTTTGGACCAACTACCTTGATGACACGCTCGTACACTTCCATGGCTCTGACCCATTTACACAAGCCCTCACAGGCAGATGATACATTTTTAATAACAGACGGTTGAAAGTCTGGGTGATCTATAAACCTTTCCCTGATTCTCTTCATGATAGCAGGTGGAATGTTGTCCTTGTCAAACGTCTTTAGGCTTTCCAGGAATTTAAGGTCACCAAGAAGTTTCTTAGATGGGCCCCAGTAATCCTCAATCATTTTACCTGAGTGAGAATGAATAAAATATTAACAAGACCTGAAACTTAAACTCTTAAATGTTTTTTGTTCCTGTTATAATAATTTGAACTTATTTCAAATGGAGAGATCCTCTAGTTAGAACAACTTGTTTTTGGTTTATTTTCTCTTCGGCTAAGATACATAGATTCTTGATATAGGGAGTCAAAGGTTACAGGGAAAACTCAGGAAAGTGGACACGATGATTTGTGGAGCAGGCACAAGGGGCTGAATGGCCTACTCCTGTTCCTATTTCTATGGCCATTTGGTCTTTTGGGATGTGTGTGTCACAGGATAGGTCAACATTTATTACCTATTCCTAATTGCCCAGAGAACATTTAACTGTCAAACAGATTGCTGTGGATTTGGAGTCATACGGATGCAAGACCAGGTAAGGATGGCAAATTTCCTTCCCAACAGGCTATTGATGAACTAGATGGGTTTTTTCAACAATCTGCTGTGGTTGCCATTTGACTCAAGTTTTGTAGAATCCTAGATTCAAAAACTTAATCTAAATTTTTCAGATAAATATGTCATGATTACCAGTTTGTCAGAAAATATGTCTTAAAGAGAAATGTTTGTAATATCAGCTATGATGCAGATTATGTTTAGGTCAATGTATATTTGCCAGTGCAATCAAAGAGCAAAAGATGGAGGAATGAGAAGACAATGCAGCAGGAACCCTCATTCACCCTCACATTTACAGCCACTAGCTGATATACTGACACTACATTTCATACAGAGGATGACAGAAGCATAATTGTATGTGGAGAGCAGCTCGTCATTGGATGTATATCCAGTGTCATAGAGTCATACAGGATGGAAATACACCCTTCAGTCCAGCATGCTGACCGAGTTTCCCTAACTAGACTAATCCTGTTTGCCTTTGGCCCAAATCCCTCTAAATTTTTCCTATTCATGTACCTGCCCAAATGTCTTTTAAATATTGTGATTGTACCTGCTTCTACCTCTTCCTCTGGCAGTTCATTCCACATATGAACCACCCTCTGTGTGAAAAAGTTGCCCCTCGGGTCCCTTTTATATCGTTCTCCTCTCACCTTAAAAAATGACCCCTGGTTTTGAACTACCCCATCCTTGGGAAAAGACCTTTGTTATTCACCTTATCTATGCCCCTCATGATTTGATAAATCTCTATTAGGTCACCCCTCAACCTCCTAAAATCCAGTGAAAAAAGTCTCAGCCTATCCTTATAACTCAAACCCTCCAGTCCTGGCAACATCCTGGTAAATCTTTTCCAAATCCTCACCACTTTAATAATATCCTCCCTATCGCAGGGCAACCTGTATGTAGTACTCCAAAAATGGCCTCACCAATGTCCTGTACAACCTCAGTATGACATCTGAACTCCTTTACTCAAAGGTCTGAGCAATAAAGGCAAGTGTAGTAAACACCTTCTTAATTATTCGGTCTACCTGGGGTGCAACTTTCAAAGAACTATGTATGTGAACACAAAGGTCTCTGTTCAAAAACACTACTCAGGGCCCTATCATTAACTATTTAAGTCCTGCCCTTATTTGTTTTACCAAAATGCAATACCTCACATTTATCCCAATTAAACTCTGTCTTCCACTCCTTAGCCCACTGACCCAATTGATCATGATCCCTTTGTAATCTTACAAAACTTTCTTCACTGTCGATTATACCACCAATTTTGGTGTCATCCACAAAGTTAGCAACCAAGTATCCCAAATTCTTATCCAAATAATTTATATAAATGACAAAAACAGTGGTCCCAGCACTGATGCCTGCGGAACATCACTGGTCACAGGCCTTCAGTCTGAAAAACAACCCTCCACCACCACCTACTGTCTCCTACTGTCAAGCCAATTTTGTGTCCAATTGGCAAGCTCTTCCTGAATCCCATGTGATCTAACTTCACTAATTTAGTCTACCATGCAGTGGTCATACAGTGGACATCAGTGGGCCATCCATTGGACACTGTATGAATAAAAGTTGTTTCACTTTTAATGCAGAACTGCGAGGGGATCACAACTCTCGCCCTCCAGTTTTAAGATCTATTTCCATAGAAGAGGCAATGGCCTTGTGGTATGATCACTGCACTGTTAATCCAGAGACCCAGGCAATGTTCTCAGGATAATGGGAACTGCAGGTGCTGGAGAATTCCAAGATAATAAAATGTGAGGCTGGATGAACACAGCAGGCCAAGCAGCATCTCAGGAGCACAAAAGCTGACGTTTCGGGCCTAGACCCTTCATCAGAGAGGGGGATGGGGAGAGGGAATTGGAATAAATAGGGAGAGAGGGGGAGGCGGACCGAAGATGGAGAGTAAAGAAGATAGGTGGAGAGAGTGTAGGTGGGGAGGTAGGGAGGGGATAGGTCAGTCCAGGGAAGACGGACAGGTCAAGGAGGTGGGATGAGGTTAGTAGGTAGGAGATGGAGGTGCAGCTTGGGGTGGGAGGAAGGGATGGGTGAGAGGAAGAACAGGTTAGGGAGGCAGAGACAGGTTGGACTGGTTTTGGGATGCAGTGGGGGGAGGGGAGATTTTGAAGCTAGTGAAGTCCACAATGAAGGTAACCAGCTAGAAAGTGATGTCCATTTCAAGCCCACCGACTCCCACCCACCCTCCTGCAAAAATTCCCCTATTCCCAATTCCTCCGCCTCCGCCGCATCTGCTCTCACGATGAGGCATTCCACTCCCGCACATCCCAGATGTCCACGTTCTTCAAGGACCACAACTTTCCCCCTGCTGTGGTCGAGAACGCCCTTGACCGCGTCTCCCACATTTCCCGCAACACATCCCTCACACCCCGCCCCCACCACAACCGCCCAAGAGGATCCCCCTTGTTCTCACATACCGCCCCACCAACCTCCGGATACAACGCATCATCCTCCGACACTTCCACCATCTACAATCTGACACCACCACCCCAGACATTTTTCCATTCCCACCCTTCTCTGCCTTCCGGAGAGACCACTCTCTCTGTGAATCCCTTGTCTGCTCCACACTCCCCTCCAACCCCACCACACCCGGCACCTTCCCCTGCAACCGCAGGAAGTGCTACAGTTGCCCCCACACCTCCTCCCTCACCCCTATCCCAGGCCCCAAGATGACTTTCCATATTAAGCAGATATTCACCTGCACATCTGCCAATGTGGTATACTGTTCCATTGTACCTGGTGTGGCTTTCTCTACATTGGGGAAACCAAGCGGAGGCTTGGGGACCACTTTGCAGAACATCTCCGCTCGGTTCTCAATAAACAACTACACCTCCCAGTCGCGAACCGTTTTAACTCCCCCTCCCATTCCTCAGACAACATGTCCATCATGGGCATCCTGCAGTGCCACAATGATGCCACCCAAAGGTTGCAGGAACAGCAACTCATATTCCGCTTGGGAACCCTGCAGCCCAATGGTATCAATGTGGACTTCACAAGCTTCAAAATCTCCCCTTCCCCCACTGCATCCCAAAACCAGCCCAGCTTGTCCCCTCCCCCCACTGCATCCCAAAACCAGCCCAGCCTGTCCCCGCCTCGCTAACCTATTCTTCCTCTCACCTATCCCTTCCTCCCACCTCAATCCACACCTCCATTTCCTACCTACTAACCTCATCCCGCCTCCTTGACCTGTCCATCTTCCTTGGGCTACCTATCCCCTCCCTACCTCCCCACCTACACTGTCCTCTCTACCTATCTTCTCTCCATCTTCGGTCCGCCTCCCCCTCTCTCCCTATTTATTCCAGAAGCCTCTCCCCATTCCCCTCCTCTGATGAAGGGCCTAGGCCCGAAACGTCAGCTTTTGTGCTCCTGAGATGCTGCTTGGCCTGCTGTGTTCATCCAGCTCCACACTTTGTTATCAATGTTCTCAGGATGTGAGTTCAAATCCACAGCAGATGGTGGAATTTGATAAAAATCTGGAATTAAGAGTCTAATGATCACCATGCAACCAATTTCAATAGTTCCAGAAAAACCCATGAGTAATGTCCTTTAGGGAAAGAAACTGCCTTCCTTATTTGGTTTTGACTTTGTGTGACTCCAGGCCACAGCAATGGGTCTTAACTGTCCTCTGGAGTGGACAATAAATGCTGGCCTAGCCAGTGCCATGCACATTCTGTGAATGAATTTTGAAAAACTGTCTCTAGTTAGATCTCGTAGCGTGGCCACTCCTTAGATTTTTTTCAGTGCAGTTACTGTTACATTAATGTAAACAGTTATGCTGTGAGAATGCATGTTTTGATGATGTAAATCACATACCTGATCCAGTTGGATCTGGTTTTCGTTCTGGTTTGATCCCTTTTATCACACAGATACTTTCCATCACCAACTTTATGGGGCCTGGTGGATTTTGCATTGTCTTCACAACTGTGATATCAGCAGGCTTCAGAGTATCCAGAGCAGCTACAGCAGCTTCAAGTGCGGGCATGGCTTCTGCAAGATCTCCTTCACATTCATCCTGGAAAAACATTCCAAGTAATGAAAGTAAAACATTAATTACAACTGCAGAACAATTTCCAGTGTCATGTAAATTATCTTGTGTTGCAGAAAATTAAAGAAAGGCAAACTTTCCTACAACAAACACAGGAGCACCCATTCTCGCCAGTTGCTCATTTCTGAGAACACAATTTCAGACCCCAGTTTGTTCCCTACGCCTCAATAACACATCCATCTCTTTAATTACATCCGTAAAAAGTTTAATAACATCCATAAGCAAAGTAAAATTAGCAATGATCCCTTAGTAAAAACATAATTTACCAAGTTATTTTATGAATTGGTTGATCATGTTATTGCAGTATCTAGCAATTTATCTTCAGATGTCACTGGCACATCTTGACAAAGTTATTTCATATAATCGACTGAGACACTAATTTATGTAGCAGTCTCAGAAATCAGGTCCAATGTTAATATTTAATGACATTTGCAATGATAATAGCAGTGCTGATATTATACTTTTAAAAAATTACACTTAACCAGACTGATTCCTGGATGGCAAGACTGATGTGTGAAGTGAGTATGGATCAGTTGGGACTTTATTCACTGGAATACAGAAGAATGAAAAGGAATCTCATAGAAATCTATAAAATTCCAACAAGACTAGACAGAATAAATACAGGAATGATGTTTCCAATGATTAGTGAGTCCAGAAGCAGGGGTCATAGTCTAAAGATTAGCCCATTTAGGCCACAGAAAGTAGTTTTCAAGAAGGAATTAGATATATCTTTTAGAGCTAAAATTATTCAAGGGTACGGGGAGAAAGCAGGAATGGCGACAGAGTTGGATGATCAGTCACAATTATAATGAATGGTGGAGCAGGCTAGAAGGTCTGAATGGCCTAGTCCTGCGCCTATTTTCCCACTTAACAATCCGGAATGTCATTTGGAAATTCCCAGGTAAAATTGTGTGGAAGAATTTTGCAACTGCTACAAGAAGTCTCATTGCATTGTACCTTAATTTCTTGTGCAGCTGCTGCAGCCTCATTGGCCACAGCTTCATCTGCTGCCACCAGCTCTCTTTTGGCATCAACCTCAACTGTTTCCTCCTCGATTTTTATCATCATCTTGTCAGTCTCAGCAGAAGTCTTAATCAACTCAGGCTGCAGGTCTGTTAGCTCCTTTTGCATTACAGACACCTAATAGCGGGGCACAATTCCATGTACATTACCAATTTTATAAGACAAGGCAAGAACTGAAAATAGATAATAAAATGTGAGGCTGGATGAACACAGCAGGCCAAGCAGCATCTCAGGAGCACAAAAGCTGACGTTTCGGGCCTAGACCCTTCATCAGAGAGGGGGATGGGGAGAGGGAACTGGAATAAATAGGGAGAGAGGGGGACGTGGACCGAAGATGGAGAGAAGAGAGGGGGACGTGGACCGAAGATGGAGAGAAAAGAAGATAGGTGGGGAGGTAGGGAGGCGATAGGTCAGTCCAGGGAAGATGGACAGGTCAAGGAGGTGGGATGAGGTTAGTAGGTAGGAGATGGAGGTGCGGCTTGGGGTGGGAGGAAGGGATGGGTGAGAGGAAGAACAGGTTAGGGAGGCAGAGACAGATTGGACTGGTTTTGGGATGCAGTGGGTGGAGGGGAAGAGCTGGGTTGATTGTGTGGTGCAGTGGGGGGAGGGGACGAACTGGGCTGGTTTTGGGATGTGGTGGGGGAAGGGGAGATTTTGAAGCTGGTGAAGTCCACATTGATACCATTGGGCTGCAGGGTTCCCAAGCGGAATATGAGTTGCTGTTCCTGCAATCTTCGGCTGGCATCATTGTGGCACTGCAGGAGGCCCATGATGGACATGTCATCTAAAGAATGGGAGGGGGAGTGGAAATGGTTTGCGACTGGGAGGTGTAGTTGTTTATTGCGAACCAAGCGGAGGTGTTCTGCAAAGCAGTCCCCAAGCCTCTGCTTGGTTTCCCCAGTGTAGAGAAAGCCACACCGGGTACAGTGGATGCAGTATACCACATTGGCAGATGTGCAGGTGAACCTCTGCTTAATGTGCAAAGTCATCTTGGGGCCTGGGATAGGGGTGAGGGAGGAGGTGTGGGGGCAAGTGTAGCATTTCCTGCGGTTGCAGGGGAAGGTGCCGGGTGTGGTGGGGTTGGAGGGCAGTGTGGAGCGAACAAGGGAGTCACGGAGAGAGTGGTCTCTCCGGAAAGCAGACAGGGGAGGGGATGGAAAAATGTCTTGGGTGGTGGGGTCGGATTGTAGATGGTGGAAGTGTCAGAGGATGATGCGTTGTATCCGGAGGTTGGTGGGGTGGTGTGTGAGAATGAGGGGGATCGTCTTTGGGCGGTTGTGGCGGGGGCTGGGTGTGAGGGATGTGTTGCGGGAAATGCAGGAGACGCGGTCAAGGGCGTTCTCGACCACTGTGGGGGGAAAGTTGCGGTCACAAGAACTGAAAATAGCTGTGTACAATGTATGAATGGTCATACACAATAGATGTTTTTTCTATTGGAACGTAGAAGGCTAAATACAATGTGCAAACAACGTACAAATGCTTTTTTTAAGAGAACAAAATAAAGCAGACCCAAGATTTCATTGCTTGGATTAACACTGGTGCCACAATCATGGAACTTATTTCCCAGCCTGCTGTTGAAGCTCACATTTTTTATTTCTATTGATTTAAGATTGAACCTAGTAACCCATTCACATAAACCTGAATTTTCACAAAAATAGAGAGGCTCTGTCTTTGCAAAAATGGCTCTGGAATTCAAAGTCCCATCCTCAAATTCAGGGAAGAAGAGAAGGAAATGAGGGTAAATTGCAAAATGCACATCCCATGGTTCAGAGAGGCATCTGCCCCTATAAACCAATGGCAGCCTCTAGTCAAATTTTCATTAACAAGGAGTGGAAAATATGGTGAATGCACATTTGACTGGGAAGGAGCAGGTTTAAACTTTGGAGAAACAAAAACAGAGATTGATGGAAACGCTCAGCGTATGGACGTACATGGAATAGTGTAGGTTAGACGGGCTTGAGATCAGTATGACAGGTCAGCACAACATCGAGGGCCAAAGGGCCTGTACTGTGCTGTAATATTCTATGTTCTATGCTCTACATCTGCAGCATCTGTGGAGAGAAATCAGAGTTAACGTTTTGGGTCAAGTGACCCTTCCTCAGAACTGATGGTAGCCAGGAAAATATTGGAATATGTTAAGACCATTCTGGATACGATACTGGTACACTTTTGGGCAATATCCAGTGCCCTTCAAATAGAAGTAAAATGCCCTGTGATTTTTTTTTTAAAGTAGACATGAATGCATGTAAAAAGTGCATAAATTCTTTGGAACAGACTGCTAACAAAGCTGTAGACTGAAGATGTCAAAATAAACTGTCCAAATAACAATCAAGAAGATAATTTTGTATTACTGGATGGTTTGCACATTAATAATGGCCAGTTCATTAAATTTGATCACTATCTTGCCAGTAGATTGTGTTCAGTGGCGTTAAGATCATATATTACTCATCGTACTCCAGGTGCAATTATGTTAAGTCACTGCTGGCCAAGAAGGTCCAATAAAATCAGATTCAATGCCATATTAAACCCAACACGAATAACCAAAATTCAGAGTGATTTTTTAAAAAAAATTATTCGTTTGTGGTTTGTGGGCATCGCTGACTTGGTCAGCGTTTCTTGCCCATCCCTAGTTGCCCTTGAGAAGGTGGTGGTGAACTGCCTTCTTAAACTGCTGCAGTCCACCTGCTGTGGGTCGACCCACAATACCCTAAGGAAAAGAAATGCAGGATTTTGACCCAGCAACAGTGAAGGGACGCAATATGTTTCCAAGTCAGGATGGAGAGTGACTTGGAGGGGAACTTAAAGGTGGTAGTGTTCCCATATACCTACTGCTTCACACATCAAAAACAGTGCCATTGGATTAAACAGGTCAGCACAACACTGGAATTAGTTGATGCTACAGGCTCTTTGGTTATTATATTACTCCCCCACTGCCTTTGTAACATTCTTCTTAATTATCTGTCTATAGAAAGTAAATTGTTGGCCATTTCAGACAACATAAATAAACCAACCAGTGATGGAATTATAATGACTGTGTCAGTTAGTAAACTCACTTGTGAAGATGCGAACTCTAGTTTCTCTAAACCAACAAGATAACGGTTTCTCATCAGGTCAACTTCATGTCTCTTTTTATTGAGCAGAACTTTAAAAGTCAGGATTAACTCCAGGTAAGAAGTAGGCGTCACATAGTTATATCTTCGCAATGTGGAGAAATATTTAGTTGAAATAATTCTTGCACTCTCTTGGAAATACTTGCAGAGCCCAACAACTCTGAAAGACAAGGGCATTGGTAAAGTTCATATTCACAGTGTTCTTTTGTCTACTTCACATCACATGTATTTTCAAAAATTTTAACACAGAATGTTAAAAAGCCACCATATTACCACGCAATTAATTAGTCAATGTTTACCATTTGTAAAACGCTTCTTAATTAGATTTTGCATTTCTTTTGACAAAATGGCACACAAAAATTATAATGAACAGGTGAGGAGAAAATATATATATGATCCTTGTGCATAGGTCAGTTTAGTCTGAAAACTGTGGGCTGGACTATGACAAAATTAACAGATGAACTGTGGTATCAATTATCAGCACCACCTTCTCCACATTTAGGGATGGGGAATAGGGCCAGCCCAGCCACTGACACTTACATCCCAAAAATGAATAAATTTTTTAAAAACTCAAATGTAGTTTAGAACATCACCTAGAACACTGAACGTAGGAAATTGAATTTCCTTATATCGAAAATAATTGTAAGATGTGTGTGGAAATTCCAATAGCTGTAAAGATATGACTGCAATATGGTTACATGGCATCTTCACTACAGTTTTCCCCATAAAAATGCTCACTATGTTGTTTAATTTTAAAAGCTAGAAATATACAATCTCTTTCAGGAACAGAACTTCAAAAGCAATCAAGCTTTATATTTATAATATTATTTACAATGTGACCACAGCACACTCTTCTTCAGTGTTATCTTGTCAACTTCATTTAATAAAACACTGTGGATTATGTCATAGTTGACAATGTATCGACAGTAAACTCGTACAGTTTCAGCAGACCATAGGACTGCTCTTTCTTAGAGACAGTGACAACAGGTAGTGGTTTAACCTGAGAGTCAGGCAAGGGGAGAGGTTGAGAGGAAAGTCCTGCATGGTAACCTCAACAGTCCAACCAACTGAGCCAACCAGCCACACACTATCACTTCATTGACTTTATACTTTCATGTTTGCTCCCCACCAATGCTCAATGTTCAGTACACAGTGAACAATGTTATGGTGGGTATTGTGCTGCACTCACTACTATTTGAGATAAAGGCTAAATGGACAGGCATCTCAAAATGTTGTTTCTGGGCAGTGCAAAAATGACTCACTGCTTTGAAATTAAATGCCATCTGCACACTTACTCTTTCCTGACTTCATAGTCCAATTCTACATCTTCCAAGAATTTGTGCGCCACCATTTCTAAAGCATCACTTGGCCAAACCTTGAACCAGTCAATGGTGCAGCAATTTATAAGTGATGGGAACATTCGCAGACGATTCCGGAAGGAGTCTCCAATTGGGCTCATAACTGTAAGACAAAACTTCCTGTAAGACATTGCAGGAAAAGCATGGTCAAAACAAATCTGGTGTAAAAAGAACTCATTTCAAATCAGATCACCATTGTTAAATTGTTAAATCCTTAGCTGAAAGCCAGGGGGCTTATTCTGAGGGGAAAGACATCAGTTTTAAAATTACAGAGTTCAGGGTTTGCTATTTCTGTCTCTAATTCAGCGGTGGGAGTTATGAGGGTGCGAGCCAGGGGGCAGCTGGGAAGGTAAGGTTTCTGTATAAAACACTTGCCTCGTGAATAGGTGGAGCGAAGCTGAGCAGGAGCAAACACGGCGGACCGAAGATGGAGAGATCTTCATGGAGTGATCGGTTTTAGGGCCTTTTTGAGCCATCGAGCACACCAAATAGAGATGGACAGATCTTCGGTCCACCTCCCCCTCTCTCCCTATTTATTCCAGTTCCCTCTCCCCATCCTCCTCTCTGATGAAGGGTCTAGGCCCAAAACGTCAGCTTTTGTGCTCCTAAGCTCCACACTTTGTTATATAGGATAAAGGTAGCTGGGTGACTGTCAGGAGAGGGAAAGGGAATAGGCAGACAGTGCAGGGATCCCCTGTGGTCATTTCCCTCAATAACAAGTATAAGTATATTGCTTTGGATACTGTTGGGGGTGGGGGTAACCAACCAGGGGAAAACCATAGCATCTGGGTCTCTGGCACTGAGCCTGGCTCTATGGGTCAGAAGGGAGTTGGGGAGGAGAGCAATAGTGATAGGGGATTCAATGGTTAGGGGAACAGACAGGAGACTCTGTTGTTGCAAACAAGACTCCCGGATGGTATGTTGCCTCCTCCTGATATGTTCAGGTGCCAAGATCAGGGGTGACTCAGATCGAGTCTACAGGATTCTTAAGGGGGAGAGTGACCTGAAAAGTGAATATAAGGAGTTAGGTTGGAAGCTAAAGGCAGGATGAGCACAGTAGTAAACTGAGGCTAGGAACACAGAGCGAGTGCAACTGAACACGTGGCTTCAAAGCTGGTATCGGAGGGAGAGCTTCAGGTTTGTGGATCACTGGGATACCTTCTGTGGAAGGTGGGACCTGTACAAGAAGGACAGGTTGCACTTGAACTGGACAGACACCAACATACTGGGTGGGAGATTTGCTAAAGCTCTTTGGGAGGGTTTAAACTAGTTTGGCAGGGGGGTGGGAACCGGAGCAATGGATCAGAGGATGGGGTAGCTGGTGTATCGGCAGATACAGCATGCAGAGAGTCTGTGAGGAAGGATAGACAGTTGATAGGGCAAAGTTGCAGACAGCGTGATGTGTTGAACTGTGGCTATTTTAATGCAAGAAGCTTCAGGAATAAGGGTGATGAACTTAGAGCATGGATCAGTACTTGGGGATACAATGTTGTGGCCATTACGAAGACTTGGATATCACAGGGGTGGGAATGATTGTTGGATATTCCGGGGTTTAGATGTTTCAAAAAAAAATAAGGAGGGAGGTAAAAGAGGTGGGAGAGTGGCATTGCTAATCAGGGATGGTATCACAGCTGCAGAAGGGGAGGTCGTTGAGGAGGGTGTGTCTACTGAATCAGTATGGGTAGAAGTCAGAAACGGGAAAGGAGCATACAGCTTATTGGGAGTTTTCTATAGACCCCTCGATAGCAACAGAGACACAGAAACAGATCGGGAGGCAAATTTTGGAGAGATATAGAAGTAATAGGGTTGTTGACATGGGTGACTTCAACTTCCCCAATATCAATTGGAACTTCCAAAGTGCAAATAGTTTGGATGGTACAGATTTTGTCAGGTGTGTCCAGGAAGGATTTCTGACTCAGTATGTAAACAGGCCGACTAGAGGGGAGGCCATATTGGATTTGGTGCTTGGCAATGAACCAGGCTGGGTGTGAGATCTCTCGGTGGGAGAGCATTTCGGTGACAATGATCACAACTCTCCGACCTTTACTGTCATCATGGAGAGGGATAGGAGCAGACGGTACGGGAAAGTATTTAATTAGGGGATTCAGGATTACAATACTATTAGGTAGGAACTGCGGAGCATAAACTGGGAACAAATGTTCTCAGGTAAATGCACGACAGATTTGTGGAGGTTGTTTAGGGAGCACTTGCTGTGAGTGCTTGATAGGTTTGTCCCACCAAGGCAAGAAAGGAGTGGTGAGGTGAAGGAACCTTGGATGACAAGACATGTGGAACATCTAGTCAAGAGGAAGAAGGAAGCTTACTTAATGTTGAGGAAAGAAGGATTGGACAAGCTTTAGAGGATTACAAGGTAGCCGGGAAGGAACTGAAGGATGGGCTTAGGACAGCTAGAAGCCTTGGTGGGGATAGGATCAAGGAAAATCCCAAGGCGTTCTAGACTTATCTGAGGAAAAACAGGATTGTCAGAGTGAGGGTAGGGCTAATCAGGGATAGTGGAGGGAACTTGTGTAGGAGGTAGGGGATGTCCTTAATGAATAGAGATAGTAGGAGTTTCTGAAGAAGGGTCCAGACCCGAAACGTCAGCTTTCCTGCTCCTCTGATGCTGCTTGGCCTGCTGTGTTCATCCAGCTCTACACCTTGTTATCCTTAATTAATGCTTTGCTTCAGTATTCATCAAAGAGAGGGACCTTGTAGTTTGTGAGGACAGCATGAAACACGCTGATATGCTCAAACATGTTGATGTTAGGAAGGAGGATGTGTTAGAAATTTTGAAAAACATGAGGATAGGTAAGTCCCCTGGGCCAGACGGGATATACCCAAGGTTGCTACGGGAAGTGAGGGAAGAGATTTCAGCCCCTTTGGCGATGATCTTTACATCCTCACTGTCTATTGGAGTAGTACCAGAAGATTGGAGGTTGGCAAATGTTATTCCCTTGTTCAAGAATGGCAATAGGGATAATCCTAGAAATTACAGACCAGTCAGTCTTACTTCTGTGGTGGGAAAGTTATTGGAGAGAATTCTGAAAGATAGTAGCAAGTTTTGAGAAGATTTGTAGCTCAGGTTGAGTTTCTGGATGTGAGTTTGCTCGCTGAGCAGGAAGGTTAGTTTTCAGTGATAATGGGAACTGCAGATGCTGCAGAATCCAAGATAATAAAATGTGAGGCTGGATGAACACAGCAGGCCAAGCAGCATCTCAGGAGCACAAAGGCTGACGTTTCGGGCCTGGACCCTTCATCAGAGAGGGGGCTGGGGTGAGGGTTCTGGAATAAATAGGGAGAGAGGGGGAGGTGGACCGAAGATGGACAGAAAAGAAGATAGGTGGAGAGGAGAGTATAGGTGGGGAGGTAGGGAGGGGATAGGTCAGTCCAGGGAAGACGGACAGGTCAAGGAGGTGGGATGAGGTTAGTAGGTAGGAGATGCAGGTGTGGCTTGGGGTGGGAGGAAGGGATGGGTGAGAGGAAGAACAGGTTAGGGAGGCAGAGACAGGTTGGACTGGTTTTGGGATGCAGTGGGTGGAGGGGAAGAGCTGGGCTGGTTGTGTGATGCAGTGGGGGGAGGCGACGAACTGGGCTGGTTTTGGAATGTGGTGGGGGAAGGGGAGATTTTGAAGCTGGTGAAGTCCACATTGATACCATTGGGCTGCAGGGTTCCCAAGCGGAATATGAGTTGCTGTTCCTGCAACCTTCGGGTGGCATCATTGTGGCACTGCAGGAGGCCCATGATGGACATGTCATCTAAAGAATGGGAGGGGGAGTGAAAATGGTTTGCGACTGGGAGGTGCAGTTGTTTATTGCGAACCGAGCGGAGGTGTTCTGCAAAGCGGTCCCCAAGCCTCCGCTTGGTTTCCCCAATGTAGAGGAAGCCACACCGGGTACAATGGATGCAGTATACCACATTGAAGCGGCTTTGTTAGAGGCTCACTGATGATGTGACCTAGAATGGTGATGAAACGTTTGAAAACTAACCGTCCAGCTCAGCGTGCAAACTCACATCTGAGAGATAGTATTTATGATTATTTGGAAAAACTCAGTCTAACTGGAAATAGTTAGCATGGCTTTGTGACGGGCACGTCATGCCTCACAAACCTTATCGAATTTTTTGAGGATGTGACAAACATTATTGATGACCAGAGAGCAGTGGATATGGTGTATATGGATTTTAGCAAGGCATTTGATAAGGTTCCCCATGGTAGGCTCATTCAGAAAGTATGGAGGCACGGGATTCAGGGAAATCTGGCTGTCTAGATACAGAATTGGCTGTACAGTAGAAGACAGAGGAAAGTAGTCAGACTGGAGCTTGGTGACCAGTGGTGTCCTGCAGGGATCTGATCTGGGACCTCTGCTCTTTATGATCTTTATAAATGACTTGGATGAGGAAGTGGAAGGGTGGGTTAGTAAGTTGCCGATGACACAAAGGTTGGTGGAGTTGTGGACAGCATGGAGGACTGTTGTAAGTTGCAGTGGGACATTGACAGGATGCAGAGCTGGGCAAAGAAGTGGCAGATGGAATTCAACCTGGAAAAGTGTGAAGTGATTCATTTTGGAAGGTCGAATTTGAATGCAGAATACAGGGTTAATGGCAGGATCCTTGGCAGCGTGAAGGAACAGAGAGATCTTTGGGTCCACATCCACAGATCCCTCAAATTTGCCACCCAAGTTAACAGGGTTATTAAGAAGGAGGAATTGGCAGGGGAATTGGGTTTAAGAGCTACAAGGTTATGCTGCAGCTCTATAAATCCCTAGTCAGACCACATTTGGAATATTGTGTTCAGTTCTGGTAGCCTCATTATAGGAAGGATGTGGAAGGTTTAGAGAAGGTGCAGAGGAGATTTACCAGGATGCTGCATGGACTGGAGGGCAGGTCTTATGAGGAAAGGTTGAGGGAGCTAGGGCTTTTCTAATTGGAGCGAAGAAAGAAGAGAGAGGTGACTTGATAGAGGTGTACAAGCTAGTGAGAGGCATAGATAGAATGGAAAGCCAGAGACTTTTTCCCAAGGCAGAAATGATTATTACAAGGGGGCATGATTTTAAAGTGATTGGAGGAAAGTATAGCGGAGATGTCAGAGGTAGGTTCTTTACACAGAGAGTGGTGGGTGCATGGAATGCACTGCCAGCTGTGGTAGTCAGATACATTAGGGGGCATTTAAGTGACTCTTGGATAGGCACATGGATGATAGTAAAATGAAGGGTATGTAGGTTAGTTTGATCTTAAAGTGGGATAACAGGTCCGCTTAACATCATGGGCTGAACAGCCTGCTGTTCTATGTTCTATTCTATTCCATCAAATAGTTAAGATGTCCAATATGAGTATGTAACCTTCATTATTTAATCAATTTATTCCACCATTGTTGCTTTGCTAAATTAGGTACCGCTACTAAAATTTCACAGTACATATTAATTTCGTGATACTTCTTTGCTACTGATGCCTGGGTTAATGGAAAATTGTCTGTCTTAAGAACATCTGTATTAACGATTTGGATGCAAAATAGCAGACATGGTTAGAAAGTTTGTAAACAACACCAAAATTAGTGGTATAGTAGACAGTGCAGAAGGTTCTCTAAGATTACAAAGGGATATTGATGAAATGGGCCAATGGGCTGAAAAATAACAGATGAAGTTCCATCTGGTTAAACACAAGGTATTGTTTCTTGGTTCAACAAACAAGAGTAGGGCTTATACAATTAATATTAAGGCTTTGGATAATGTAGAACAAAGGGACCTGGGGTTTAGGTGAATCGTTGTTTTAAGTTTTTGTCACATATAGACAGGGTGGTTAAAAAGGTGTTTGGCACACTTGCCTTCATTGCTTAGTTCTTTGAGTTTAGGAGTTGAGAAGTCACGTTGAGGTTTTACAGGACATTGCTGAAAATTCTCCTGGCGTACTGTGTCCAGTTCTGTTTGCACAGTTATAAGAAGGATTTTATTAAGCTGGAGAGGGATCAGAAGAGATTTACCAGGATGTTGCTGGGTATGGAAGGTTTGAGTAATAAACAAACAAAGAAACAAAGAAACCTACAGCACAGGAACAGGCCCTTCGGCCCTCCAAGCCTGCGCCGATCAAGATCCTCTGTCTAACCTGTCATCTATTTTCTAACGGTCTGTGTCCATTTGCTCCTTGCCCATCCATGTACCTGTCCAAATATATCTTAAAAGACGCTAACATGTCTGCGTCTACCACCTCCACTAGCAACGCGCTCCAGGCACCCACCACTCTCTGTGTAAAGAAACGCTGGATAGGCTGGGACATTTTTCACAGGAGTGTAGGAGGTTGAGAAGTGACCTTAAAGAGGTTTATAAAATAATGACGGGTATAGATAGAGTTACAGGCAGTGTAAAAGCATTTGGCACCAATCATGCAGCAGAATAGTCCTTGCCAAATTACTCTAGGTTTCTCCAAACCAGATTCAAATTGTATCCACTCTTGTGACACTAACAGTTTTAATTCAGAGCTAAGTTAGTCAATTTCTACCACACAGTATCATCATTGAATTAACATTAAGTGTAGGCCAAACTGAGGGAGATATGGGAGAATGAATAGAAAGAAAGACATACATCGTATTGCATGATCCTAAAGATGATCCAAAATGCCTTATAACCCCAAATAATCAAGAATGCAGTTCACCATCTCTTTCTCAAGGGCAATTGGATGATGAGCAATAAATGCTGACCCAACCAGCAACACACCATCTCACGAACAAATATAAAAAATACTTATTTAAACATTATTATTGCAATGCAAGGATGGGAGATCTTACCTAATACAATGTGTAGATTAGCTTTTACTTTTTCAATAAAGTAATTATATAATGACAGTGGAGTGGCCTCAATTCTCTTTCCATCAGTCCTGGCAACACTTTGCATCTTATCAAGGAGTTCAGCTTTCTCATCTGCCGGGAAGATATTGGGTACATCTCCTGTGTTCAACAACATGTTGATGTCTTCCACAAATGACTCATCTTTAATTTGACTATCACTAAACATAAAGACAGTCTGTTTGCCATCAACTCCAGTCTTGATCATTATCCGTTTAATATCATCTCTCCATTCACTTTTGCCATAGTTCTTTGTGATTTCAATTTGGAAGAGGTTGAACTCATTCATGAAAGTGGACAGTTTTGTAGCACTCTGTCTGCCGCTCCCACCAACACCAACTAGAAGCAAGTGGCCATTGTCTTGTTTTAGCACTCTGCATATTCTGGAGATATGCTCAATGGCAAACCTGAACATGACCAGAGCCATTGGAGCTTTACTGACATTGTTATATTCTGATAGATAATATTCCATCACTGATGTAAGTTGTTTTAAGTCTACAATCTCATCATAAGCTTTTACATTAGAATCTGGCTTTAGAAAATCTCCGAAAAATAGACTGCGAATATTGTCATCGGTAACCTTTCCTGATGGAGTCAAATGGCTCAAAACCTACACAAATAGGTGGAAACAGATGATTAGAGATTTGGTTGTGCATGTTTAATTAATAAAGCACAGACAAGTTAACTTATTTCAGTACTACAATAAGCATGTTCATTATTCACAAAGCAAAGAGAGAGCATAATACCAAACTACTCCTGCCCCGTCAAGGAACCATTGCCGCAAATGCATACATGTAAATGTTAAACGAAAGCATTTTTTTGTCTTGCTTGTAAGAGATTCTCCAGATAAATGACCTTACTCATTATTTTAGCAGAGTGGCATACCTGTGGTCTCAAGCTGCTGAGAAAAAGAGAAGCTGGAGGACAAGAAACAAACACAAAACCTGAAATTATGTATTCATGATACATTCATTTGAAATTCCTCTTGGACATGTTCAATGCAGGCAACACATCCATCTGATGTCAGTAACTCCACTGGAATTATGCAGAACGATAAGGCAGCTGTTTTAATCATTTCTAGAGTAGTGTACCACAGCTTAATTTCAAAGCTATGGTTTAAACAGTAATGCAGTAAATGATAGGTAGATCATTCATTTGACAGAAATCACTGAAGAAGTGAAATAACTTTGGAAGAATTAGCTAAAATCTTGGAGACTCGCTGCATTCTTTTGGGAGTTTGTGATGTAGTGTCACAGGACTGATAATCCAGAACCCAAGCTATTGTTCTGGGAATGTGGATTCAAATCCCACAACAACAAATGGTGAAATGTACTTTCAATTAAAAAAAGCCTGGAATTTAAAGTTGGTTTGATGGTCACCATGTAACCATTGTTGATTGTTGTAAAAAGTCCATCTCTGTAAAATGTCCCATAGGAAAGAAAGCTGTTCCCTTATCTGGTCTGACCTATATGTAACTCCAAACAAACAGCAATGTGGTTGACTCTTAACTGTCCTCCAAAATAGTTTAGCAATTCTACAGCAATTAGGGATGGCCAATAATGTTGGCCTAGCCTGTGGCATGGACATCCCCCATGAATGAATAAAACAAAAAGTATCCATTATGTTCTTTCCTTTATGTAGACATTGGGTTTGATGATAACATTGATAAGAGATAAGCTGTAAAACGACTGTGACCTCTGTAAGTCATGTTCATGTTCTCTAAGGCATTGAAGTCCATACAGCTTGGAGCAGGTTTCTTACCATCTTTTACCATCATTAATGTACAGAGGGATCTTAGGTCAAGTTCATAGCTCCCTGAAAGTGGCAACACAAGCGGATAAGGTAGTAAAGAAGGTGTACAGCATGCTTATCTTCATCACAGAGTCATGCAGTCATAGAGTCCTACAGCACAGAGACAGTCCCTTTGGCCCAAAATGGTCTGTGCCGACCAAAAAATATCCATCCACGATCATCCTATTTCCCTCACTTGGCCTATATCCTTCTGAACGTTTCCTATCATGCATTTGTACTAACGCCTTTTAAATGTTGTTAATGTACCTGCCTCAACTACTTCCATTTGTTGGGCCAAAGGGCCTGTTTCCACACTGTAGGATTCAATGAAAGAAAATAACCAGTTAGACAGCCAGTCTGCCTCACCCTACCAACTGGTATTTTTCATCTGACAGGGGCTTGTCTTCATATTGTAGGATTCTATGAACAAACAGCTCCCACTCCTAGATGTCATGGTAGAGCACAGGACAAATGGGGAATTCCTAACAAAGGTACGCAGGAAAGCCACACACACTGACCAAGTACTGAACTTCAGCAGCAACCACCCAAACACACACAAACGAAGTTGCATGAAAACATTATTTAACCAGGCAACAACACACTGCAGCAGGACAGAGCTACACCGACATGTATTCAAAGACAATGGATATCCAAAAAACTGGGTCAGAAGATGCCTATTACACGAACGACACCAGGAAGATACTACACACCCCAACACACTCATCAACAGCACATCTGAACTGACCACAAGACTCCTACGACTACTGGGCATCAGAGTAGCACACAAACCCACACCAACCCTATGACAACTGCTCACCTGAACCGAAGACCCACTACCCACTATGGACAGGACCAATGACGTATACAAGATTCCCTGCAGAGACTGTGACAAACACTACATCGGACAAACAGGAAGGAAATAAACCACAAGTGTACATGAACGTCAACTGGCTACAAAAAGACACAACCAATACTCACTCATCCCTATCCACATGGATAAGGAGAACCACCAATTCAACTGGGACAACACAATCCAGGGACAAGCAAAGCAGAGAGACAAGCATAGGAATTCCCAGAAGCCTGGTACTCCACGAAGAAAGCCATCAATAAACACAGAACTCGCCCCAATATACACTCCACCGGAAATGAAAACTGGAAGTGAGGTAATCCAGCTCAACGGACTCCAGAGTTTAAATAACAGATGGGAAAACACAATGGCGTGTCATCGGAGGCTGCACTGATGATGTTACCCAGCAGGGTAACAAAACATCTACGGAAAAACAACGAACCAGCTCAGCAAGGCAACCAACCACAACATCCACAACCTGAGCTATAACCCTACCCTAAAACCTTAGAACTAACCAAATTACATCTGGAACACAGAACCTTGCATTTGCCTTCAACTAAGAAAAAATTAAGGGTTTAGGCTGTCTCCTTGGTGCATTTCAAGGGGGTTTGGTCTGGTGCAAAACAAAAGGCAGACTATCAACACTTGCAACACATACTGCCAATTAACATGTTGTTGAAGGACAGAAAACTGGAAGGAAAAGTGTCTGACAGAATGGTGTCTAATGATGGGAGCCCTTGGTTCTCCTCAGAGTTCACAAAATTCATTCACTGACAGAAGTGGGGAAACGACCATCTGCTAGACTTTTCCCAATGGTATTCTTAAGGTGGCATCCAGGAACTTGAGTTATTCCAATGGCAAAGCCAAAATTAGGAAATAAACAGGGGAGACAGGTTAACGGGTGCGGTTAAAAACACTGATTTTCTCAAAGAGGCAGGTAGTTCTGTTTAGCTTGGTCAGCATTCTTCACTGATATGATTGTGGAGTGGTGCACAGGCCATTCAGGCAGTGATGCCTAGCCCCAAGGAACCAAAATAATCCACAGAGTATCAGCTTGAAACCATACAACCTAATTTCTCCCTCAGCACATGGGGCTGCACAGGGCACTGGAGAGGCTACATCAAAAATATTCTGCACTATATTGGCCACTTTATTTGAAGAAAGATGCTAACAAATTACAAGCAGCTCAGAGAAAGTTTATCAGATTAACATTTCCAATGGGTCGTTGCCCAACGGAGGGGCTAGATTTGTATCCACTTGAGTTAAGAAGAACAAGAGATGACTTGAAAATGATAAGATCCTATGATGACAACTAGATGGATGTGCAGAAGATGACTCCTCAGGTGGGAGAATCTAGAACTACGTGTCATGCTTAAAACATGCAAGGTCATCCATTTGAAATAGTGAAAAGGTGATTTTTTTTTCTCTGTAAAGGATTCTGAGAGATTGGAACACTTTTCCTCAAAAGGTAGTGGAAGCAGAGCCTTTGAATATTTTTAAAACAGAAGTTGATAGATTTTTGATAAGTGACAGTAGGATAGGAGATTAAAATCAGATCAGTCATGGCCTAATTGAATGGTGGATCAGGCTCAAGGGGCCAATTGACCTACTGTTGCATCTTTTATACATTCATGGGATGTGGGCATCACTGTCCAGGCCAGCATTTATTGTCCATCCCTAGTTGCCTAGAGACAATTAAGAGTCAACCACATTGCTGTGTGTCTGGAGTCACATATAGGTCAGACCAGGTAAACATGGCAGTTTCCTTCCCTGAAGGACATTCATGAACCAGATAATTTTTCCTGAAAATCGTTTCATAATCATCATTAGACCCTTAATTCCAGTTATTTGTTGAATTCAAATTTCACCATCTGCCAAGACAGGATTTGAATCCAGGTCCCCAGAACATTACCTAGGTCTCTGGATTAATAGTGAAGTAATAATTCCACTAGGCCATCACCCTCCTTTCTATTGCATAGCATAAGATGCTCGGACTGGATTATCTATCAATACCATGCAGTGAACCAAATAAATCAGAGTGATTTGGCAGATGGTACAACAGTTTGCAAAGCCACACATGCAAAATGCAATTACGAAATCAAGGGGATAGGGAATGGGTGGGAACTTGTGGTATAAAACTCTTGTTATTTGTGCAATATTATAAGTATTACCAAGAAATTTCAAACATGAAAAAAACAAGAGAAGAAACACCAGAAATTACCTTATCAACACTCTGTTTGAAGAAATTTGAGGTGGTTTGTTTGATTATTTGGAAAAATGTCTGTCTATCATCGTCCGCAATCAATCTGTCATAAAAAACCCTGTAAACTTCATGAATCCAGAGACGAATCAATTTATCTCCCTCCTGGGAAAGGAATCATACATGGCACATCACTAAAACTCTTTACACTAAAACAGCTGAGCATGAGCTTCAGGATTGAAGAACAATACTATTGGAGGTAAGTCCTGCTACAATTTGCAATACTTACCATTTTTTAATATTCATTCATGGGATGTGGCTGGCGCCAGCTGGGCCAGCATTTATTTCCAATCCCTAATTGCCTTGGAGAAGATGTGTAGGTTAGGGTGCGTTAGCCAGGCCAATTTGCCCAGAGTGTCCAGAGATGTGCAGGCTAGGTGGATTTGCCGTGGGAAATACAGGATTGGGGTTGGGTCTGGGTGGCAGGCTGTTAAGAGGATGCAGTGTGGACTCAATGGGGCAACTGACCTGCTTCCACACTGTAGGGGTTGTGTGATCATACCTGATTCTAAGAAGGTGGTGAGCTGACCTCTCGAACACCTGAATTTCTTGGATCATTGGTACACCCACAGCATTGTTAAGGACGAAATTCCAGGATTTTGACCCAGGGACACAGAAGGGACAGTGATACATTTCCAAGTCAGGATGGCAAGTGGCTTGGAGGGGAACTTGCAGGTGTTCCCATGTATCTGCTGTTGTTGGCCTTTTGGGGCAGTATTTGTGGGTTTGGACAGTACTGTCCAAGCTGCCAGGGTGCCCTTGCTGCACTTCATGCTATCTATCCTGCAGCTTTCCTGTTTGAGTGGTCCTGATGTTTGGAGAATTAACAATTGCTTTGTGAAGGATACAAATTAATACTCTCAAAGGAGGCCTGGTCTTCTGGCATCAGCTCTGAAGATTATGTGACACTTTACCTACTGTAAGCTACCCCCTGTAGTCAGTACTTCAGCCTCTGAGTTATGAGGTCATGAATTCAAGATCCACTCTAAGCTTTACAGAGCACAAAACTCAAGGCTGACACTGGACAGGACTGAGGAGCTGTCAGAGGGTTTGCCCTTCAGATGAGACATTTGACTCACCTGTCTATGGGGTGGGGGTAGGTCTCATGGCATGACGTTAAAGAAGGACAGGGGAGTTATGCACAGTGTTCTGGCCCTCAGTCCCTCAATCAAGTCATAAAAACAGATGAGCTGGTTGGCATGGTGGCTCACAGCACCAGGGACCTGGGTTTGATTCCATTCTCAGATGACTGTGTGGAGTTTACACATGTGCCCCTTGTCGGTATGGAATTTGTCAGGGTGCTCCAGTCTCCTCCAACAGTCTAAAGATGAGCAGGTTAGGTGGGTTAGCCATGGGAAGTGCATGGTTACGCATGTTGGGGGGGTGGCAGTGGATGTGGGTGGGATGCTCTTTAAAGAGACGGTGCAAACTCAATGGGCTAAATGGCCTGCTTCTACACTGTAGGGGTTCTATAGTGATTAATGCATGGCTTTTGTGGGACATTGCTGTGCCATAATTGGTGGTAAAGTGCCTTGGTGATATCCAGTGGACATGTAAAGCATTACATAAATACAAATCTTTCTCTGGTAGTTCAGTTGAACAAAGTCAGGAGTCACACAGCACCATGTTATAGTCCAACAGGTTTATTTAAAATCACAAACTTTCGGAGTACTTCTCCCTCAAGCATGAATTCACTTGATGAAGAATCAGCGCTCAAAAAACTTGTGATTTTAAATAAAGCCATTGGACTATAACCTGGTGTCATGTGACTTCTGACTTTGTCCAACCCAGTCCAACACTGACACCTCCACGTCTTAGCTCAGTTGGAAGCAATGTCTTTGAGTCTTTGCTCAGCCTATCTATGTTGGAAAACCTGTCCCAGGCTGTGCTAAACACAAGGCCTACACTACAAAGCAATTACCTGTAACTGTTCCTGAGAGGCCCCCATGATTGTCAGAATCGTTCATTCTACCTGCACGCCTCAGTTTTGGTTCACAACTCTTCAACTAATTCTACCAAGGCCAAAGCCTCTCTCACAAGCTGTGCTTCCCGAAGTGGGATCGGCACTAATAGCGGTATCACATAGCTGAGGTCCTGAATGCGGAGGCAGCAACAGCCTGAGTCATAGCAGCAGTGCTCCCACTCTAACAGGCTGCTGCTCTCACACCACCTTTTCCACTCCCCCAGCTGTCATTGGGGGATAGCAACAATTTTCAAGGTCGATAATGGGCCATAGTGAGCAAAGGTTTGGGAGGCACTGTACTTGCACATAAAGCAGTGGTATACATGAGAAACGATCTGTAGTGTATGTAAGAAGCAATGTATTTTGTATGTTGGTACTACAACCTGTAATTAATGGGCAGTCCTCTCAAAAAAGAACTAGTGCTGTACTTCAATTTTTAAAAATTCTTTCATGGGATGTGGGCCTTTCATGCCCATCCCTCATGGCTATGGAACTTAACAACTTGCTCAGCCATTTCTGAGGGCAGTAAAAAGTCAACCACATGGGTTTATGTCTGGAGTCACAGGTAGGCCATCAGCTAAGTGTGGCAGAATTCTCTCCCTAAAGGGTAATAGTAAACACCAAAAATAGGAGCAGGAGAAGGCCATTCAGCTCTTCAAGCATGCTCCTCCATTCAATATGATCATGTCTGATCATCCAATTTAGTTACCTATTCCTACTTTCTCCCCATAATCTGTGATCCCTTCAGCGCTAGGAACTATATCTAACTCCTTATGCTTTCTGTGACATGAATTCCACGGGCTCCCCACTCTCTGGGCGAAGACATTTCGCCTCATCTCAGTCCAATATGGCCAACCCTGTATGCTTAGACTATGACCCAGATAGTAAACCCATTGGGTTTTTACACCTATTGATGTTAGTTGCCATGGTCAATTTTAACTGATATTCACTTTATATTCAAGATTTATCAACTCAATCAGCAGCCATGATGGGGTTTGACTGCACGTACCCTGTGATATACACTCTCAATAACATCTAGGTTACTAATCCAGTGGCATTGTCTCTTCATGCATAGTTTTATGAACAAATTTAATTGTAATTCTGTAGATGGTTCATGTATATTTGCAAACAATCTGATCTATTTTTAGTTCACGTAATCGTTTCGATTGCTTTATTCTTTCCCATATCCTGTTTAACTCTTACATTGTGTGTGGTTTCGAATGGATTGTAAGAAGGTTTTCTCACTCACCTTCAGATGGGTATTTGGGCACAACAGCACTCCTTTAATTACTCGAGAGAAATCTCGCAGATTGAACACATAATGGGATTTGGAAGGGGTTGGAAGAAAATTGTCCATTGCAGCTTTATAAACTGCCATGGTAGCTTGTACCATCATCTTACCCAACCTGAAATAGAGAAGAGTTTGACATATTACCCAAAATTCCTGTTTCCTGTTAGTGTCAACAAGCACAGCCATCCTTCTGAGAGTAAACGACACTATGCAACATGCTCCACTTCCCCACCCCTGGGGCAAATCACATTCTTCAATGCATCCCACATCTCCCCACACACCAGGCCAAGGCATATCACAATGTGTACCGCGCCCTCAACGTTCTCTCCCCACCCAAGAGGCAAATCACACTGGCCCAGCTTTCTACGGGAGCAATTCACCTCGATTCAATTCTTCCACCTTTTTATCATAGTCCTGTAAATCTCTCCTCTTCAGGAAATCATCCAAAGGTCTATAGAAAACCTCACGAGGACTCACAGACAGTACATTCCAGACCCTAACCCTTCGATGAACCTTCCTCCCCCACACTCTCAGATAATACTTTTCATACCTTAATCATTTGAGTGAACCTGCCTCTCCCACACTCTCAGACAGTACATTCCAGACCCTGACCCCTTCAGTGAACCCGCCAGCCCCACACTCTCAGACAGACCATTCCAGACCCTAAGCCCTATACATAATTGGTGGATGTTGCAGCTAATCGATATTGGGTGTCATACAGCATGGCAGCTCAGGGCCTTTGGGCCTATTTGAGTGAAGTTTGAGAATGTGAGGAGTTAATGTCTGCGGTCTACATGTAGAAACTGAAAAATTTGATTTTGTTTCATTGAAATTTGTTGACCCCTACCGTAGAAAGGTGTTTTCAAATCCTTTCGCAAAGTGCCAATCAGAAATGGAAGTGAAAATCTTCATCATAGTATCATCATCGAATGAATCAATGGAGACGATATTGAGATGGCGAGTGAAACGGCCTGTGAGGTAAACAGAGAAGTGACTTCCAAGAAAGTGGACAGTAACAACTTGGATTTTATGGCTTATGATACTGATCATAAGGTGTTTGTAGCTGTATGTGAACAAACACTGCTAAATTTACTACCTCATATTGGTCAAAAAACCCAACACCTATAAGTAGCGCAGTGTCAACCTCCAGGTGATTTTCCCATAATTTTGCACCACTGACTCTGCAGTCCATTATTTTTCAGTACAATTACCACACTTACAAATCCTTTTTTAACCATTTTCCCATTGAAAGGATTTCGTTATGAATTATTTTAAAATGAGCTGTTAAATTAAAACTGGCACCAAAAGCAGGTTGCAAATGACAACATATCTTTTCACTCTTTGGGGATGTAGAATGATGTGGGCATTGGACTGCAGTAGTTGGAAAACCAAGGGAGCTTTGCAATTTGAAATTCAAGTGTTGCGTTTTGTTAAGCTGTGCAATGCCATGTTGCTTTTTGAAAGCAGTAAGGAGGGGGGAATTCACAGAGAATCTTTCAAGTTAAGAAATGTTGAAAGGAAACATTAAAAAGCTGTGAGTGACAACGGCAGTACAGCGGAAGAAACATCCAGAGCCTGTAGACATACATCTCTCTCTCTCTCTCTCTCTCTCTCTCCACCACCCTGCCCCTCATGGGCAAAAGACAGAAAAATCAGGAAAACGTTTCTAAAAATTCTAAATCAAAAGAAAACAACTGAATTGTAGAATTGTTGTCACCTTACAGACAACAGTAGGTCACCCCTGCAAAAATCAAAAAGGACTGTGGGAAAATAACTTACCACTTTGTGCTCTGAACTTATGATCTTCAGAACTTTGCTTCCACTGTCTACATCTTTATTCCAGCCACAGTCCCTGTGTTAAACAATTTGTCTCTCGTCTCTCTTAAAAGTGATTGACTGCATGTATTTGGGCTTTTAAAGAAGTACAGTTTAAGTTACATAAATTAGGAATCTTCTTTTCAATGGCCTTGTTAAAGTTGAGTATGCCACAATAAATAGTTATTATTACGTTACTTAAGAAAACTGGGGTGACTTGCATTTGTCCTGAGTAGCAGTCAGTCTGACAAATTGGTCATTTTGGGGGTCTCACCGGGATTTTGTGCATTTATACATTTTGCAACAGGTTGTGGAACAGTGGAATACGATTATTGAGGCAAAAACTATTCCCAATTTAGTCATGACAAAGACAAAAAAGCAAAGCACTCCCGACCTGATAGGCACATTGGAATTCAGGCACAGTCTCTTCAGGCACCATTCTGCATGCAATGAGTAGCTCTCACATTCACTGTTATTGTAGTAATCCTACACGTTTGTTCCTTGTGAGAAGTGAATTGTACTCCCGGTGTTACACAGTTTTGCCTGAAAAATGACTCTGGCTTGTCAGAACATGACACAATTATAGAGACAGGGAAGCAGCCGAAACCTGTTGCTAAGGTGAGGAAAAGGCAAAAGGCTGAAGTAAATTGACATTGATTCGGATGCAGAAGTTTTCAAACAACTCTTAACAATAAGAGAAGCCTCGTGACATTTTTTGTACTGTTATGCAAAAATATAATTTATACCCATTGGGACTACCTAACTTGAATTTTAACTGTGGATCTATATGAATCACCCTAAATGAAATTTACAGTTTACATTTCTATTCAAACCTCCATTATCTAATATATGCTCAATATACTTTAGAAAGACTGAATAGATTTGTGCTTAGGACACACTTGGGCTGGAAAATTTCTGAGGTAGAGTGTCCTGTCATGGGGGGTGGGCTGGTGGAGAATTAATTCCCCACTCCAGCCAACTCTCCTCATCTCAGTATTAAATGGCATGGGACTGCTGACATTGGCTGGGGTGCTCTCACTACCAAACTTCCCAATGGTGGGATGGGCCACTTTACCAGCAAACTCCAGCCCCAGGTTACATTATTCCATAACAGTATAGAACAGGTGAAGTCAGCTTGGGTAAAGGTTAAGATGCTTGGTCTGTAAAGATGAATAAACAGCTCCATTGACCCTGATCTATAATAGACTATGATTCCCAAAAACCCTTTACATCAACTGTTCACTCACTGTGGGTGAAAAGAAAGGAAAATATATCTCTAGATTGTACCCCAAGGTGAGGCCGAGAGGCACCTTTTGTTGGACTCTTCAACCTGATTTAATTTGGTATCTGCTCAGGGTGACTGACTGTCCCAACTTTTACAAGATCATTCCTTGAAATCTCCAATTGTCCCATGCCCTGTATGTTTTTATCATCCCCAGAATGTCATTTGCTCCATGTTTGTAAGACTGGGACTCCGTCCACTTCCTGCTTACAAGATTGCAAATTGTGCCAGAATTCGAAACAACTCAGGTATGTTTCCATTTGCCACCATGAAACAAACAGGCAGCAGATCAGGACAAGTTGCACACAGAACAGCTACTCCAATAATTTATATTTGAATTCCAGACGTAAGGCTCCGCCTGAATTCAAAAAAACCTGTGATGAAATTCAGACACACTTTTAAAAATATTATCCCAGTTAGCAATGATTGAATCTTGTAATTATGAAGCTAAGAAGCTACATAAACTGACTAATGCTGCAATGGGTGTAAAATCAATAATAACGTGCCACAATTCTCTAACATTGCAAAATTCCTACCTGTTATGTCATTCCTCCCCCCACCAGGAGGCCCCATTGCTGAAATAAACAGTACATTTATGATGGTCAGCTTTGACGTATCTTTCCGATCATACCAGTGACCATGATCTATCCACTGTCGAAGGAGCTCAATTGGTGGTTGGGCCCCATAGACTTCTTTTGCAGGCATATTCAGATCATCTAGAATTAACATATGAAATACCTGAGCTTTATGAAAGGAAAACAAAAACTCAGGCACCATCTCCCAGTAAGATTTGTAATACTTGATTGAGCGAGCCAGAGTTTAGGTCAGCATTGCGAACAATGCAACATTCCCTCACAGGTGAAGGCCTTAGTTTTACCAGACCATACGGCTGCTCCCTCTTTAGGGAGAAGTGACTGGTGGTGGTTTAGAATCATGGGATTCCTTCTGTGCAGATAAAGGCCATTCAACCAACTGAGTCTACACTGACCCTCAGAAGAACTTCCCACTCAGACCCACCCTATCCCTATAGCCCACATTTACCATGGCAATCCACTTAACGTGCACATCTTTGGGCTGTGGGAGGAAACTGGGGCACCCAGTGGAAACCCACGCAGGCACAGATACGACACAGTGTCAGTCCACAGTTTCACTCCATTTATGGAGTCGGACTTAACCCACATGTTTCTAATTTGGCGGGGGCAGGGATAAAGTTCAACCAGCTGGTATCTAGGAGAGGCTGGTGGCACAGCGGTGATGTCATTTGGCTGATATTGAAGAGATCCAAGGTAATATTCTCCTACTGTGGGCTCAAAACCCATTGCCACAGTAGTTTGTGGAAGTTAAATACAATTATAGATTTGCTCCAGATTTCGCTTCCACAACCATTGCCGCATTTCTGAGAGCTGAATCTCCCCTCACCAATGCACACAAGTCCTTATCACCACTGTCAACATCCCACGGCTCCAACCACTGTTGTCCTAACCCCCACCTGGGTGGCTCAGCGGTTAACACTTGCTGCCTCACAACGCCTGGGACCCAGGTTCAATTCCACCCTCAGGTAACTGTCTGTGTGGAGTTTGCACATTCTCCCTGTGTGCGCATGGGTTCCCCCTGGGTGCTCTGGTTTCCTCCCACAGTCCAATGGTGTTCAGGGTTATAGAGAAGGAGGGGGTTGGGTTTGTGTTGGATCTTCTCCAGAGGGTCGATGGGCTGAATGGCCTGCTTCCACACTGTAGGGATTCCATGATTCTACAACCTCTCCACCAAACATACCACCCCACCATCCTGATCCCTGAACCCACTTTACTGGAAGATGCTGCTATGATGGTGGCGAGATGTCTCTGAAACTGAGTCACCTTGCCTAGTCATTTCAATGATATTATTAATTTTGTTTAAATAAATATCAACATTCCATTGTTAAATTGAAACATTGAATAGATTTTTGGTGAGGAAAGCTCTTGATTACACACAAACTAGCTGAAATTTCAATCACTCACCTACAAAGGCAATGGATTCCTTCCCCACAGGTGGGCCATAAACACCTTTCCTCCTCCTGTCCAGTTTGGACATTATAATGTCTTGTGTTTGGTTGGCTGATGTTCTGGCAGAGAGGCTGATGCAGTTGGGAATGTAATGCTCTTTGGGCAGATGCATGAGGAAGTTGTTCGTGATGGCAGATTTACCAGTGCCAGTGGGTCCCAGTAACAGCAAAGGTACTTTGTGTGAGATATAAGTGTGTAAGAAAAAACTCTGCCTGGCAGTTTCCATGGTAGGAATAATAAGATCTGAAACCTGGAAATCCAGAGAAATTAAGACAGTAAACATCAAAAACATTACAACTGTAGATATTTCCCATGAACCAGGCCAGACACATTATGCTGAAGTGGAATATTCTCAAAGGAAAATATAACAATGCTCAAAAGCAGTTTGTGCCAATGGATTTTATCACAAATCGTTGTATATTGTATCTGATGGCGCAGCTTTGATCTTATCAATCACTCAAGAATGCACAATGACACATATTCTGGAGTAGGCAGAATTTGAACTTAAGATTCCTGGCTGAGAGGCTGGGACACCACTAGTCAAAAGTTCCTTGGTTTGCACCACAAAGTCCTTCATATCCCAGTTATACATATTTCCCAGTCAAGCTGTTCAGGCATATTATTACACACTTCTGGAACAGATGGGATGAAACCAGGCCTCCTTGCCCAGAGGTAGGGGCACAACCACTGTGCCAGTAAAAACCCATTTTACAGTTATATTTTCCTCTTCTTATGTGCAAAAGTGCTCTTACACACAACTGAATGTTATTCTTCTATCGCCAAATCCATGTTACATCTGTATATTTTCTTATAAACCTATTCAGAGATGTAATTACGCACTTATGGAGCAGATGAGACTTGAACCCACGCCTCTCAGTCCAGTGGTAGGAATGCTACCACTGAGCCACAAGATGGTCCCTCATGTTACAGTGATAACTAGCATCCTTGCACCTGTTTTATATTAAACAAAAAGCGGGGGGGGGGAAGTCAAAAGTT
Source organism: Stegostoma tigrinum (assembly GCF_030684315.1). Lineage (NCBI taxonomy): Eukaryota > Metazoa > Chordata > Chondrichthyes > Orectolobiformes > Stegostomatidae > Stegostoma > Stegostoma tigrinum. The sequence continues at coordinate 49,245,678 of NC_081376.1, read as the reverse complement.
CCTTGGTTTGCTCTCTAATACAGTGTCTCGGCAAATCAAAATTGGTTTGCAAACCAATCAGTATGCAGTAAACAGGATAACAAAGTGTGGAACTGGATGAACACAGCCGGCCAGGCAATATCTTAGGAGCTTTTGTGCTCCTTAGATGCTGCTTGGCCTGCTGTGTTCATCCAGCTCCATACTTTGTTATCTCAGATTCTCCAGCATCTGCAGTTCCCATTATCTCTGACAGCATGCAGTAAAAATTGTTGCTCCCTTTGAAATTTGGTTCTCTTGCATCTGTCCTGACAAATGCAAAGTTCAACTACATACTCTTTCTTCAATACTCAGGTTCTTTATAACCAAGTGACTATTCATGTCCTAATTACAGAAAGTTTCATAATGTTTGGATTAATTCATGTACCTAAATCCAATAAACCTTTTAATGATTATATCCTAGCGTATTTACTATCTAGAATATGTTAAATAAAAGAGAATTGGAGATTTTTTAGGGTGATAATAATAATAAAGATGGCCAAAACTCACAAAGTTCTGACAACACATTGAGCTAGCTGGGCCAACCTTGCTTCATTTACAAGATCCCACGACAGTTCTTTAAATGCGTTCAAATCAAATTGTTCCACTTTATGGATCGTAAGTGATGAGTTCAATAAAGTTTCTCAGAAATTGAGCAAATAGGATCAGCAATGATTGGTGGGATACGGGCCAAATGCAACAAATAGGACTAGTTTAATTTGGGAAATCTGGTCAGCATGTACGAGTTGGATTGAAGGGTCTGTTTCCATGCTGTACAACTGCATGACTGTGAAATGGAAAGGGTGGTGAATCTCTGCCCTTAAGGACAGTAGAATATATTCAGAACTAAGACTGAGAGATATCTGGACGTAGAGATAGTGTGTGAAAATGCCGCCGAGGTAGAAGATCAGCCATGATCTAGTTAAATGATGGAATAGGCCAAAGGGGCTGAATGGCCTGTTGTTATTATCTACGTTTAATTGTGGGGGTCAATATCAGCTATACTTTGGGCCTGTAAGAAATTTTTTACTAAAGTCAAAAGTCTTTTTCTTTAAAATTTGGATTACAAGTAAAGTCTAAATTTGGTGCAAAAACAAACCAGCGTAAGTTCTATTCCTTTGCTGCTCGGGTATAAAGACTAGCGTCAGAATAAAGAAATTAATCTTGCTATTGTGGAGATCAATATTAAGTGTAATGCTGATCTCAGCCTAGAAAAAGACGGTAATTAAACACAGACAGCTGACGCGGAATGTCCCAGCTGGAAGAGGCAGGCTGACCTTGGCACCAGCAGGGATGTCTTGATCTTTTGTGATGTAATCAGTCCACACTGTCCACTGGCCACTACCTGTCTTTTTGAAATAATAATCGTAGACGCTTCCTACACAAAGACCAGGAAAAGAAAGCACATTAACCTTTCAGCCATGTTCTTAGAAATAGGATACATGCATTTTATAAATTTCACATTCCAACCTCTCTCAGGGAATATATTGTTTTTAGTAAGTTTGACGCTCTTTGGGCGTGGGTTGTGGTCATCCATTCCCAAAATCAAATTGCGGAAGAAAACATCAAACTTCTTGCGGCTTTCCCCGTTGATTGTGGCACCAATAGCCCACACGGTGGCAAAGAGGAATAAACCCTGCAGCCAGAGGGTGATTTGCTGGCTCGACATTTCTTCATTATCCTCTTTTCCTGACTGAGCTATTTCATCTGTAGGTTGGAAAAATACAAACCAAGCGTTAATGACACAACTCGCCATTGTTTTTCTTAGTATAGGGAGGATGAATATGTGAATGACGATGACATACATGAAGATGTAAGTCAAAAATCAAGAACCACTTGTTTTTGAAACTCTTATTTTACAACATTACAAAATGTACTTTTCTGTTTTCCTTACCTTCTCCTAGCCCACAATATAAAGGTGACTGTGGTTTTCAACAAACATAACGTAACACCATGTGTTAAAATATAGTCAGAAGTAAAATAATTTCCTCCTAAGTTTCAACAGTTTTAGGAACTTACACTTTCCTAACCAACTTGTTCAAGGATGTTGTGACCCACTTCTTGAGCAGATAGGACTTAAACATCAGTCTCAGAGGTAGGGAAGCTACCACCCCACCACAAGTGCCCTCAGCCTGAGGAATTTGTTATTCCTTCAGTGATTAATAAGATTAGTACTGAGTGATTGATCGCTATGTTACTGGAATGCAATTAATACGAACATATTTCTGCTTGTACTTCAAACATATTCCACTGTTCCAAAACATTAGCATTGCCAGAAAACTATATTTCAGGCTACCTAGAAATTTGTTTTTTTCCTGTATTCTTTCATGTGACAAGAACATCATTTACAAGGTAAACATGACACTTAGGAACGTATATAACAAGGAAAGGTTCAGAAGAATGTGGGCCAGGACCAGACAGATGGGACAAGTTTAGAGATAGTAGAAACTGCTGATGCTGGAGAATCTGAGAGAATACAGTGTGAGGCTGGATGAAGACAGCAGGCCAAGCACCATCAGGGGAGCAGGAAAGTTTGACGTTTCGGGTCAGGACCCTTCTTCGGAAATGGGGGAGGGGAAGGGGATTCTGAAATAAATAGGGAGAGAGAGGGAGGCTGAATGGAAGATGGATAAAGGAGAGGATAGGTGGAGAGGAGACAGACAGGCCAAAGAGGTGGGGATAGAGCCAGTGAAGGTAAATGTAGGTGGGGGGTTAGGGAGGACGGATAGATCAAGGAGGCGGAATGAGGTTAGTGGGTAGGAGATTGGGGTGGGGCTTGAGGTGGGAGGAATGGTTTGGGAGGCGGAGATTAGCTGGGCTGGTTTTGGGATGCAGCGGTTGCAGGGGAAAGTGCCGGGTGTGGTGGGGCTGGAGGGGAGTGTGGAACAGACAAGGGAGTCACGGAGAGAGTGGTCCCTCCAGAAAGCACATAAGGGTGGAAAGGGTCTAGGCCCGAAATATCAGCTTTTGTGCTCCTAAGATGCTGCTTGGCCTGCTGTGTTCATCCAGCTCTACACTTTATTATCTGGGAATAGGGGATGGCCTTTTTACAGGAAGGTGGGTGAGAGGAGGAATATTCTAGGTAGTTGTGGGAGTCGGTAGGCTTAAAATGGAAATCGGTTTCCAGGTGGATGCCAGAGATGGAGACAGAGAAGTCCAGGAAGGAGAGAGAGGTGTCAGAGATGGTCCAGGTAAACTTAAGGTTGGGGTGGAAGGTGTTGGTGAAGTGGATGAACTGTTCGGGCTCCTCATGGGAACTCAAGGCAGTGCCGAAACAGTCATCAATGTAACGGAGGAAGAGATGGGGGATAGGGCCAGTGCAGCTATGGAAGAGGGATTGTTCCACATAACCTACAAAGAGGCAGGCACAACTTGGGCACATGCGGGTACCCAGGGCCACCCCTTTTGCCTGTAGGAAGTGTGGTATGAGTTTAGTTTAGATTGTGTTCAGCATGAACTAGTTGAGCTGAAGGGTCTGTTTCCTGCTGTATGACTCAAATGTGTTGCTCATCCCTAAGTGCCCTTAAATGCAGTGGCTATTATAGATGCCCAGCTAAGAGGCAAACACTTGAAGCTGTTGTGTGGGTGACTTCTAGGCCAGGAGTTCTGGGTGTGAGCCCTGCCTGCTCTAGAGGTGCGCCTGAACAGATTGATTAGAAAACCAGTGTTGGTTTTGACAATTACATTTAAGTTTTTGGCTGAATAGTTTGAGAGAGTAGGTGATAAATCCTCGTCTAAAAAATGTTAGCCACTTTTCAGTGGAGTTAGATATAGGGCACATCGGGTGGGGATGGCAGATTCTCCTCCCTAAAAAGGATTAATGAACAAAATGACTTTTTAATGATAGCTGGCATGTTCACTGTTAACAGTATCTAATGTTACATCTCAAATAATTTAATCCCACCGGCTGCCATGGTGGATTTGAACTCACGCCCCGCAGCATTAGCCTGGACCTCTTTATCCAGAGGCATTACCATTGACCCACTAAAAACCCTTTAACAGCAGGATAGAAAGATCCAGAATTCAGCACTCACCCATTAAACAAGAATAAAGCCTCATCATACAATAGGCCAGGTGCATTGGAGAAGTCTGCACAAAGAACTTGCAGTGCAGCCGGGTAAAATCCAAACATGGCTGAATGAGCCAGTGGAACATGTCGTTGATCTGAAAGCAAAGTGTCTCAGTGATTTACATGAGAATTTCTAGAATCTTGAAAATAAATCCTCAAAGTTCTGTTTTTGCTTGTTCATGGCATGACAATGTCATTGGCTAGGCCAACGTTTATTGCCTATTCCTAATTGACCAGAGGGCAGTTAAGAGTCAACCGCATTGCTGTGGGTCTAGAGTCACACGGACAATAAATACTGACCACATCCCTTGAAAGCGTAAATTTTAAAAAATGGCAGAGCAAGAACCAATTTGGAGCTCAGTAGTTGCCTAGACAACCAAAGTACAGGAACAGTGGGGCACAGACCAAGAGCCAAATGGGTATTTCTCACCACTTCAAGGCCAGGCGTTTGCCCATTTGAAATTCTGGATAGATTATGATCAAATTAGCATCAATACCAAATAAAATAGGTTTAGATGATGGGAACTGGACTCGAACGTTCTTGCGCTGTCAGTGATCACCAAATTTTAGGTACCTAATAATCAAATTTTGTAGAATCAAAGATAATGGGAACTGGAGATGCTGGAGAATCCAAGATAACAAAGTGTGAAGCTGGATGAACGCAGCAGGCCAAGCAGCATCTCAGGGGCACAAAAGCTGATGTTTCAGGCCTAGACCCTTCATCAGAGCTTTAGAATGGTTGCAGCACAGAAAGAGGCTATTTGGCCCAACATGCACTTCCTCGCTGTCTGAAGGAACAATTAACTTTGTGCTATTCCCCTGACTTCTCCCAGTAGGCCTGCAATTTTCTTTCCTCCAGATAATTATCCAATCCTCTTTTGAAAGCCACAAGTCAATCGGCCTCCAACACACACTCAGCCAACTCAGACCCTAACTACCTACTACATGAACAGGCTTTTCCTCAATTCACCAATGCTTCTTGTGCCGATCACCTTAAATCTGTGCCCGCTGACTCTTGATTCTTCTCCAATGAGAACCGACCCTCTCTATCTGCCTCTGTCCAAGTCCCTTCATGATTTTGAACACGTCATTCAAATCTTCTCTCGGCCTTCTTATCAGGAAGAAAAGCTTTTGTGCTCCTGAGATGCTGCTTGGCCTGCTGTGTTCATCCAGCTCCACACTGTGTTATCTTGGATTCTCCAGCATCTGCAGTTCCCATTTTCTCCTATACACTAAGATCTAGTTTGTTGACACATAGACCACATATACAGAATCTACAGGTTAATCGGCAGAATCACAATAATGGAATTACAAATGTACACAAACAAGATTACAGCTGATTTCACAAGAGGAGGGCAACCTTTGGTATTGAATTTTGTAACTAGACCTTGGACTCAGGTGTATTATGTGACTGTGTTGACCAATACTGAGACATTTAGGCCACAGTTAGGAGTTAGGCCACCAATCAGCCATGATCTCACTGAATAGCAGAACAGGTTCGCGGGGCTGAATGGTCCATTCCTATTTCTGTGCTCTTATTTTGCAAAGAAGCAGAAAATTCAAACTGATACATGAGAAAAACTCACCGTGTAAGAACGTCATACGACATGAAAAAGATTTCTGAGGTTCACAGTTGCCCACTTGATTCACACGGTGCTACTGTCAACAACTCTGAATAATAACTCTGGCAATTTCTAGTCACAGCTAACTCACAGCTTCCCAAAGTGGAGGTCTGGAATTTGAGTTGAAATTTTGAGGTAGTGAGCTCCAAGGCAACATTATTCCAATACTGTCTCAGCTTGCTCTCCCAATCCCAGAGCCCACCAAGGGGTTATGGCTATTTTCACATCTTCAAAATGTGGACACTGTAGGAAAACGTTTGAGAAGCACTGATTTCCAACAAAATATAAACATTTAAAAATTCGGAGTTACCAGTTCTTTGTGCTCAGCGGTAACGGTGTCTGGCAGGGTATCCATGTAAGAATCTTTCAATGGTGTCCAGCCCAGCTGATGGGGTTCCAGGTAAATCATGCCACATCTGGTCAAAGAGGAAATAAATTAACACTTGCCCACAGTGGCTGCATCCTGTGCCAGTAACTGATATTATGGACCAGACCAGACCCTCTTCAATATATTTTAAGAAGGTGGATTACACCCTAACTTTTTCTTATTTAAAGGTATACGTGAAGGTCCATGTTCCAGATGCAATGCAACTGGTCAAACAACTTGAATTTAAGCAAAACCCAATTTATTTAAATACTGCAGTTAAAATACAAAAGAAAGAGGAATTTAGAATAACTTAACTATAAGAAAACTTAACCATACAATAGATACAATACCCATCACTAACTAATTGTTCCAATATAGTAACATTCCAGAAAAGGTCCCGTTAGCAAAAAGGCAAATTCATGGTCAGATTCTCACATGCAGTTCTCCAATCCAGGAGGAAAAAGCATCAAGAGAAGTTTAGTTGCATTTCTTTTCAGAAGAACAAAGAGGACAGCACAGTGGCTCAGCACAGGGACCCAGGTTCAATTCCATCCTCAGGCAACTAACTGTATGGAGTTTGCACATTCTCCCCGCATCTGCATGGGTTTCCTTCGGGTGCTCTGGTTTCTTCCCACAGCCTACACATGTGCAGGTAAGGTGGATTGGCCATGCTAAATTGCCCATAGTGTTCAGGGATGTGTAGTTTAGGTGGGTTATAGGGGGATGGGTCTGGGTGGGATGCTCCTAGTGTCAGTGTGGACTTGGTAGACCAAAGGGCTTATTTCCACATTGTAGGGATCCATTGGTCCTCTGAGGAAAATTCAGAAAGTCTAGCAGCCAGGAGACTTTCACTGAAACTTCCAACTCTTTTGAGATCCCAAATGCTTCTGCTTCCATTGTTCCAACTTTTAAAAAATCTCCACAGCCTCACAAAAAGTTTACTTTCTCAGAGACAGCTTTGTTCCTCTGCCTTACAACCTCTCTTCGAAAACAAAAGGATAAAACAACTAGTTAAAGTGACAGCTTCATCACATAATCTCTCAGCTGATCATTACCTGCTAACAGTTGCTGGGGAAGCCTGTTCCAAATCCGCTGGCTCAAATATTAAATTCATTTTAGAGCTCATTTGGATAATTTCACCACTCATCAAACACAACTAGAAGACAAATGACATGTAAACAATGGTGAGTGTCACACAGCACGAGCAATATTACCCCATGGGTCTAAATAACAAGCATTCTGTACTATTGATGAGCACGTCTTTCTACTGTTCTTCCAATTGGAACATTAAACACAATCTTGACACTAATGCTTTACAACTATGAAAATTTCAAAAAAAAGAACTCAAACACTAAAACATATTCTCTCATCATCTTGTACCATTCAATATTTTGCTACAATGAACATAACCTGACCTAGGGTTTTGTCTAATGCTGTTGATAAGCTGACTCGCAAGAGGTACGTAACATCATCTCACCCTTTGACTTTCCTGCCTTTTCTTTGAGGACACTGCAGAACGCTGCTAAGGATATTGACAAATAGTGTGTCTGAAAATAGCAGCAATTTGATCACTACACCCCTATGTTTCCTGAATATAATTGAAATAACATCAAGATAGAAATATTTCAGGTAAATATGAAGTCACCGGCATTAATGATCCAATTCTTGTAGGATCCTGGTTAACTGAGTGTTCGTAGCAGACAACTAACCAGGTTCTGTAATCCCATTATGATTCACCCCCTTTCTGGCCAGAAGTTTGACAAAAGACCCAAGATCGCCAGGTTGTGGTGTTTTCTCAGGCAGTTCTGCCAGTGTCCTACTAAATTAGCAGCAGGAACCCAGAAAGTGGTGCACCGATGTCATTTTAGCACCATGAAGCCATCTCCCGAACAGCAGATAGCCAAGTATTAGAGATAATGGGAACTGCAGATGCTGGAGAATCCAAGATAATAAAGTGCAGAGCTGGATGAACACAGCAGGCCAAGCAGCATCTCAGGAGCACAAGAGCTGACTTTCAGGTCTAGACCCTTCATCAGAGGGCTCTGATGAAGGGTCTAGGCCCAAAACGTCAGCTCTTGTGCTCCTGAGATGCTGCTTGGCCTGCTGTGTTCATCCAGCTTCACACTTTATTATCTTGGATAGCCAAGTATAACTGATGAGCTATGTTGAACCACGAGTGCAATATGGGAGTAGAGTAGCTGCTAGCTTAGGATAGGCTGTATTTGTTTAAATAAAGAACTTCTATACGAGAACCCAAAACCATCGCAGTATTGTTTAGCTGTCTAAGGGAAGAGGTGTGGAGTAGATTGGTGAAAGCTCAAGCAAGAGAGAATGTTTCTCTTGGATGCATATTCCATATTTTTTAAAAGTTAAAAGAAAAAGTTCAGGTGTGGTGTACAGGTAATGTCACCCCATTAGGAACCAAAAAGGTCCAGCCTGGATTCAAATCCTACTGACACAGTTTGAGTTCAATGATTAAATCTTGAGCTATAAAGCGCTATTGTCAGTAATGGTAACCATGACAACATAGGGTGGACAATCTCCACCTACATTTTATGGTCTTATTAACAATTGTCACTTATTGCAAAACAAAAAATCGTCCGCGAATGTCCTTTTCGGAAGCAAATCTGCTGGACCACACATGACTCCAGACCCACAGCAATACGGTTGACTCTTAGTCACCCTCTGAAATGAGTGAACCAGCACTTCCAGGTCAACTGGAGATGGGCATCAAAACTCGTCCTTGCCAGTGATGCCCAAATCTGAAATAAACTTAAAAAGGGATCTCCAGGTGTTCAGTAAATCATTGATTCCTAGGCCCCTTGGCTTTCTGAGGCAGGCAGATTTGTTGTTGGTTATTGTTTGTGTTTAGTGAAAATCAATGTCCATCAGGCTTCCAGTAGAAGTCAATAACCAATGCAGCACCTTGTACCCTCTTGCCAATGTGACAGTGCTGGAATGACCCACATTCCCATGGAAGAATAAAGAAAAACACCAAACTAAAAAATTGCAGGCTTAAATGCCCAAGACATAATTGTACAGAACAAAACTATAAAAAAAGGGTTGCTAAAAGTGTTGTGAGAGGAAGTATTACTAAAAATCAGTCAAGCTATAATTGTGGAAGGTATAACATCTTCGGAAAAGATAAAGGGGAGGTGTAGTAGCTGCACTTATTGGGGCTGATATAAAGACGATAAAAAAGAATAACAGAGTCAACAGTAAAACAGAAATAAAATCCATGTGAATTGAGAGAAAAGAAAAAGTCAGAACTCTCATGGCACCAAGTTATAGTCCAACAGATTTATTTGAAACACAAGCATTCAGAGAGCAGCTCCTTCGTCATACGCTCCAAAAGCTTGTGATACACCTATTGGATTATAATCTGGTATTGTGTGACTTCTGACTTTGTCCAGCGCAGTCCAACACCAGCACCTCCACATCAAATATAAAAGACAATCAAGGATCAACCCACTGATAGCAGTAGCGTACAGACTACCCAATGGGAAGAGAGGCGGAAAAAGGAATGTCATTAAAATTAAGGAAATGAGTAAAAGCAAAATTAAATAAGATTCATGGTAGTTTCAACTGCCTAAAAATTTATTGGCTAAAAGAGAAAGATTAAGGTAATAAGTGAATGCAGTTCCTGCAATAAGTATGGGACACCTTCCTAAGCCACTATACAAGAACCCACTAATGGGGGATTCAATTCTGGTTTGATTGATAGTGAATGAACCAGGGCACCAAAGAGAAGTAAAAACAGATGAATATCTAGACAGAAATAGAAGGAACTGCCAATGCTGGAGAATCTGAGATAACAAGGTGTAGAGCTGGATGACCACAACAGGCCGAGGAGCATCATAGCAGCAGGAAGAAGGAACAAATAACAAAGTTGCTGGAAAAGCTCAGCAGGTCTGGCAGCATCTGTGGAGGAGAAAACAGAGTTAATGTTACAAGTCCAATGACCCTTCCTCAGAACAGACCCTTCCTCTTCCTGAGCAGGAGGAAGGATCTGAGGAAGGATCTGAAGAAGGGTCCAGACCCGAAATGTCAGCTTCCCTCCTCCTCTGATGCTACTTGGCCTGCTGTGTGCATCCAGCTCTACACCTTGTTATCTCTGAATATCTAGACAGTAGTGATAATTGCATACTAACATTTAAAACAGTAGCTGAGAAGGAGATAAACGTGTCAAGTCCAGAAAATTCATTAGGGAAGGGCTGATTTTCCAGGGCTCAGAATGCAGCTTGAGAAAATAAAACAAACTGAAGTATTGACAATAAAATGCTTCAATTCTGTACAGTCTGTGCAGTTTTGTGTGACTTCTTCCCAGATATCTCAAACTCCTCATAAACACATCCACCTACCTTCTTGTTATCATCTAACACTGTATTCATATTTTCAATCCAAACAGCATCAACAGGTCCATCAAATACAATCCACTTTCTCGTGTTGGTGGCAGATGTTGCATGCGCACGGAAGGTTGTAGCGAGGATCCCATCTGTCCACTCATGGCTTACAGGATCAAAGCAACCATACAGCTGGCCCATGGTCACAGCTTTCGGGTTAATTATAGCATATTCTACAGCATACTCATCCATCAGTTGACCTTAAAAATGAAACAAATGACACAAGTAAGAAGAGAACTGAAGTCATGGTTTGCATTTTTGTAATTCAGTAATGACCACGAAGAAATTAATATATTTATGTAAATATTATATATATGTAAATAACCCAACTCTCTGAAATTAATAACAGATCTATATTACCCAGCAAGACAATTTACATATAAACCTAAAAATAGTCTTTCTGGCACCTGACACAGATAGATCTGGCAGGCTTTGACTGAGTAGTTGGCAAATAAAGATTTCAGGAGGAGCAGTAAACATTGCAAGCAGGGTTATAGATGCAGCCCAATATACAAACTTATCAGCCTGTCTCAGGCAGAAAGACTGCTCTCTGATTTACCTGCCAATCTTAAAAACTGCAATTTGTTACACACGCCACTGAGACAATTCAATTCACTGTGACTTAAGACAGAGAATAACATTTGGTTCATTCAGTTGGCACATGCATTTTTCTTCACCTAGTACTCTCTTACAAAACGTCACTGCCATCTCCTAGATTGTGCATAAGTGCCTTTACATCCCCTGATTTAAATCTGCTTGAGTCTATACAAATACCAAGTTGTTTGTGGAAACCCCACCCAGCCTTGAAATTGCTCCATAAACACTCAGTTAACAGCCTTTTCTCCTGCTGTCATTCCTTTGAAGCCAGAATTAATTCTAAGTCCCCAAACACTGTGTCTTCTCTGCCATTAACAAATATCTAATTTTTGTTTAAAAACACTTGCCTCTGCTTAAGCTGTGCCCCATTGAAAGGTACCCTCTGGTCCAATACCACTCAACGTAATAGCACTTCCTCGCCTCTTACAAATGGCAACACTCATACGGACATATTTGTCTGGATTTCTTCTTTCCATTATGTTAACAGAAGCTGTAGCCAATTTATTTTAATAGGTTTACAATTCCACAAAAATGACACAGCAATTTGAACCAACACATTATGTAACAACCACACTGCATTAAAAGAAATTCCATTCCCCAAGCACTAAGGCAAACAAGGAGTAACCTAACTATAATGAATCACCACAAAGCACAAGATTTGCATGTTACATGAGGATTGCTGTCACATTATTGCAAATGCATTGATGCCATTATCAGTACCATATTCAATAATAGGAATGCCATCAAATCTCAAAATTGATGTGACATAGAATGCATTACCATCTGTAAAGGCCTTATATGCTTCTCCTTATCTATCCACTATCTTAACTAGAACAGATAGTAAATTCTCACTGTTAGTGAGGGCTGAGGAAACTAGGATCTTAAGAATGATACAGGTTTAGTGTCCAATTCCAGTACCGTCCGGACCGAGACCACAATGGATTTTGGAACCATTTTCTTCACACAGGCCATCTCTGCAACACTCTCCATTACTGATCTGAAGATCATTAAAAAAATGTAGACCATGAGACTGGGAATGTGTACATTTAACAGGTCCTCATGGGCCATTATGGGCAAAAACACTGAAGTTTGTTAGGGGAAATGTTTAAAAATCCATCAATCTTCCAGTGTTTCAGAAAAAACACATTCATTTAGGCTGCATTACAGAGATGGAGTGAAGGACCTAGTTCTCTCACCTGGAAGTGCATGGAATGCCATAATTACAATGGCCCTGATGGTGGAACGGGTAGCTTCGTGTTGAGAGAATTGGGAGAATCAAGCAAATAAAACCAATGCAATGGACACAGTTACTAAGTGTGTAAAATTCTCGCTGATACCCTCCTTTGGGGCCTCAGAGTGGCATCCTCACTCCATTAGTTACTCTGTTCCGGGAGCACTGTCCAAGAAAAGCTGCCCAGTTTTTGGACAATTTGGTTTGGCTAAATATGAGACTGGCACTAAAATCCTGCACCCTTATTGTCACAACCTGACCCTGAGCATGGTTCTCCAATTTGTTACAGTTCCATACAGGATATCCCAAATTGTTAAGATCCCAAGTGAAGAGGAATGAACTGACTCCCCTTATTTGTTCACCTGCCTCTTTCGCTGGTCACAACAAGGTGAAGAGTAGATAGTGGAACATTGACAGATGAGCAGTTGATTGAGGTTTTTCACTTTTCAGATTATCTGAAATTCTTTTGTCTGTTTCTTTTTGAATTAGTTTCTGGCACCAAGGGCAACAGATTCCTTTACCTGCAATGGAAGAGTGACTAGAGGATGTTCCTTGACTTTCACAGTGCATCCAGGTTGGGAGACATGAGCACCTCAGCCTACTAGCACGTGAGTTGAAAGTTGCTTTTAACCCCTGACCCTGACCCTGACCCTATGCATTCTTGGAAGGGAAACAGGAAACATGTCTCTCAGCCAGGCGGGTATCTTTTCTCCCAATGTGATCACAATCTGAGAAACTCAAGAGATTACAGTTCAGTTTATAGTTCATTTCTCCACTTGAAGCTTCTTTAACACAGTCAAGTCTGAATCTGAGGACCCCCATTCAACCAGCCACTGACTTTACATCCACAGTCATCTTTGGCTCCATTTGCTCTTTTCACAAAACACATGTTGCAATTAAAAGTATGTCCGGAGGTGATCCACGGTCATGAGCCGTGGTCACAACATCATTGCCAGTACTGGAGCACCTGTGATGATAGCAATTCATGTCAAATCATAGTTGAAAATCTTGAAGGGCTTATGACTGCTTCATTATCTTTTGGTCTCTTGTCTCCTTGCTATAGGAAAGAGTTTGTGAAACTTTAACGGGTTCAGAAAAGATTTAGAAGGATGTTACTGGGGTAGGAGAGTTTGAGTTGAGAGAGAGAGGCTGAATAGACTGGGGCTATTTTCCCCGAAGGGTCAAAGACTGAGGAGTGATATTATTGAAATTTACAAAATCACGAGGGGTAAATACGGTCAATAGTCAAGGTCTTTTCCCCTGGATATAGGTTTAAGGTTTGAGGGAAAAGGTTTAGAAGGAACTTGAGGGGCAACATTTTCATGTAGACGGTGGTGCGTGTATGGAATGAGCTGCCAGAGGAAGTGGTGGAGGCTGGTGCAATCACAACATTTAAAAGGCACCTGGATGGGCATATGAATAGGGAGGGGTTTAGAGGGATATGGACCAAATGCTGGCAAATGGGACAACGTTAATTTAGGATATTTGATCAGCATGGACAAGTTGGACCAAAGGGTCTATTTCCTTTAAGGTAAAGAATTGCATTTATGTCCAGACAAGTTAGAAATGCCCTGGAATACAGAACTGACTGAAGATTAAAACTATGGCACTTCAAGTTCACTTAACCAAACAACTGTCACATAAGAGAATGCAAATTATTAGTTGTGTGGTTGTTATACAACATATATCTATCACAATTTACAAACATACAATCCATCTTTTGCTATAAGTAACTAATAAAGTGTTACCTGCATACAGATCACCAAGTGCCAGTGCCAATACTTTGAAGGCACAGGTTTTACCTCCCAAAGGATCACCCACAATCATAAATCCATGACGCACCAGCATCATCTCATAAATCTGATGGAGCAAAGTACAAATTAAACAGCATGCTTTATTTCAGTTGTGTTTCCTCACTGAAACATTAGCACACAAACAATCAAACATACACTATTCATATAAACGCTAAGTAGATCATTGTTTAACTTAAAATGTTTTTGCAACACCATTACCATACCTCATATGGTAGAAGTTAGAGATTAAAATTTAAATCTGATACAAAACAAAACATTTTTAATCAATGGACATTTTATGATACACCTTGGGGCAGGTGGGACTTGTACCCAGTTTTTCTGCCCCAGATATAGGCACCCTACCACTAGAACACCAAGAGGCTGGCACATGTTGACCTCTCACAAAACTGCAGAGGCATCAGAGCTGCAGATACATCTATGGCCAAAATAAAAACCAGAGAAAGGAAAACAGAGGGCATACAAGAGAATATGCAGACACAGAACTTTGTCAATGTCAAAATTTGACGTAATACAGAATCATGTCACAGTTAATTAAAACACATTTTTAATCAACCTTTGCAAACATATTATGGGGCAGGTGAGACTTGAACCCAGACCTTCTGGCCCAGATGTAGGCACTGTACAACTGAACCATAAGACCCTTAACAAATAACTTTACACGTCTATTTGTGATTGAAGATAGCAATAATTCTAAGGTCTTTGAAGGATGTTTAATACAGAAGGAATTTCATAAAGTGAGGAGTCAGCAAAATAAGCAATCTTTGTAAGAATGGAATAAAAGGTAGAGAGGGCATACAACAGTCTTAAATTAGAGGACTGGATCATATGAAATAGAACATAAGGAGCTGCAGAATTAGGTTTGAGCCTGTGGGTGGTTCTGTAGGTACAATCAAAGATTCGTCTTCAATACACGAAGTGACTCAGAACTAGCAACGCAGTAAAGTAAAAAGTTGATGTGTGGAGTTCAAGATAAGGTGACTTTTAAACGCATCAGTGCTTGTTCACGATGCAGCTCAGAAACACACTGACTACATCTGGTAACTAAAGTGCTTACAAAAGCATATATACAAGGAATGGTGCATGTGTGTGCATGTGCATGAGAGGGCAACAAAAAAAGAAATAAGGAGGGAGAAGATTAAATATGGGGGTAAGCTGGCCAGCACTATAAAGGAAGACTGTAAGAATTTCTTTAGGTATATAAAGGGTAAAAGTGGACATTGGACCACTGGAAAATGACGGTGGAGAGATAGTATTGGGGAACAAGGAAATGGCTGAGAAACTGAATAATTACTTTGCGTCAGTCTTCACGGCAGAAGACACGAGTAATATCCCAAAAATTCAAGAGAGTCAGGGGACAAAGCTGAGTATGGTGGCCATCACCAAGGAAAAGGTGCTAGTAAAACTGATTGGCCTGAAGGGGGATAAATAACCTGGACCAGATGGACTACACTCCAGAGTTCGAAAGGTGATAGCTGAAGACAGAGTGGAGCATTAGCGGTGATATTTCAAGAATCACTAGAGTCAGGGAGGGTCCCAGAGGACTGGAATATCGCTAACGTGACACCCCCGTTTAAAAAGGGAGTAAGGCAAAAGATGGAAAATTACAGGCTGATTAGCCTAACCTCGGTCGCAGGTAAGAGTTTGGAATCCATTGTAAAGGATGAGATTTATGAATTTTTGGACGTGTATAGTAAAATAGGGCAAAGTCAGCATGGTCTCATCACGGGAAGGTCACATCTGACAAATCTGCTAGCATTCTTTGTGGAAGTAACGAGCAAGGTAAACCAAGGACAGCCAATGGGCGTTATCTACCTGGGCTTCAAAAAGGCCTGCGATAAGGTGCCACACAAGAGATTGCTGAGTAAGAAGAGGGCCCATGGTGTTAGAGGCAAGGCGCTAGCATGGATAGAAGATTGGCTGTCTGTACTGGTGATTGAGTAGGGATAAAAGGGGTCTTTCTCGGGATGGCAGCCAGTGACAAGTGGTGTTCTGCAAGGGTCAGTGCTATGACCACAACTTTTCACTTTGTGCATTAATGATTTAGATGTAGGAACCGTGGGCATTCTGGCTCAGTTTGCAGTTGATAGAAGATAGGTGGCAGGACAGGTAGTATTAAGGAGGTGGCGAGGCTGTAGAAGGACTTGGACAGGTTAGGAGAGTGGGCAAAGAAGTGGCAGAAGGAATACAATGTGGGAAAGTGTGAGGTCATGCACTTTGGTAAGAAGAATAAAAGCATGGACTATTTTCTAAATGGGGAGAAAATTCAGAAGTCTGAAGTACAAAGAGACTTGGGGGTTATAGTTCAGGATTCTCTCAAGGTAAACTTGCAGGTTGAGTCAGTAGTCAGGAAGGCAAATGCAATGTTGGCATTTATTTTGAGAGGACTTGAACATAAAAGCAGGTATGTACTACTGAGTCTTTATAAGGCTCTGGTCAAGCCACATTTGGAGTCTTGCGTGCAGTTTCGGGCTCAGGAAGGGTGTACTGGCCCTAGAGAGGGTTCAGGGGAGGTTCACGAGAATGGTCCCAGGAATGGAAAGCTTAACATATGAGGAATGTTTGAGGACTCTGGGACTATACTCATTGGAGTTTAGCCGGATGAGGGGGGATCTAATTGAAACTTTCAGAATACCGTATGGCCTGGACAAAGTGAATGTTGGGAAGATGCTTCCATTGGTAGAAGAGTCTAGGACCTGAGGGCACAGCCTTAGAGTAAAGGGAAGACCGTTTAAAATGGAGATAAGGAGAAACTTCTTCAGCCAGAGAGTGGTGAATCCATGGAATTCACTGCCACAGAAGGCTGTAGAGACCAGATCATTGAGTACATTTAAGACTAAGGTAGATAGATTCTTGATTATCAAGGGGATCAAGGGTTACTGGGAGAAAGCAGGAGAATGGGGTTGAGGAACTTATCAGCCATGATGGAATGGTGGAGCAGACTCGGTGGGCTGAATGGCCTAACTTCTGTTCTTATGTCTTCTGGTCTTATAGTATGAGTGCGTACGTGTTTGTGTATACACGTTAGTGGAAAAAGTTGGATTTGGAGACAATGCATCGAATTTTGAGGGAATTAAAGGTCCATATGCTATAACTGGAGATATGTTGGGTAGATTGGGAAGTTTATGCAAGTAATTATGAATGGCAAATCACAATGAAGGACCACGTGGGAGAAACAGAAGTCCAGAATGGTCAACCACTCCAAAGCCTTTACTTTGACAGTCAGTCTTGGTGCTGTAGATATCCCATGAGTAGTTCAAAGCAAGGAATAGATGTAGAACTGAGTAGCAATGATATACATTCAAAGTTTACAGTGGGGAAGAGAAAGTTAGAAACTCTGTTGCAAGGTTCACTGGGATCAATGGTTGATTTTTATGAAGAAAGAGCTTTAACGCAAAAATTTCATCAATGTATTCTCACAATTTTTATGTTGATGCAAATAATGCAGATGAACAAATCGTTTTTAAAACAAGAGGTTTTCAAAACAAATGACAATTTATTTTGTTTGAGTACCTCGTTGATCCAACTAGACTTAGGTTTTTCCCTTGGCGTCCTTAACATGCCTTGGGAAGTGAAGCAGCTCATGTCAGTCAGGCAGAAGGATATTGACTGGAGTGAGAGGAACAGGATTGGATTTCAAGATAAAAGCTGAGTCTCATGAGGGGCGAAGGGGCAATAAGGCAATTGGAATGGAAGCTGACACTAGACAAATGGCATTAGAGGAAGGTAGTAAGTCTACTATTTCAAGGTGTCACAAGGAGCATCCGTGGGGAGAAGAGAGACCATGTGGCAGGAAGGTTAAAGAAGCGATGGTGCGTCGAGAATATGTTGGCGATTATAATGGAGGGTACAGTGCTACTGCTGCCTCAAAATCACATTAGCAATCACTTTAAGGATGGCCTGAAAGTCCTTTAAATATACACTTCCCTATCCTTTAATCCAATGGTGATGCTTGAGCAAGTGACTTAAAATGCATGATTTTCCAACATCTCCAAACACAAGTAAATTTCAAAAAATACATTTTGGCTCATTCATCCAGTTGTGGTAATTTCCACTGCCTTATGTGAATCCCTTTCCCATTGAAAGCCTCTACAAATTCTACTCTACTCGTGAAAACCAACTAGAAATAATCTAATTTAACAGCCTTATTTAGTGGCTAGCACAGTGGGTTGGCTCAGTGAATTGATCATTTGTGTATCGACAATGAATCCTGAGTAACTGGAGTCACTCTTAGTATATGCCTCTGGAAATAAAGAAGAGGTAGGATACTCTTTACCATTTGTAAACAAAAACGAGAAATGCTGGAAAATTCAGCGGGTCTGGCAGAATTTTGAGTCGAATAATTCTTTTTCAGGCTCATTATGTTAACTTTTGCCACAGAGGATGCTGGACCTCCAAACTTACTCTTGCACTTTCTGCTTGCATTTCAGATTTCCATATCCAGAGTATTTTGCTTTTATCTATCATTTGTAAGTGTTTAGGGGGTGTAACAATTGGAAAGGGAGGTAATAACCTTTGAAAATTCACAGAAAAAAGCTCTGCCTCTTGTGAAGGATAAAACAACAGACAGATCATCAACTTGAAAGAACTCAAAGTCACCTGAATGATCTTCTCAATGAACCAGGGAACAGGCTGAAGTTTCATTTTCTTGATGTTGGTCTTTAACGCATGGAGGAAAACCTCACGCTCTGGGTTTGGGAGGTCCACACCAGGGAACAAGTCAGATATAATTCCCTAGAACAACAGAGCAAAATTGTGTTTTAACAATGAATGATGTAGATTTTTATTATAACTGTGCGCGCTGGCCCAAGGATGCTTCCAATTTTTCCCTTAGTGTTCTAATCTTGGGTTAAAAGTTAAAAACCCAAGTAATTCCAAATCGGTTGTCTGTTTGGAGTTTGACATGACTCTTCTTCAGAACTTCCCAACTTCAGATTGAAACATTAACTCTGTTTCTCTCTCCACAGATGCTGCCAAATCTACTATGCGCCTCCTACATTTTCTTTTTCATTTCATTATTTCAGTATCCTCAGCATTTTGCAGTTATACAGTAATCAACCTATTTGGCCACACAACTTCCTGCAGTTTTTTCTCATGGCAGTTATTAAGAGTTTTGGTAAAAGTGCATCTGCATTATTGTGTGCAATTTTGAACTTCCTACTCAAGACAAGATATACTAGCCATTGAGGGACTGTCCTAGGATGAGAAATTAGCACAACTGGGCCTGTATTCATGAGTTTAGAAGGATAAGAGGTGATCTGATTGAAACGTGCAAAATTCTAACAGAGCTGGATAGACTTGATGGAGGGAGGATGTTTCCCATGATTGGGGAGTCTAGAAACAGGGAACACAGTCACAGGATACAGGGTGGATCACTTAGGACACATAGCTGAAGTAATTGGATTATAGGTCATCTTCTTCACTTACTATTTAGCTGTTAACACTTTACTCACACTTTCTGACACTTTTGATCACTCGCAGAGACTTATTTTTTGGCATTCCACTCACACCATTTCTATGATCTTTTAATCTCTCTGCCCATTGATCTCTCTGCCTATAAATTCCGTGCTTGTGATTTTCTTCACTTCACCTGATGAAGGGGCAGTACCACAAAAGCTTGTGATTTAAAATAAACCAATATAGCGTGGACTATAATTGTGATCAGAGACAATGGGAACTGCAGATGCTGGAGAATCCAAGATAACAAAGTGTGGGCCTGGATGAAAACAGCAGGCCAAGCAGCATTTTAGGAGCACAAAAGTTGACATTTCGGGCCTAGACCCTTCATCAGAAAAGGGGGATGGGGAGTGGATTCTGAAATAAATAGGGAGAGAGGGGGAGGTGGACGGAAAATGGATAGAAGAGAAGATAGGTAGAGAGGAGAGTATGGGTGTGGAGGTAGGGAGGGGATAGATCAGTCCAGGGAGGACGGACAGGTCAAGGGGGCGGGATGAGGTTAGTAGGTAGGAAATGGAGGTGCGGCTTGAGGTGAGAGGAGGGGATAGATGAGAGGAAGAAGAGGTTAGGCAGGCGGGGACAAGCCGGCCTGGTTTTGGGATGCATTAGGGGCAGGGGAGATTTTGAAGCTGGTGAAATCCACATTGATACCATTAAGCTGCAGGGTTCCCAAGCAAAATATGAGTTGCTGTTCTTGCAACCTACAGGTGGCATCATTATGGCACTGCAGGAGGCCCAGGATGGGCATGTCGTCTAAGGAATGGGAGCGGGAGTTGAAATGGCTAGCGGCTGGGAGGTGCAGTTGTTTACTGCGAACTGAGCATAGGTGTTCTGCAAAGCCATCCCCAAGCCTCCGCTTGGTTTCCCCTATGTAGAAGAAGCCACACTGGGTACAGCAAATACAATATACCACATTGGCAGATGTGCAGGTGAATGTCTGCTTGATGTGGAAAGTCATCTTGGGGCCTGGGATGGGAGCGAGGGAGGAGGTGTGGGGGCAACTGTAGCACTTCCTGCCGTTGCAGGGGAATGTGCCGGGTGTGGTGGGGTTGGAGGGGAGTGTGGAGCAGATAAGGGAGTCACGGAGAGAGTGGTCTCTCCGGAAGGCAGACAAGGGTGGGGATGGAAAAATGTATTCAGTGGTGGAGTTGGATTGTAGATGGCAGAAGTGATGGAGGATGATGCGTTGTATGCGGAGGTTGGGGTGGTATGCAAGGACGAGGGGGATTCTCTTTTGGTGGTTTTTGTGGGGGCGTGGTGTGAGGGATGAGGTGCGGGAAATGCGGGAGACACGGTTGAGGGCGTTCTCAACTACTGCAGGGGGAATGTTGTGGTCCTTGAAGAATGAGGACATCTGGGATGTGCAGGAGTGGAATGTCTCATCCTGGGAGCAGATGCGGTGGAGGCGAAGGAATTGGGATTAGCGGATGGAATTTTTGTAGGAAGGTGGGTGGGAGGAGGTGTATTCCAGGTAGCTGTGGGAGTAGGTGGGCTTGAAATGGACTTCGATTTGTAGGTGGTTACCCTAGATGGAGACAGAAAGGTCCCGGAAGGTGAGGGGTATGTTGGAGATGGTCCAGGTGAACTGAAGGTTGGGGTGGAAGGTGTTGGGGTGGACGGTGTTCAAGCTCCTCTTGGGAGCATGAGGCTGCGCTGATACAGTTGGCGTCTGGCCTGAGCAATGTAAAGGTCAGTGCCTAAAGGTCAATGTAAAGGTCAGGCCTACCCTCCCTCAACCTCTTCATCCACCACCCCCAGGCCTCCTACCCTCCCTTGACCTCTTCATCCACCACCCCCAGGCCTCCTATCCTCCCTCGACCTCTTCATCCACCACCCCTAGGCCTCCTACCCTCCCTCGACCTCTTCATCCACCACCCCTAGGCCTCCTACCGTCCCTCAACCTCTTCATCTCCAACTGCCGGCGAGACATCAACCGCCTCAACCTCTCCACCCCTCTCACCCACTCCAATCTCTCCCCTGCAGAACGGGCAGCCCTCCACTCCAATCCTGACCTCACCATCAAACCCGCAGACAAGGGAGGCACAGTTGTAGTATGGCGCACTGACCTTTACATTGCTAAGGCCAGACGCTAACTTTCCGACACCTCCTCCTACCGCCTCGTTGATCATGACTCCACCCCTGAGCAACAAATCATCATCTCCATCATCCTCAGGTGATCTCCCACCCGCAGCCTCCAACCTTATTGTTCCCAAACCCTGCACTGCCCGCTTCTATCTCCTTCCCAAAATCTACAAACCCGCCTGCCCTGGTTGACCCATCGTCTCCACCTGTTCCTGCCCCACCGAATCATCTTCACCTCTCTGGACTCCATTTTCCCCCGCTTGGTCCAGAAACTCCCTACCTACATCCGTGACACCACCCACACCCTCCACCTCCTGCAGAACTTCCAATTCCCTGGACCCAACACCTCATTTTCACCATGGACGTCCAGTCCCTATACACCTGCATTCCCCATGCAGATGACCTACAGGCCCTCTGCTTCTTCCTCTACCACAGGCCTGACCAGTCCCCCTCCACCGAAACCCTCATCCACTTAGCAGAACTCATCCTCACCCTCAACAACTTCTCTTTCAATTCCTCCCACTTCCTACAGACAAAGGGGGTGGCCTTGGGTACCCGCATGGGCCCAAGCTATGCCTGCCTCTTTGTAGGTTATGTGGAACAGTCCGTCTTTCGCACCTACACTGGCCCTAAACCCCACCTCTTCCTCCGTTACATTGATGACTGTATTGGCGCCACCTCAAGTTCCCAAGGGGAGCTTGAACAGTTCATCCATTTCACCAACACCTTCCATCCCAACCTTAAGTTCACCTGGACCATCTCCAACACATCCCTCACCTTCCTGGACCTTTCAGTCTCCATCTCAGGCAACCACCTACAAACCGATGTCCATTTCAAGCCCACCAACTCCCACAGCTACCTGGAATACACCTCCTCCCACCCACCTCACTGCAAAAATTCCATCCCCTCTTCCCAATTCCTTCACCTCCGCCGCATCTGCTCCCAGGATGAGACATTCTACTCCTGCACATCCCAGATGTCCTCATTCTTCAAGGACCACAACATCCCCCCCACAGTGGTTAAGAATGCCCTTGACCGTGTCTCCCGCACCTCATCCCTCACACCCCGCCCCCACAATAACCGCCAAAAGAGACTCCCCCTCATCCTACATACCACCCCACCAACCTCTGGATACAACGCATCATCCTCCATCACTTCCGCCATCAACAATCCGACCCCACCACTAAAGACATTTTTCCATCCCCACCCTTGTCTGCCTTCCGGAGAGACCACTCTCTCCGTGACTCCCTTGTCCGCTCCACACTCCCCTCCAACCCCACCACACCCGGCACATTCCCCTGCAACCGCAGGAAGTGCTACATCTGCCCCCACACCTCCTCCCTCACCCCCATCCCAGGCCCCAAGATGACTTTCCACATCAAGCAGATGTTCACTTGCACATCCGCCAATGTGGTATATTGTATCCACTGTACCCAGTGTGGCTTCCTTTACATTGGGGAAACCAAGCAGAGCCTTGTGGATGGCTTTGCAGAACATCGGTGGCTCAGTGGTTAGCACTGCAGCCTCACAGCACTAGGGACCTGAGTTCGATTCCAGCCTCGGGCGACCGTCTGTGTGGAGTTTGCACGTTCTCCCCGTGTCTGCGTGGGTTTCCTCTGGGTGCTCCGGTTTTCTCCCCCAGTCCAAAGATGTGCAGGCTAGGTCGATCGGCCATGCTAAAATTATCCATAGTATTCAGGGGTGTGTGGGTTATGGGGAATGGGTCTGGGTGGGATGCTTCAAGGGCAGTGTGGACTTGTTGGGCCAAAGGGCCTGTTTCCGCACTGCTGGGAATCGAATCTACGCTCGGTTCGCAGTAATCAATTGCTCCTCCCAGTCGCAAACCATTTCAACTCCCCCTCCCATTCCTTAGATGACGTGTCCATCTTGGGCCTCCTGCAGTGCCACAATGATGCCAGCCATAGGTTGCAGGAACAGCAACTCATGTTCCACTTGGGAATCCTGCAGCCTAATGGTATCAATGTGGATTTCACCAGCTTCAAAATGTCCCCCGCCCACTGCCTCCCAAAACCAGCCCAGCTCGTCCCCACCTGGCTAATCTGTTCTTCCTCTCACCTATCCCCTCCTCCCACCTCAAGCTGCACCTCCATTTCCTACCTACTAACCTCATCCCACCCACGTGACCTGTCCATCCTCCCTGGACTGACCTATCCCCTCTCTACCTCTCCACCCATACTCTCCTCTCCACCTATCTTCTCCTCTATCCATCTTGAGTCCGCCTCCCCGTCTCTCCCTATTTATTTCAGTATCCTCTCCCCATCTCCCTTTTCTGATGAAGGGTCTAGGCCCAAAACGTCAGCTTTTGTGCTCCTAAGATGCTGCTTGGCCTGCTGTGTTCATTCAGCTTCACACTTTGTTAGCCTGGACTATAACCTGGTGTTGTGTGACTTCTGACAAAATATATAACAAGAAACTGATGTACACGTAAGGATATGTATTCAGGATGGACTCACCCATTATTCCAAGTACACTGGGACAGTTCTAATATATATTCTGATTGAAGTTAGATTGGTGTTATAGGGTAACCGTTGTATTTCTATCTACTTAGATGTAATTTTTAATGAATGAGTAATGTACCCAAAACTAAATTTCCTCTGGGATTTTCTGTTTGGACAATGAAATGAAAGCAAACTGAACGCTGAGATTCTAGCCCAGAGAAAGAACTGCTACAAGTGTGCCACAAGATCTCTATCAGTTGATTAATACCCAAAAGGAAAAGTTAATTTGTCTTTGGAACTCATCCAAATTCTTCCCCTCACTGCCCCCCCATATGCATTTCACAGGGACCATACCCTCCGGGATACCCTAGCCCATTTCTCGACCACCAACACCACCCCACCTCACAGCACCTCCCCATGTAACTGCAGAAAGTGCAAAACCTGCCCCTTCACTTCCACCCTGCTAGGTCTACAAAATCATGAGGGGTATGGACAGGGTGGATAGCAAAAAGCTTTTTCCCAGAGTGGGGGGCTCAATTACTAGGGGGTCATGAGTTCAAAGTGAGAGGAGGAAAGTTTAAGGGAGATATGCGTGGAAAGTTCTTTACACAGAGGGTGGTGGGTGCCTGGAACGCGTTGCCAGTGGAGGTGGTAGACACAGACCCGTTAGCGTCTTTTAAGATGTATTTGGACAGGTACATGGATGGGCAGGGAGCAAATGGACACAGACCGTTAGAAAATAGATGACAGGTTAGACAGAGGATCTTGATCGGCACAGGCTTGGAGGACCGAAGGGCCTGTTCCTGTGCTGTAGGTTTCTTTGTTTCTTTGTATCCAAGGCCCTAAAAAGCCTGAGGATGAATCACCAGACCCAAAACATTAACTCTGCTTTTTCCTTCACAGACGTTGCTAAACCTGCTGGGCTTTTCCAGCAACTCTGTTTTTGTGCCTAGAAAGTCTTTCCAGCTAAAGCAGCATTTCACCTGTACCTCTTCCAATCTGGTCTATTGCACTCGCTGCACCCAGTATGGCCTACTCTACACTGGAGAAACCAAATGCAGACTGGGTGACCGCTTTGCAGAAAACCTCTGGCCCATGTCCAAATATGACTCCCAACCTTCCCGTAGCAGGTTATTTTAACACAGTGTCCTGCTCACATGCCCACTTGTCTGACCTCAGCATGCTGCAATGCTCCAGCAAATTGCAGTACAACCTGGAGGAACAGCGTCTCATCTTCAGACTAGGCACTTTCTGGGCCTAATATTGAGTTCAACACCTTCATATTGTGAATTCAGTCCCATATCTTCCCGTTCTTTTAGATTTACTTGTTGCACCTTTGTCATCATGTCCTCTCTCCCCTACCCCAACTCATGTAGTATTGTCTGTTCTTTCCAGTCTGGCAGTTAGACACACCACTGATCTGCCATTCTCACATTCCAATCACTTAATCTGCACTATCAGCTCCTGTTCTCCCCCCAGCAGTCCATCTCCACACTAAACGCTGCTCCCTCCACACTTCACGTCAGCTCCAATGAAGAGTCATCTCAACTCGAAACATTAATTTGCTCTGTTTCCAAGGATGCTGCCTGGCCCATTGTGACTTCCAGCATTTTTTGTTTTTGATCCTTTAAAATTGTCACTTCTAGACTGTGCTGAGATCCTTCCCTGCCGAAGGACATTGTGGGTCTAACTACAGCAAGTGGATTGCAGCGGTTCAAGAAAGTATTTCATCACTACCTTCTCAACGGTAGCTAGGGATGGGCAATAAATGCCCTATCCTGTGACACCCATGGGTAAAAAAATTACCCACATTATTTTAGTGCATTAAATTTTGTAGATTGTTGCTCACAATTAATAAATGGTCATGTCAGACTCAATGTCTCTCAATAGATCTTGTTTGAAACAAAGTCACTTTTTTTCAAAATATACCTGAAATAGTGGTACATCCTGGGACAAAAATTTCGCCAAGTTCACATCCATCAAGGCTCGTAACAGCAGAACACTCTCATTTTCTTGCGGGAAATTCAACTTCAGATTTCCAGCTGCTGTCAGGACTGACTTCACTGCACGCATCCCATAATCATAGTGATGCTGTGATGATAATTGTTCAGAACACAGGCGGTAGGTGGCTACAATCTTCTGGGAGAGACTAGACAGGAGAAGAGTATTGGGGGAGCAGGTAAAGAGAGGAATACAACAAAGTACAATGCTATAAATGTTAGATAATAAAACGTGAGGCTGGATGAACACAGCAGGCCCAGCAGCATCTCAGGAGCACAAAAGCTGACGTTTCGGGCCTGGACCCTTCATCAGAGAGGGGGATGGGGGGAGGGAACTGGAATAAATAGGGAGAGAGGGGGAGGCGGACCGAAGATGGAGAGAAAAGAAGATAGGTGGAGAGGAGAGTATAGGTGGGGAGGTAGGGAGGGGATAGGTCAGTCCAGGGAAGACGGACATGTCAAGGAGGTGGGATGAGGTTAGTAGGTAGGAGATGGAGGTGCAGCTTGGGGTGGGAGGAAGGGATGGTTGAGAGGAAGAACAGGTTAGGGAGGCAGAGACAGGCTGGGCTGGTTTTGGGATGCAGTGGGTGGAGGGGAAGAGCTGGGCCGGTTGTGTGGTGCAGTGGGGGGAGGGGACGAACTGGGCTGGTTTTGGGATGTGGTGGGGGAAGGGGAGATTTTGAAGCTGAAGTCCACATTGATACCATTGGGCTGCAGGGTTCCCAAGCGGAATATGAGTTGCTGTTCCTGCAACCTTCGGGTGGCATCATTGTGGCACTGCAGGAGGCCCATGACGGACATGTCATCTAAAGAATGGGAGGGGGAGCGCCCCCGTCACAGCCGCCCAAAGAGGATCCCCCTCGTTCTCCCACACCACCCCACCAATCTCTGGATACAATGCATCATCCTCCGACACTTCCGCCATCTACAATCCGACCCCACCACTCAAGACATTTTTCCATCCCCACCCTTGTCTGCTTTCCGGAGAGACCACTCTCTCCATGACTCTCTCGTTCACTCCACACTGCCCTCCAACCCCACCACACTCGGCACCTTCCCCTGCAACCGCAGGAAATGCTACACTTGCCCCCACACCTCCTCCCTCACCCCTATCCCAGGCCCCAAGATGACTTTCCATATTAAGCAGAGGTTCACCTGCACATCTGCCAATGTAGTATACTGCATCCATTGTACCCGGTGTGGCTTCCTCTACATTTGGGAAACCAAGCGGAGGCTTGGGGACTGCTTTGCAGAACACCTCCGCTTGGTTCGCAATAAACAACTACACCTCCCAGTCGCAAACCATTTCCACTCCCTCTCCCATTCTTTAGATGACATGTCCATCATGGGCCTATCAGGTAATATCAGCTTCAAGTTAACAGCTAGGGTCAGGACTGCTACATTGGCAACTGTGGACATGTAACATCAGTAACCAATGATGTAAATGCAACACAGGTGTACACTTGATGTGCCAAAATGTCAATCCAGCCATCAGTGACCTCTGATGCTGATATGTGGGATCCTGTGGTAGTCATGGGATGTGGGTATCAGTGGCAAGGCTGTTATTTATTGACCATCCTTCATTGTCCTTGAACTGTGTAGCAGGCTCGGCCATTTCAGAGGGCAGTTGGTAGTCAACCACATTACTGCGGAAAACAACAAATGTTGGAGATCACTGTGGGACAGGCAGCATCACTGTTTCAAGTCTAGATGCTCTGATTGAAGAGTTATTTGGAGTCGAAACGTTTGCTTGCTCTCTCTCCATCAATGCCACCCGACCCTCTGTGATCTCCAACATTTGTCGTTTTTGGTATGGATTCCAGCATCTGCAGTAATTCCCCCCCACATTACTATGGATCGTTTTTCAGTTCCAAAGAAGAGTCATACTGGGCTTGAAATGTTAACTGTTATTGTCTCGAGAGAGAGGCTGCCTGACACGCTGTGTTTGTCTAACACTTTCTTCCTTTTTTATTTCAGATCTCCAGCATCCACAATATTTTGACATGCCTAGGGCCTTGACCTAAGAGCAAGGGGGTGATGTTGAACTTGTATATACATTTGTTATGATAGATAGATGCATATTAATTTGTGCCTTACCTTCGTGAGTCAATGAATCCCATGGAGTAAAGAGAAATTTCACCAATCAGAGCGTAGTCCGGGACCATCATAGCGACTGTACGAAATAATGCCTGGAAAATTACAGCATAAAGTGAATTTTAAAATATTCAACAGTATAAAAGTACATCAATTGTACTTTGTCTGTCTTGTCTCCTGTCATTATTTCCAATGTAGGAATATTGGCTTCCAATAGATTGGTCTACATTTCTGGATATTTAACAATGGTTAGACATTGCCCTCTGCTGGATGGCTGGTCAGGACACTCTCCTACTCTGTGATAATGGGAACTGCAGATGCTGGAGAATCCAAGATAATAAAATGTGAGGCTGGATGAACCTCCTACTCTGACCACCTGTTATCAGGAAGGAGTTACATGCAATCAACCTGTTTGACCATGTTATGAATTCATTTTCCACAGAATCACAGAAGTCTTAGGCCATTTGGACCACTATTCCCCCACTGGTTCTTCAAATGAGTATCATCACCTAAAACCAATCTCCTGTATTTTCCCCATACCTTTGCATGTTATGTTTATCTAAATAACAATCCAATTTCCTCAACTGAACCAGCCTCTACCACATTTCCAGGCAGTGCATTCTATTCCCTATCTACCCACTAAGTGAAAAAGATTTATTCACATCACCCTTGTTTGTTTTACACAACACATTACATTCATGTTCTATTGTTCCTGTTTATTTTATTAGCAGGTGTAGCTTCTGCTTATTTAATCTGTCCCGCCCACTCATGATTTTGAAAATGTCTGCCAGATCTCCTCTTGGCCTTCTTCTTTCCAAGAAGAACAGTTCTTTTTTTTTACAATCTATCCTATTCCTTAAGTTCCTCATCCCTGGAACCATTCTTGTGAATCTCTTCTGCACTCCCTCCAATGCATTCACATCCTTTCTATAATGTGGCACCTAGAACTGTACACAAAACTCCAGCTGAGGTCTAACAAATGTATATACAAGTTCAACATCACCCCCTTGCTCTTATAGTCTGTGCTCCTATTAATAAAGCCAAGGACGCTACAATTTTTTTACTAAAAACCGAAAGAACTGCGGATGCTGTAAATCAGGAACAAATGCAAAGTTGCTGGAAAAGCTCAGCAGGTCTGGCAGCATCTGTAAAGGTAAAAACAAAGTTAATGTTTCAGGTCCAGTGACACTTCCTCAATTCTGGACCCAAAACGCTAACTCTGTTTTTCCCCTCACAGATGCTGCCAGACCTGCTGAACTTTTCCAGCAGCTTGGTTTTTGTTCACAATTTTTTTTACTATTCTTTCCAATTGTCCAGCCACTTTCATTTGTCTGAGCACATGTACAACCATTTTCCACAGCTCCTGCATCTCTTTAGAATTGTACCTGCTCCTTCATATTCTCTTTGATCAGTAAGTCCTGGAGAAGGCCTCACACAGAGAAAGGGATGCTACCCACTGTGCCACAAGACCCCCTATCAATGACAGTGAAGTAAGAGTATAAATCCTACCATTAACTGAAAATGCATTTCTTTCCATTCCACATCACTTCATGTCACACTGTTGGATTTTGGAATTGTGAGTTCCAATTCTAAAATCAGCTGGAAAGATCTCTATGAAGGTTCCCAACATTGATCCTCACCTTTAGGAACGTAGGAACAGGAGACAGCCATTCAGCCCCTGAGTCTGTTTTGCCATTCAATGAGATCATGGATGATCTACGACCTAACTCCATATGCCTGCCTTTGGCCCATATCCCTTAGCAACTTCGCTAAACAAAAGTTTGTCCATCTCAGATTTATAATTCACCCAGCATCAACTACAGCTTGTGGTAACAAGTTTCAAACCTCTGTCACTCTCTATGCATAGAAGTACTTCCTGGTGCCCCTCCTAACTAATTTGTATAACATATGGAGAATAATTTTTCTTTTGGAAGAAGGGACAAGGAAGAAGGAAAATAATTTTCAAATATGCAACGCCTATTTCAATAAAAGTGAAATAACTCTACAGAAACCCATATCCCATCACCAAGGGCCTCTCTGATGAAGGGTCTAGGCCCGAAACGTCAGCTTTTGTGCTCCTGAGATGCTGCTTGGCCTGCTGTGTTCATCCAGCCTCACATTTTATAATCTTGGAATTCTCCAGCATCTGCAGTTCCCATTATCTCTCCCATCACCAAGTCACCCTCTATTCACACGTGCATAGTAGTTGACACCAGTCTGGCTTCCTCAGAGCCAGCCCTCAGAGTGAACAGAATCTCTGACACTCCTGTTTATATCTGTCAGCCAGGGCTCCCTCATTGGATCAGATTAGCAGCCCCAGTTAGGGAACTCATATTGTATAAGATCCACTTGGCTGACCTCGTTACAATCACTACAAAAAAAGCAGAACTCAAAATATTTATTTCCAGTACTGAAACAATTAGGAGCACATTTTTGTGAAAAATATAGTTAGAAAATAAACTTCCATGATGTAACATTTATAATCAGCATTGTGGATCTGACTACAGCACATCAACTGCAGTGGTTCAAGGAGGAAGCTCCCCATTGCCTTCTCAAGGACAACTAGGGAGAGCAATAAATGCTGGTCAACGAATTACATCAAACAGGTGAATATTTTTAAAAAGTGCCTTTTAAATGTGCCTGGAGAGAGATAATGGGAACTGCAGATGCTGGAGAATCCAAGACAACAAAGTGTGGAGCTGGGTGAACACAGCAGGCCAAGCAGCATCTCAGGACTATAAAAACTCCTGAGATGCTGCTTGGCCTGCTGTGTTCATCCAGCTCCACACTTTGTTATTTTAAATGTGCCTATTCAGTTTGTTTTTATGTCTGCTAAGTACTACCATTTATACCATGACTACCATAAGTTAGTGACTAGAATTAGTTCCAAATGGTAATGCACTTTAAAATCAGAAAGGACCGTTTGAGTTTTACCTTAAGGTTGTCAGGAAGTTCAGCTCGTCCTGCGTACCCAGGGTTCATGGTAATGAAGACTGAGCAAGTTGGATTGAGAGAAAGCTCTGTTCCCTCAAAGTGAAATGTTTTGAGGTGACGTATAATTGCTTGTTGGATACTGAGAATCTGTTGTGCAACTACAGAAAGCACTTCCACCTAGGGATGAAAGCAACAAAGGGAGCAAGTCAGAGTAAATTCAGCTATGTTGAGTGTCAAGAGACTAGGACAAGGCTGGATGGTCTTTACTTTTAATGCTAGGGGTGTAATAGGCAAGACTGATGAGTTAATAACCTGGATTAAGACATGGGACTATGATATTGTTGCCATCACAAAAACATGATCGAGGAAGGGCCGGACTGGCAACTTAATGTTTTGGGATATAGGATCTTTGGGTGAGACAGAGGAAGGTGTAGAAAAGGTGGTGGTGTAACACCATTAATTAAGGAATCAATTACTGCAATAAGGAGAGATGATATCTTGGAAAGGTCCT
This sequence comes from Stegostoma tigrinum, assembly GCF_030684315.1. Taxonomy (NCBI): domain Eukaryota; kingdom Metazoa; phylum Chordata; class Chondrichthyes; order Orectolobiformes; family Stegostomatidae; genus Stegostoma; species Stegostoma tigrinum. Next base: position 49,214,026 of record NC_081376.1, on the reverse strand, counting down.
CAAGCAAGGCTTTGTGGGTATAACTTAGGAATGTTAAGGGGCAGCTACTTTACTGGGAGTGTATTACAGGCCCCCAAAGAGTCAGCTGGAAACAGAGGAGCAAATATGTAGACAGTTCACAGAGACATGTAAAAGCAATAATCAGATAATTACAACACTGGATTTCAACTTTCAAAATATAAATTAGGCTGGTCACGGTGTTAAAGGTTGAGAGGGGGCAAATTTCTATAAATACATCTAGGGGAGTTTTTTTCGTATCAATATGTAGAAGGCCCAACAAGGGGTGGTGCAGTGCTGGATCTGCTTCTCGGGAAAGAAGCTGGACATGCGTTCGATGTGGCAGTGGGGGAATCATTTAGGCGATAGCGACCACAACATGGTGTCTTCCAAATTTGTTCTAGACAAGGGAAAAGATGGTCTGAAAAAGATGGCTTTGGATTGGGGGAAGGCAGATTTTATTAAAATAAATCAGGATCTGGTCACAGTAGACTGAGAACCACTCCTTGAGGGTAAGTCTACAGTGGAGCAATGAGGAGGTATTCAAAAAGAAGGTGGGGAGAGTACAGCCCCAACAAATAACCTTAAAAGGGAAATGCAGGAGCAGTAATTTCAGAGAACTCTAGATGTCTAGGACATTTCAGGATTGGATGATGAAGAAGAGTAGGGCTTTTAGCAAGTCCAAAGGGAACAATTCAGCTGTGGTCCTGGAGGAATAGAGGAAGTGCAGGAGGAAACTTAAGAAAGCATTTCAAAGAGCAAAAAGGGGCATAAAAAGGGACTTGCAAACAGGATTAGGAACAATCCTAAGATATTTTATCGACATATTAAAGTGTAGAGGTTAACCAGGGATTTAGCTTGGCCCATTGGTGTCCAGCCCCTGGATCTGGAATCACATGTAGGTCAGACCAGGTAAAGATAGCAATTTCCTCCCCTAAAGGATGTCAGTGAACCAGATGGGTTTTTCTGACAATCAATATGGCAACAATCAACCATAGAAATTTCCAAACTTTATTCATTGAATTTAAGTTCCCCACCTATTGTGTTATCTGAACCCATGTTCCCAAAGCATTAAGAACAGGAGTAGGTGATTCAGCCCATTGAGCCTACCCCACCATTCAATACAGTCATGGGTGATCAAACACTTCAATGCCTTTTACCCACCCTATCTCCATAACCCTGTACATAATTGGCAATGCAATTAGTCTGGGTCTCTGCTTACTAGTCCAGTGGCTAGTAATACCTTTGTGCCATCCACTCTCTGATACTTGAGTGCAGTTCTCAAAGAGTGCTGTACACCCTGCCTAAGCTCCCTTTCCCCCACCCCAATTGATAATTTCACCATCTGAATCTAAATAAGCAAGAAAAGTAATCAAATTCAACCTTTGTAGACATTTCATCCCCACTTGCGAACTACAGGCCTGACAGCAGAACTGGGAAAATGGATGGAACCAATAATACAGGATATAGATAAAAATAAACTGAGAGAAGAATACTAAGCAGACAACATTGCTTTGTCAAGGTCAGGCCACGTCTGACAAATCCAGTTGGGTTATTTGACAATGAGACACAGACAGTGGAGATTGTATATTTGGGCTTTCGGAAAGGTTTTGACACAGTGTTACATGGCAGGTTGATTAGCAAACTAAAAATGTTTGAGATTGATGGGCCCTTAGCAGCATAAATTAGAATTAAAAGGTGGAAACAGTGGGTGGGTATAGTTGGGCATTCCTCAGAGAGGAGATGAGTTGAAAATGGCATTCCCCAAGTTCATTGTGGGGACGCCTGCTTTTTCTGATTCACATAAGTGATTTGGAGATGGATGTTGAAGGCAAAATCTCTAAATTTGCAGATGATATTAAGCTAGGGAGAGTAGTGAATTATGAGGGTGATGTTAAGTGACTTCAGAGAGACATTGACAAGTTGACCAAATGGGCAGACACCCAGCAGATGAATTTCAAAGCACAGAAATATGAGGAAATGCATTTTAGAAGAAACATGGAGAGGCAATACAGGCTCAATGATATAACTTTAAGGGGAGTACAGGAGCAGAGGACCTTGGGGTTCACATGCATAATTTTCTGAAGGTGACCAGGCAAGTTGAAACAGTTGTGAAGAAAGATTATAGGATCATTGAGGGTTTATAGATAGAGGCACAGAGTACAAAAGCAAGCAAGTGAAGCTATACCTCTACAAATCATTGATAAGACCACATTGGAGTATTGTGTTCAGTTCTGGGCACTTTATTTAAGAAAGGATGTTAAAGCCCTGGACAGAGTTCAAAGGATAGTTACTAGAATGATACTAGGAATGAGGGATTTTAGGTACAAGGAAAGATCACAGAAATTAGGCTAATTGTCCTTGGAGCTGAGAAGATTAAGAGATGACATTATTGAGGCTTTCAAAATTCTGAACAATTTTGACAGGATAAAGAAGGGTATTCTGTTTCCATTAGTTGGTATGTCAGTAACTAGGGGTCACAATTCCAAGATTTTCAGCAAGACAGCTAGGAGTGAGATGAGGAGAAACTCCTTTACTCAGAGATTTGTTAGGATTTGGAATGCTCTGCTTGGGAGAGTGGTGGAGGAGGATTCCATAGGAGGTTTCAAAAGAGAGCTGAATATACATTTGAAAGTGATGAAATTAGAGGGCTATGGAAATAGGGCTGGAGAGTGGGACTAGCTTTGTAGCTCTTTCAGGTGCTCGTGATGGGCTGAATGGCCTCCTTCTGGAGTGTAACATTCTATGGTTCGACGATTCTATCTTTCTTCATCTATTTAATTACCTCTATTCGGTTGAATTCATCAAAGCAAGCCCAAGCCCCAGATTGAGCAAGACCCTTGAAAAATTTCCCCATGGCTTTGTAGTCCAGACCATCAGAGCAGTTGAAAACCACGCACTGTAAAGACACAGAAAAGTGAGTGAAGTCGAATTCTAAAATGAACAACAACAGCCAACAGAGGGCAGTTTTGTGAATGAGACTATTACAAATGGCACATCAGTGGTAAATTAATGACACAGAAATTGCTGGGTGAATACCTGTGATAAATACACAGACACAGTTGCTACTGCTTGGAAAAACCCAGTAATTAGTGGTGCAATAGCAATACTGCACTAACTGCAGGTTGCCACAAATTAATAGACGATTTACACCATTCAGTCATTAGCAGCACTTGCCATCAATTTCCCTATGATGTTATATTTGCATGGCTAAACTTTATTAGAGAAAATTGTGTCATATTTAATGAAGAGGTGATAATATTGACATTCCTGTAATGTCACCTGACCTCTGAGGATCCGAAAGGGTACAAGTGAAATGAGGAGTCTCATCCTATAAATTATTCTAAGAGTTTTCTTTTAAATTACATTCTTAAATTCTTTTGCTTACGTTTACCATCCGATAATTGTCCTCACATTTCCAGCCATTTGCAAATATTTTGAGCTGAAGGATGAGGAAAGAAATCCACCTTGTGGGACACACTTTAAGATTGCCCTATTGTGGCATGATGTGTTTACATATGTTTTTATTAGCCTGTAGCTTGCACTAAATTAGCAATCGTCTTATTGTGAAATAAATGGAAAATAAAGGTACATAGAACATGACAGTACAGTACAGGCCCTTCGGCCCTTGATGTTGTGCCGACCTGTCATACCGATCTCAAGCCCATCTAACCTACACTATTCCATATTCGTCCATATGCTTAACCAATGACGACTTAAATGTACCTAAAGTTGGCGAATCTACTACCGTTGCAGCAAAGCATTCCATTCCCTTACTACTCTCTGAGTAAAGAAACTATCTCTGACATCTGTCCTATATCTTTCACCCCTCAATTTAAAGCAATGCCCCCTCATGCTCACCGTCACCATCCGAGAAAAAAGGGTCTCCCTATCCACCCTATCTAACCCTCTGATTATTTTATATGTTTCAATTAAGTCACCTCTCAACCTTCTTCTCTCTAATGAAAATAGCCTCAAGTCCCTCAGCCTTTCCTCGTAAGACCTTCCCTCCATACCAGGCAACATCCTAGTAAATCTCTTCTGCACCCTTTCCAAAGCTTCCACATCCTTCTTATAACACGGTGCCCAGAACTGTACACAATACTCCAAGTGTGGCCGCACCAGAGTTTAGTACAGCTTCGCCATAACCTCTTGGTTCCGGAACTCAATCCCCCTATTAATAAAAGCTAAAACACTGTATGCCTTCTTAACAGCCCTGTCAACCTGGGTCGCAACTTTCAAGGATCTGTGTACATGGACACCGAGATCTCTCTGCTCATCTACACTGCTAAGAATCTTACCATTAGCTCAGTACTTTGCCTTCCGGTTACTCCCACCAAAGTGCATCACCTCACACTTGTCTGCATTAAACTCCATTTGCCACCTCTCAGCCCAGCTCTGCAGCTTATCTATGTCTCTCTGCAACCTACAGCATCCTTCGTCACTATCCACAACTCCAACAACCTTAGTGTCATCTGCAAATTTACTAACCCATCCTTCTACGCCCTCATCCAGGTCATTTATAAAAATGACAAACAGCAGTGGACCTGACACCGGCCCTTGCGGTACACCACTAGTAACTGGTCTCCAGGATGAACATTTCCCATCAACTACCACCTCTGTCTTCTTTCAGCAAGCCAACTTCCGATCCAAACTGTTATATCTCCCACAATTCCATTCCTCCGCATTTTGCACAATAGCCTACTGTGGGAGCCTTATCGAATGCCTTGCTGAAATCCATATACACCACATCAACCGGTTTACTCTCATCTACCTGTTTGGTCACCTTCTCAAAGAACTCAGTAAGGTTTGTGAGGCACGACCTTCCCTTCACAAAACAGTGCTGACTGTCCCTAAACAATTTATTCTTTTCTAGATAATTATAAATCCTATCCCTTATAACCTTTTCCAACACTTTACCAACAACTGAGGTAAGGCTCACTGGTCTATAATTACCAGGGTTGTCTCTACTCCCCTTCTTGAATAGAGGAACCACATTTGCTATCCTCCAGTCATCTGGCACTATTCCTGTAGACAATGACGAGTTAAAGATCAATGCCAAAGGCTTGGCAATCTCCTCCCTGGCTTCCCAGAGGATCCTAGGATAAATCCCATCCGGCCCAGGGGACTCATCTATCTTCGCACTCTGTAGGATTTCTAATACCTCTTCCTTGTGAACCTCAATCCCACTTAGTCTAGTAGCCTGTATCTCAGTATTCTCCTCAACAACATTGTCGTTTTCTAGAGTGAAAACTGTTGAAAAATATTCATTTAGCGCTTCCCCTATCTCATCTGACTCCACACACAACATACCACTACTATCCTTGACTGGCCCTAATCTTACTTTCGTCATTCTTTTATTCCTTAAATACCTATAGAAAGCCTTAGGGTTTACCCTGATCCTATCCGCCAACAACTTCTCCTGTCTCCTCCTGGCTCTTCTGAGCTCTCTCTTTAGGTCTTTCCTGGCTACCTCGTAGCCCTCAAGCGCCCTAACTGAGCCTTCACATCTCATCCTAACATAAGCCTTCTTCTTCCTCTTGACCAGAGATTCCACCTCCTTCATAAACCACGGCTCCCACGCTCTACAGCTTCCTCCCTGCCTGACAGGTACATACTTATCTAGGACACACAGGAGCTTTTCCTTGAATAAGCTCCACATTTCTAATGTGCCCTTCCCCTGCAGTTTCCTTCCCCATCCTATGCTTCCTAAATCTTACCTAATTTCATCATAATTGCCTTTCCCCCAGCTATAACTCTTGCCCAGTGGTATACACCTATCCCTTTCCATCACTAAAGTAAATATAACAGAATTGTGATCGCTATCACCAAAGTACTCACCTACTTCCAAATCTAACACGTGGCCGGGCTCATTACCCAGTACCAAATCTAATGTGGCTTCGCCCCTTGTTGGCCTGTCTACATCTGTGTCAGGAAGCCCTCCTGCACACACTGGACAAAAACTGACCCATCTATACTACACGAACTATAGTATTCCCAGTCAATATTTGGAAAGTTGAAGTCCCCCATGACAACTACCCTGTCTCTCTCACTTCTATCAAGAATCATTTTTGCTATCCTTTCCTCTACATCTCCGGAACTATTCGGAGGCCTATACGTTTAGTCCTCATCACCTGGGCTGTTATAGGCCAGAGTGCATCACCTTCCTTCTAATCAACCCCCTCCACTTGTTCTTTCTGCTTCATCAGACTGCCGTTCAACAGTGAACAACACATACCATGGGCCCAAGCTATGCCTGCCTCTTTGCGGGTCACGTGGAACAGTCCCTCTTCTGCATCTACACAGGCCCCAAACCCCACCTCTTTCTCCGTTACATTGATGACTGTATCAGCACCGCCTCTTGCTCCCCAGAGGAGCTCGAACAGTTCATCCACTTTACCAACACCTTCCACCGCAACCTCAAGTTCACCTGAGCCATCTTTATCCCTCACCTTCCTGGACCTCTCAGTGTCCATCTCAGGTAACCAGCTAGAAACTGATGTCCATTTCAAGCCCACTGACTCCCACAGCTACCTAGAATACACCTCCTCCCACCCACCCTCCTGCAAAAATTCCATCCCCTATTCCCAATTACTCCGCCTCCGGCGCATCTGCTCCCACGATGAGGCATTCCACTCCTGCACATCCCAGATGTCCACGTTCTTTAAGAACCGCAACTCTCCCCCCGCAGTGGTCAAGAACGCCCTTGACCCCGTCTCCCGCATTTCCCGCAACACACCTCTCACACGCCGCCCCCGCCACAACCACCCCAAGAGGATCCCCCTCGTTCTCGCATACCACCCCACCAACCTCCAGATACAACGTATCATCCTCCGACACTTCCGCCATCTACAATCCGACCCCACCACCCAAGACATTTTTCCATCCCCACCCTTGTCTGCCTTCCGGAGAGACCACTCTCTCCGTGACTCCCTTGTCAGCTCCACACTCCCCTCCAACCCCACCACACCCGACACATTCCCCTGCAACCGCAGGAAGTGCTACAGTCGCCCCCACACCTCCTCCCTCACCCCCATCCCAGGCCCCAAGATGACCTTCCATATCAAGCAGAGGTTCACATCTGCCAATGTGGTATCTTGTATCCACTGTAGCCGGTGTGGCTTCCTCTACATTGGGGAAACCAAGCAGAGGCTTGGGGACCACTTTGCAGAACACCTCCGCTCGGTTCGCAACAAACAACTACGCCTCCCAGTCGCGAACCATTTCAACTCCCCCTCCCATTCCTCAGACGACATGCCCATCATGGGCCTCCTGCAGTGCCACAATGATGCCACCCGAAGTTTGCAGGAACAGCAACTGATATTCCGCTTGGGAACCCTGCAGCCCAATGGTATCAATGTGGACTTCACAAGTTTCAAAATCTCCCCTTCCCCCACTGCATCCCAAAACCAGCCCAGCCTGTCTCTGCTTCCCTAACCTGTTCTTCCTCTCACCCATCCCTTCCTCCCACCTCAAGCCGCACCTCCATTTCCTACCTACCACCTCATCCCACCTCCTTGACCTGTCCATCTTCCCTGGACTGACCTATCCCCTCCCTACCTCCTCACCTATACTGTCCTCTCTACCTATCTTCTTTTCTCTTCATCTTCGGTCCGCCTCCCCCTCTATCCCTATTTATTCCAGAACCCTCACCCCATCCCCCTCTCTGATGAAGGGTCTAGGCCCGAAACGTCAGCTTTTGTGCTCCTGAGATGCTGCTTGGCCTGCTGTGTTCATCCAGCTCCACACTTTGTTACATTTATATAGCCTCTTTAACATAAAATGTGCATTAAAGGTGAAATTGAGAGAAGAAAGGCAAAAGAACCTCAGTACTTAGATCTCAATAAGGAACAGGAGTGGGCCATTCTGTCCTCTAGACTGCACTTACAGGAAGAGTGTCCCAAAGACTTGTTACCCTCTGAAAGAAAGAAGTTTGCCCCCTCCCTATTCTGAATGGATGACATCTCACTTTTAAAACAGTGACCCCTTGTTCTGGAATCTTCTATTAGAAGAAATATCCTCAACCCTGTTGACTCGGAAATTTGAAGCCCAGGAGGAAGGCATGGCCACCAATGATGGAACAATTAGAACTGGGAACTCACAAAACAAAACAGATTTGGAGGAGTGCATTTATCTTCAAGCCTCATGGCATTCACAAGCTTACAGAGACAGAGAGCAATGTGGCCATCAAGAGTTTTGAAAACTGGGATAATAATTTCAAAATCAAGACACTGCTGTCTGGAACACTCATCCCACAAATCAGCAATAAACGCTGCCCTACCTGCAGTGCCTGCATCCCATGATTGAATAAAATAAAGTTGGACAAAGATTTTTCTTTTCTCACTGTTGATTTTGAGATGAATCATCACAGATGATCTAACTAGTTACATGCCCAGAGTGAAATTATCTCATGTTTTCATTCAAAGCATAGATCATTAAAGTTACATGTTAGATTAATAAAAACAACTCTGCCCTTATGGTTTTCTGTGTTGATCCACACAACATGTACCACTATCTTGGGTTCTTGTTGAGACAGATATCTTGAAGTTTATTTCCAACTCTAAAAGTTTGGGCTCTATGTTCACTGGTGTTACTGCATATTCCATACACATAGCTCACTGACTGAATACATTACATAGACTCCATGATGAAGAGAGAGTGACTGAAGGAGGATAGGCAACTTTACCCAAGAACAACGTATATCATGATGCTGTGTAATTATCTTAAAGAAACTGGCCTTTTTGGTCTGTAATATATTCTATAAAACTAAACAAACCCATTTTGTAATTTGTTTTGCTCATGATACCCATCTGGGTCGCATTTTTTATCACAAGCCATACACCTCTGTCTGCCACACTAAAAGTAACCGCACTCATACAATAGTACAACTGCCGGAAATCAACTTTAAAAGAAAGTTTTACTTCACTTATTTGGCAGATTCTCAATATGAACAATCTTTTCATTCAAACATATAAACGACTTGGGTGACCATTCCTTTAAAATTCAGTTACATAAGTATCCAGGGAGTGTTAACGTGGCTGAGCCTTCAAGTGAAGTTTGCCAATCATAAGACCATAAGACATAGAAGCAGAAACTAGGCCATTTGGCCCAGTGAGTCTGCTCTGCCATTCAATCATCGCTGATAAGTTCCTCAATCCCATTCTCCCACTTTATCTCCATCACCCTTGATCCCCTTGACAGTCAAGAACCTATCTATCTCAGTCTGAAATGTACTCAATGACCTGCCTCCACAGCCTTCTGTGGCAGTGAATTCCATAGATTCACCACTCTCTGGCTGAAGAAGTTTCTCCTTATCTCCGTTCTAAAAGGTCTTCCCTTTGCTCTAAGGCTGTGCCCTCAGGTCCTAGTCTCTCCTACCAATAGAAGCATCTTCCCAACATCCACTCTGTCCAGCATTCAGTATTCTGTAAGTTTCAGTTAGATCCCCCCCAATTCAACCTTCTAAACTCCATCGAGTATAGACCCAGAGTCCTCAAATGTTCCTGATATGTTGAGCTTCTCATTCCTGCGGCCATTCTCATGAACATCCTCTGAACCTGCTCCAGGGCCAGTACATCCTTCCTGAGATGTGGGGCCCAAGTCCTTTGTGACAATGAAATTCCCCACTTAAGGGAATGAGATTAGGGTTGGTAGACAGTTTAAAAACTAACAGAGCAACCAGGCTGGTTGAGGCAGAGGCCTCCACTGCCAAATTACACAAACAAGTATAATATGGTGAGAGGCAAAACCACAGCCAAAATGGTCAAATACTGAAAGTGGCAGCATATTTGTAAATATCGTATCATTTTATTCTCTGTATTTTTGCTTGGGAAGGAATTGCTGCACTTCTAAAATCAGGTGACTGAAATTCAATGTGTGTGGTGTTAACACTGCTGCTTTGTTCAAGCAGCGTGGAAAGCTGCAGGGTTTGTGTGCATGCGGTGAGATTTGGCTGGCAACATGTAGCTGATTGGTTTGTGCAATTGTGACCAGTCAGCCTGACAATCATCAGCCTGATAAAAGCTCTCTGACTGGTTTCTTGGCAGCTGAACAGCTTGTGGGAGTTAATGATACAGTCAGAAGCCTTTGGACTGCTGGAAGGCCAGGTAGTCTCTCTCTCTCTCTCTCTATCTTTCTACAGAATGAATTCCTGACACCTGAAGAAAGTCAGTAATGTTCTCCCACCACTAGCTACAAGCTATTGCCTTGAACTAGTAACTAAAATACATTATGTTGTTAAAGCTATAATCACTCTGTACCTCCTGTAAAGAAATGAAAAGAACCTAGATAAAGGAGATTGATCAACAGAAATCCTGGGAAATAAAAGAAATATTTCAGAGAATCTTATAGAGTGGTGCCATTTATCTGTACTTTCTATTCTCAGTTTTGTTTCCCTGTGCCCATAAAATTAATTTTTTGATTATCTGTGATTGTTTGTCTGTATGTGTGGAGGGTAGCCAGTAGAACTACACATTTGCTTGTGACTGGAATTTACTTATTTGTAATAAATAATAGTTCTTGTTAAGTACAGGTATTGGGTATGTGGTTTCTGTAACGTTGACTGTAAAATTGATGGCTTTATGAGCTTTGACTGGATCATTAACTGGGAGTAGTGGGGCTTTCCTAAGTGGGTCACAACAAGTGCCTGTAACACTAATGATCTGAAACATAAAAATGAAAGGACAGTAAAATCACCTGCTCCATTTTACTAGAAAGGCTACTCAAAATGAAACCAAAGGGCAGCAAACACACATGCAACATCTGTGATCATGGTTACCTGCTTGGCTACAGCTTTTGCTAAATCCTTTGTAGTTTCTGTTTTGCCAGTACCAGCAGGTCCCTCTGGTGCACCACCAAGATTTAACTTTAAGGCTCCCATCAATGTCCTAGATACATTACAAGAAAAATATTATACGCATACTTAGGCACTTTAAGAGAACAATATATGGATCTCATGGATTCTCTCAATTATATATGTTGAGTATTTACAGTAAGTTTGCATGATATTTATGTTTGACATGCTTCAATCTGTAGCAGTGCAGAAAGAAATGGTTATTAAGACTTGTAAAGAAAAGATGCTCATTCACCTGTACAATTGTCTCCCACCAAATTTAACAATTTCTATAAATCTGTCCTGTTTATACTGTGTTACTTAGAACAAACGACACTTGCAGAAGATTATGCTACCAATTGTCAAACTGCTCCTTTGTTCTGATGGTGTGCATGACCAACAATTGCTGTTCTTAGCTTGGCCACAGTGATAGAAAATCCTCTTCCAGGAACTTTTTGTTGCCTCAAATGGAAAAAGTATGGAAACGGTTGCCATTCGAGGAAACTCCACAGCATAAAAAGGAACATTGGTGATAACATAACATGTGTACCCATGTATTGAAAAAAACAGGATTGACACTGCATTATCAATCACCCTTTAAATTTGCCTTCAATCTCAAAAGGAAACTTACAAAGAAAATATTATCAAATGCTGACAACTTTAAATCACGCACTTGATGCTCATTAGGAACTGATTTGAGAAATCCCAAAGTCATTAGTTTATCAAGAAGAGACTTATATTCCGCAGTGGTGCCAAAGTTGATTTAAAATCAGCCTTGAGGAACTCTGTTAAAGAAGAATATCCTCAGATGTCTTTGGCTTATAATTTAATCAACATAAAAAATAAGCATTTAGTTGAATCCCAGCCAAACCTTTAAGAAACTACATGAACTTTAGAAAAGTTCAATATCCCTGAAAGGGATCATTTCAAACTAATAACTAAATAGCTCCAGTCCACAAGGTTTTCTGAGATGCTCCTTTTGTTTGCCAGGATTTTCTGTTCATTAATCTCCTTTGGCTAAATTCCTTTCATTTCTTCACAAGTGGTACAGGGTGATTGTAACATTAACAACAAAGTATTGTAGTTATTAGATAAACTAATAATTTCAATAATTTCAAACTAAAGTTTAAACAAAAGGAAAACTTAGTGCCTTTTTGTTTGAGGCTCAGAAGCAAACAGACAGGTAGATTATCTAAATTTTCAATCTGCAACCACTATATGGTGTAAATAAAGCCACCATAACTCCACAGGACCATTTTCTCATTAGACAGAGAGAGAGACATCTGGTGATGATTTGACCTGAGGATCACTACACTTCAGGTGAGCGGCAAGATCAAGAAGGCGGGTCAGTCCTGGTGATCTCAGCCAGTACAGGAATTGAATTTGGGCCAGTGGTGTCACTCTGCATTGAAAATCAGCCAGCACCATCCCCCAAAAATGGTGCAAATCTTCCTGCAATGGCAGTCTTTGGGATGTTGCAATAAATTAACTTCTATTTATTCTCTGCCCAATGATGCCAAAAAAAACCTATTCAACAATTCCTTCCTTGAAAATGCAAAGTTCATTTGTTTCAGAAGAATAATGTGAGCTATCTAGTACCTGTAGCATCGATCAGTGAGAGGTGTTATGACGAGTCTTGCAGAATTACCAAGGTATTCATAGCCATAGGTCAGAACAGTGGTGATCATTCGCACAATAACATCATTCTCTTCCCAGTAGTACCTCAGCTGGGAAATCCACATAAAATCATTGAGGCTTGCTACCTTGGCATCTGCTAGTTCAGAAACCACATCACGGGCTGCAGAAACAGAACACACAATCGAATATGCAGAGCACCATATAAATATAGCTTTCCTCTCGTTTTCTCCCTTTCTTTCTCTCCCAAGGTACAAGGATCTATCCTCTTGGGGAGGCATACATAGATGTACACACACCCCAGTGTGCTCCTCCACTGCCTGAGAGGATAGTCGAGGCAGGTAACCTCACAACTTATAAAAAGTAAATGGGTGAACACTTGAAGTGTTATAAAATTCAAAGCTATGAGCCCATAGCTGGAAAGTGGGACTAGTGTAGAATTAATGTATTTATGCAGGACAGACTCAGTGGGCTGAAGAGACTCTTCTGTATGTATTATTCTGCTACTCAATGACCATACAACATTGTTGAAACAAACACTTGATATTATTCCTTCATGACTGTAATTAGTTACAGCAATTACCATGCACATCGATAACTGTCAGAGCTCCCAGGGTCATGCGTTCTCCACTTGATAGCTTTCCACGCACTAGCTCCACAATTTCATTGATTTGATTATTGCTTTTCTTTAGATATTCCTTCAAAATAACAAGTAAATGTTGAGTTAATGATTCAACAAATTGGTGTAACAACTGAACAACTTAAACCAAAGTTTAGTTTTGTTCTACCTTCTTTCTCCTTTATTCACTCATAGGGTGAGGGTATTGCTAGCTGGGCAGCATTTATTGCCAATCCCTAAATGCCCAGATGTAGTTAAGAATCAACAACTTTGCTGTGGATCTGGAGTCCCTAAAGAATATTAGTGAACCTGATGGGTTTTTACTGACAATTGATTAATGGCCATCATTAGACTCTTAATTTCAGATCTTAATTGATGTGGAGGTTCCAGTGTTGGATGGGGGCGGACAAGGTCAGAAGTCAGACAATACCAGGTAATAATCCAACAGGTTTGCTTAAAATCACAAACTTTCAGAACATCGTCCCTGCACCGAACAAAGGGGTGATGCTCCAAAAGCTTGTGATTTCAAATAAACCTGTTGGACTACAACCTGGTGTCATCTGACTTCTGACCAGATTTTTATTGAATTCAAATTCCACCATCTACTGTGGCAGGATTCAAACCCAGGTCCACCAGGACATTATTTAGGTCTTTGTATCAACAGTCCAACAATAAAACCATGAGGCCATTGCCTCCACCATTCAGCCCTTAAAGTTGAGGCCAGTGTTAAATAGTTCACAAAATCTCTTCCTACTAGTCTGAATACTTGCCTGAAAGTATATCCTTTAAGTCTTCATGTGTACCTACACTTTGTCCCCTCAAAATCTGCTTTATCCCACACTACCCAACACAATAATAAAACCTATCTGGTTCACAAATGTCCTTCAGGGAAGAAACTGCCATTCTTACCTGTTCTGGCCTACATGTGACTCCAGACCCACAGCAATGTGGTTGACTCTTAACTGCTCTCTGGGAAATTAGGGATAGGCAATAAATACTGGCCTAGCCAGAGGTGGCCACACCCCGTGCATGAATAAATTTTTTAAAAAGTCCTTCTAGTGATTTCCAAATTCTTCTCCACTCTTTGTGTAATGAAATTTATCTTCAATTCTTGATCGGATTTATTGATGCTCTTCTGTTTATGGCCCCTAGTTCTGGTCTCTATCAGGAAGTCATGAATTTTTTTTTTCTAATTATTTCATGGGATGTGGGTGTCACTGGCTGGCCAGCATTTCTTGCCCATCCCTAGTTGCCCTTGAAAAGGCAGTGGTGAGCTGCCTCATTGAACTGTTTCATTCTTCCTGCTGTGGGTTGACCCACAAAGCTATTAGGGAGGGAATTCCAGGATTTTGACCCAGTGACAGTGAAGGAACAGCAATGTATTTCCAAGTCAGGATAGTGAGTGACTTGGAAAGGAACACGTAATTTAGTTCATTCTTAAATCTTTCACTTAAACCACTATCAAGTGTTTGCTTTAGGTTTTCTCATAAGAGTCCAGTTATTCAAGTCACATATTTCCAAGATCCCCAAAGGGTCTAAAAATTGATAAATCTCCTGGCCCCGATGGGCTACATCCTAGAGTTCTGAGGGAGGTGGCTGAGGAAATAGCGGAGGCTTTGGTCATGATCTTTCAAAAGTCACTGGAGTCAGGGAAAGTCCCAGATGATTGGAAAATTGCTGTTGTAACCCCCTTGTTTAAGAAAGGATCAAGGCAAAAGATGGAAAATTATAGGCCAATTAGCCTAACCTCGGTAGTTGGTAAAATTCTAGAATCCATTGTCAAGGATGAGATTTCTAAATTCCTGGAAGTGCAGGGTCAGATTAAAACAAGTCGGCATGGTTTTAGTAAGGGGAGGTCATGCCTGACAAACCTGTTAGAATTCTTTGAAGAGGTAACAAGTATGTTAGACCAGGGAAACCCAGTAGATGTTATCTATCTAGACTTCCAAAAGGCCTTTGATACAGTGCCTCACGGGAGGCTCCTGAGCAAGGTGAGGGTCCGTGGTGTTTGAGGTGAGCTAATGGCTTGGATTGAGGATTGGCTGTCTGACAGAAGGCAGAGAGTTGGGTTAAAAGGCTCTTTTTCAGAATGGCAACCGGTGATGAGTGGTGTCCCGCAGGGTTCAGTGTTGGGGCCACAGCTGTTCACCTTATATATTAATGATCTGGATGAAGGGACTGGGGGCATTCTGGCGAAGTTTGCCGATGATCCGAAGATACGTGGACAGGCAGGTAGTACTGAGGAGGTGGGAAGCTGCAGAAAGATTTAGACAGTTTAGGAGAGTGGTCCAGCAAATGGCTGATGAAATTCAATGTGAGTAAATGTGAGGTTTTGCACTTTGGAAAAAAGAATACAGGCTATTTTCTAAACGGTGAGAAAATTCACAAATCAGAAGTGCAAAGAGATCTGGGAGTGTTGGCCCAGGATTCTTTAAAGGTTAACTTGCAGGTAGAGTCCGTAATTAAGAAAGTGAATGTAATGTTGTCGTTTATCTCAAGAGGGTTGGAATGTAAAAGCAGCGATGTGCTTCTGAGGCTTTATAAGGCTCTAGTTAGGCCCCATTTAGAATACTGTGTCCAATTTTGGGCCCCACACCTCAGGAAGGACATACTAGCCCTGGAGCGTGTCCAGTGGAGCTTCACACGGACGATCCCTGGAATGGTAGGTTTAACGTATGATGAATGGCTAAGGATCCTGGGATTGTACTCATTAGAGTTTAGAAGGTCGAGGGGAGATCTAATAGAAACTTACAAGATAATGTATGGTTTAGAAGGGGTGGACGCTAGGAAGTTGTTTCCGTTAGGCGGGGAGACTAGGATCCGTGGGCACGGCCTTAAAATTAGAGGGGGTAAATTTAAAACTGAAATGAGACGACATTTCTT
This sequence comes from Stegostoma tigrinum, assembly GCF_030684315.1. Taxonomy (NCBI): domain Eukaryota; kingdom Metazoa; phylum Chordata; class Chondrichthyes; order Orectolobiformes; family Stegostomatidae; genus Stegostoma; species Stegostoma tigrinum. The sequence goes on along the minus strand of NC_081376.1, from coordinate 49,198,061 downwards.
CAGCCAGAGAGTGGTGGAATTCATTGCCGCAGAGCGCAGAGGAGGCCGGGACGTTGGATGCCTTCAAGGCAGAGATCGACAAATTCTTGATCTCAAAAGGAATCAACGGCTACGAGGAGAGTGCAGGGAAGTGGAGTTGAAATGCCCATCAGCCATGATTTAAATGGCAGAGTGGACTTGATGGGCCGAATGGCCTTACTTCCACTCCTATGTCTTATGGTCTTAAGACTTCTTCAATGTTATCTTACTAAACCTATTTGCCTTATACTTGATAACAAAGTGTGGAGCTGGATGAACACAGCAGGCCAAGCAGTATCTCAGGAGCACAAAAGCTGACGTTTCGGGCCTAGACCCTTCATCAGGGTCTAGGCCCGAAACGTCAGCTTTTGTGCTCCTGAGATGCTGCTTGGCCCGCTGTGTTCATCCAGCTCCACACTTTGTTATCTTGGACTCTCCAGCATCTGCAGTTCCCATTATCACTGCCTTATACTTGAGCTGCTTTAATTGTAACTGAATATCACCTCATTATAATGTTTCACTGTCTAAATTATTTGGCTTTCTCTGTACCTCTTCTAAACCAAATTGCTGTGCTAGTACCAAAAAAAACAGGTTGTAAGTGGAAGGAACATGGAAGGTAGTTCAATGGCTAGTATTCATGAGATGCAGAGTTGATTCTTTTAATTTTTATGATGGTCACAATGGTGATCCAACTCACTTTTCTCTGGATGCTTCCAATGGTTCCCAAGAGACATAAACTGGCTGGCTCACTTATAAAAGGTATCTGACTTATCAAGTAAAAGTCATAATTTACAACAACTGCTAAAGAAAAGATGACTTTTCTTCAAGTTTCGAATGGGTTAGACTTTAGCAAGTCAGCCCCTCAGCTGGTGGAGATCTAAACACTTTTCTGTATTTGTGCCAATCACCAAACTGTTTAGTGACCTGAGAGCTAATCACATGCAGGCAAAAGGCTTGGCATCAAGAATTGGCCACTAGTCCATAGACTAATTAGTTCTTGTTGCTATCCAGCTGTGTCTGTACACAGAACTCATCAGCTGAGGTTCATCCACCACCACTTCAATTTACTACTTGTTCAAACAGCTGGTTACACAATGCTTGTCATAAGCATCAGGTCACTTGCTTTTCAAAACTTGCAGCAATTCTTTAAAACACTGGTCTTGAAACAAGTTCTTTCTAATCTAAGTCCACAACTTTAAAAAGTACAAAAATAAAAAAAATACTGTATTTATTTTGGCCAGTGCACAATTAGAGAGGGGGCAATGGAATTCTAATGCATTGAATTGAATTAGCTTTATTGTCACATACTCAAATGAGTACAACAAAATTGTATAAGTCGCCACTTACAGTGTCATCTTTGGTACAAAGGTACAATTCTTAGTTAAAGAATATATAAACAAAGAAAAAAGGCTACATTACAGCTATATGCAGTATGACCACAGGTCAAGAAAAAAAAGGCAAAGTTAAAAAGACAGGCATCGCAGTATCTCTCCAAAAACTGCTACCTTCACCCTATTTCTCAATTGCTAACAATTACTCTTGTAACCTTTCTGCTTCCTCACCTTACTAAAATGTCATTGCTGACAATCTACTGTAAGTTGTGAGTTAGTAATCAATAAGGAATAGGAATGACAGCATGTTTTCATCTTACTGGCAAGGTTCCATCTCTTATTGCCTCAGAAACTTCACTGGTCCAATAGATTGTTGACACTGATATCACCACCTGTCCAGGCCACTGAAGAACCCATTTGTTACGTGGAAGCTATAAATCCATAAAATAAAAGTAAATACATGAATTATCTTCTATTGCAAACAAGACAAGTTATTTATATTTATGGCCCATAGTATACTTTGCAATAAACCAATGTCTAGACCAAGTTCATTCCCTTGGATATATACATCAAATATTTCCTACAATCCAATATTTTGCTACTTAAAATCAAAGCCTATCTTTGAATAGTTGGAGCTATTATAATGTCCCTGATCTAGTCTGCATTGGGTCATTGTAGATATTGTCACTTATACTCATCTGTTTGTGTTTTATAGAATGATACATTTCATACTGTTTACAGGAAGGTTATTGCGCCTTGTTGAGCCGGAAAGTGTCAATAATCAAACAGTTAGAGAACACTGTTACAATCCCTATTAACACTGACAATATTTTAAAAAGAGATAAGAAATTTACCATCACCAACTCAAAGGATCATGCAAGATGTCACATTTTAAGACTGTTACTGTGTAAACAAACTAAAACTAACATTGACTAAACATGTGTAAAAACCAAAAGAACTGCAGATGCTGCGAATCAGGAACACAAAGGAAGTTGCTGGAAAAGCTCAGCAGGATTGGCAGCATCTGTGAAGGAAAAAAACAGAGTTACCATTTCAGGTCCGGTGGCCTGGTTCTAAGGAAAGGTCACTGGAGCCAAAACGTTAACTCTGCTTTATCATACACCTAAATTAAACATTATTTGATTGGCAACTAAAAATACTAGGCGACAGAAAAGGTGATCCATATTAAGTTATTGGAAAGAAAACAACACAATGACTCATTTATGCATTCTACAGGACTCTCAGCAGAAGTACATTCTGGTAACTAAAACCCCATGCTCCCCTCACCAGCAGGATCTCTTCTCTCTGCTTCACTTGGGTGAATCTTTGAGTCCCCTTCAATATAAGGTCCCTGCTCTTAATCCTTTGTGCATAACTGAGTGCACATCCCATTGTAAGGCTCTCTCTGGTTTTTAACTCTTCACAATCCATGTTTCTTCAAACAGGGTTCCACCCTCTTTGCTGAGTGGTTAACACAAAAGCAACTCCCTTTGTGCTGCCTGGCACAGATATCAGCCCTTACTGTACACCTTCCTCCCCCAGATCTCTTGGTGTAACTGTCCATGAGAGACTGCGGGCGAAATTTAAATCCTGCTTTCCACTGTAGAGATTTTAAGGAGGCGTGGAGATCATATAATCAGTTGGGTAGGTTACCTGTGTCTATTGCAGGTCGGTCTGTGGCATGAAGCCCATGGACAACCTTCATGCTGCCAATTAAAGCCCTTTCACAGACAACTAATGCCTCCTTAAGTGCATCACCCTGTGCCACTGGTATTAACCCAGCAGCAGACGTGGGCCTGCCATACAGGGAGCATGACAAGCAACACTTATGGAGGGTTGTTTGGTGGCTCCAAGCCTCATGTTCAAAGGCACTCAGTGCGCAAGTGAGGAATTTGGCATTGAGGTAGAAAGGATCTGTAAAGATCTATACTCCTACCCTTGCCCTAATGCTGCTTCCCCACAGCCTTCCACCTGATATACTGAAAGGGGAAAATGACTCAATTGACTACAAATAAAATAATGGCAATAGAGAAAATGAGGCAGCACCGTGGCTGAGTTGTTAGCACGGCTACTTCGTTGCACCAGGGAACCAGATTGATTCCACCCTTAGGCAACTGTGTGTGGAGTTTGCATATTCTCCCCTTGTCTGCGTGGATTTCCTCCAGGTGCCCTGGTTTCCGTCCACAGTCCAAAGATGTGCAGGTTAAGTGGATTGACCATGCTAAATTACCCATAGTTTCCAGAGATATGTAGGATAGGCAAACTAGCCCTGGGAAATAGCCCATAGAGTCCAGGTTAAGTGAATAGTCATTCGAAATGCAGGATTTCAAGGAGAGAGTAGAGGGTGGGCCTCAGTGGGCTGCTCTTCGGAAGGTTGGTGTGGACTCAATGTGCCAAATGGCCTGCTTCCACATTGTGGGGATTCTACGAAAATAATGGGAGGAAAAATAATCAAAAGGTCAGAGACCTGAGGGTTTCTATTCCAATTATGAGGAGTTGATGAAGAAATTATTTATTCTTTCATGGAATGTTAAATTTCCCAGGCTAGCAGTTTTGTCACATCCCTATTTGCCCTGAATTAAGTGGCTTGTGATGCATTTCGGGGGCAGTAAAGAATCAGTCACAAGTAAAGGTTACAGATTTTCAGTGAGTCAGACGGGTTTTCTCCACAATCAACAATGGTTTGACGATTGCCATTAGATTAGTTTTTAATCCCAGATTGTAGCAATTAAATTTAAATTTCACCATCTGCCATGGTGGATTTTAAACACATGAACATGTCCCCTGTGTATTAGCATAGCCTCTGTGTTACAAGGCCAGAGACGACACCAGTACACCACCATAATAACAAAGTGCGGAGCTAGATGAACACAGCAGGCCGAGCAGCATCTCAGGAGCACAAAAGCTGACGTTTCGGGCCTAGACCCTTCACAGCTTTTGTGCTCCTAAGATGCTGCTTGTCCTGCTGTGTTCATCCAGCTCCACACTTTGTTATCTTGGATTCTCCAGCATCTGCAGTTCCCATTATCACCAGTACATCACCATCTCCCTTTCGGATCTCTAGTCCTGATCTGCCCAAGCCTCATGATTCAGATACTGTTCCTGTGGCTCAGAAAATTGTCATGAGTGTACGTTATTTAGAAAGGGTAGGAGATGAGTCAGAACATTCCAGGCTTCTTGATCCAAATTACAAGAAACAATTGTTAGAGAAGAGCCACTGAACACTTGGCTCAACGCAAAGTGGTCAAAGAAGGAGCATTTATTATGGCCAGGTGATGTCAAACAAATCATTTGTAACAAACCAAATGCGGAAAATAATGAAGTCAAACAGGAATGTTAACATATGCTTTCATAAAGTATGATAACAAGAGGGTGAAATGAATTAAATTGTGAAGATAGCTTGGATATACTCATCTTCCCTTGAAATAAAAAGCTAGTGGGTAATCTAATTGAGATGTTTAAGATGATTAAAGCAGTGCAAAAAACAGAGAAAAGCCAGTTCCTGAGGGATACAGGACTCGGGGTCAGGAACCTTAAGGCAAAACCAGGTCACCTGAGGGGTGGCGTCAGGAAACAGCACTTTAAACAAAATGGAAATCAGGAAATCTCTCCCGGGATTGGGCATCAGTCAAAATTTGCAAAGCCGAAACTGGCTCATTTTTGTTGAAGAAAGATCCTAACAGTATCAGAATCAAACCGGAGAGAGGGAGTTAACATACGTGTAAGTCCTGGCCAGCTGAAGGCAGAAATCCTCAGCATCCTCTGGGCTCTGACACAAGAGTCTGGTTGTTCCTGGGGGAACCGAAAGAACTGCGGATGCTGTAAATCAGACACAAAAACAGAAGTTGCTGGAAAAGCTCGGCAGGCCTGGCAGCATCTATCTAGAGAAATCAGAGTTAATGTTTCAGGTCAGGTGCCCCTTCTTCAGAACTCAGGTGCTACCAGACCTGCTGAGTTTTTCCAGCAATTTCTGTTTTGGTTACCAGGGAGTCCAATAGTTTGGGAGAGGAAAGCAGCAAGTTGGAAAGGAAGAGTGAGTGGTAAAGTGGCAGACAGTTAGAAATCATAAGAGTTCGCAAGCCAGAGGGAGGTAATGAGCTTGGATACCTCAGAGAGGGAAAAGGATTGTCTCCGTTTCTGGCTACCAGTGTGGCAATTTCTGCAGCTTCAGAATGGATCATAACCCACAACCCACACAGCCCACTCTCAAACTGTCAAATTAAAAGTAGAATGGATCACATTGGAAAAAATAGTTGGAGAAGCACTGCCCTCTCTAATTGTTCCCTGAGTATTCTCTTTAAGTGGGCAATTCTTTTCAAACATGTACCCAATCTATTTTGTAAGTTACCCTGGAAATGGTACACAACTCTCTTTCAGGCTGTGTTCCAGATCAAAACAATTCACTCGTTTAGAGAGAAATCATCATCTCTCCTAGGTAATTGTAACCCATTAAAAGTTGCAGGTCAATATGGTGCATTAGATAATTGATAATTAAGTATATTAAACTGTGAATGAATAAATGGTACAAATTCCATAGAAATAACAAAAAGCCAATAACAAAGCCAAGGCAGTTCTCACATTAACACTATTAAAATCAAAACTGTGCATGATTGTATACCTTTGCCTTAAATTTTTAAAAAGTGCAAAGAAATGCACTAATTGCGGTTGACAATTAGGTCCTATTACCTGAACATAGTTGGAAATGCCTTGTTTAATAACATGCTTAATGCTGCTAAGCATCATTTCTTCAACTTGCAAAAGCCATTTCTCCACCATACCCTATAACAGAGAAACCACAACAAATCAAATCACTTTTTAAATCTGATTCCAGACACCTTAGAGTGTGCTTATTTTTCAAAAGCAATGAATGTCAGTGTGCACACCAGCATACTATAGAGACAATTCCCATGATTTCCCAACCATTAAACATAATGGGGACCACCCAAAAATTTTCCAAGACATGTTCTCACCACACATGGGTGGCATCGGCAAGCATAACCTGTGCAACCAGCCCTTGGATTTTCTCCCCCTTCATAGTCAATTGGCAATAAGTGCTATTAAATTTAGCTACGAGTGTCTTTTGGTGCAGTGGAAGTGTCCTCACTTCTGCATAAGCAAGTCCGAGTTCAAGTGCCACCTGGCCCAGAAACATATTGGAACAGGTTAATAAAAAACCCTTTTTTAAATTTAGCCAAGAGCCTACCTACAATTTTGTCCTCGCAAACACTGCCGAGTTTTATTGATCTCATAGACTTTACATGTAATTAGGGGAAAGGCATATTTCAGAAATGGGGGGTTGGTGTAATTCTTCACATAACTCCAATATCTAGGATGTTTTTTCTGACAATAAACAGTGTATAATGGGCTAGCATGTAACTTACTAACTCATTTTGAATCCACCTTTACAGATCCAAGTTATGAACACGATTCCTAAATTATAAGCGCTAAAGGCTGTGCACCTCACTACTTAACATTCAAAGGAATAGGAAAACACAAACTTACTTCTGTAATGCCAGTTCTAAATCAGAGCAATTTTACAACACAACAAAATAATTTCTACTGCTTTGCAGTCAACTTAATTTTTAAACTCCTTGTGGAGAATTAAATTGTATTTTCTACTTTTTTTGTTGTATCACAATCTGTTACATTAATTCAACCAAAGTTTCCCAAACTGAACTTTCCTAAACATGCTAGAATGTGTGAACACATGACAGAATGAACACAGGGAGGATGTTCCCGATGACTGGGGAGTTCAGAACCGGGAATCACAGTCTAACGATAAAGGGTCAGCCATCCAGACTGAGATGAAGAGAAATATCTTCACCGAGCGGGTGGTGAGCCTATGGAATTCTCCACCACAGAAAGTGGTTGAAGCCAAAACATTCAATGTCTTCAAGGTGAGGTCAGGCATTGTTTTTACAGTTGAAGGGATCATAAGATTTGGGAAGAAAACAGGAACAGGGGACCGAGTTGGAATACAAGCCAAGACCACATTGAATAGTGGAACAGGCTTGAAGGGTTGAATGGCCTAGTCCTGCTTCTACCTTCTGTTTTTTTCTTAATCTATTTTTCTCTGTTCTGATAGTTTCAAACTTTGATATCTTTAGCCCAATTCCAGTTATCACCCACGCCACCCCTTGAAATGAAAATCTATCATTCAGGTCACTTTCTGCCGAGTCAGGTCAGCAGAACCAAGAATTTTCCCAAACGCACTCTTGCCTCAGCAGAAATCTTTTTGAAAAATTTAAAATTAAAGGAAGACAGAATAATTAAATTATCATTTTAAAAGGATGATTGAGATACTACAATCGTCAGGCTTCCATTCTATAAGGGTGCAAACCTTTGTCTACATCAGATAGGGATTTTAAAGAAGAGTCTGAGACCCATGTTCAAAAGCATAAATTGATCTTTATTCAAGCTCTTTACTACACGTGGGAGAGAGGCCAGAGATGGCTCCATGTCTGTCTTTCACATGGAGCCCAGTTGCCCTCTTAAGTACAGCTCAGGTCAGAGGTAAGTGACATTTCCTACCCCAATAAAGAATAGGGTAGTTACACATACCACAATGGTTATATGCATAATTGACATCCACACTTGCCACATCCCCTCTGACCTACACATCCAATCCTGTGAATACACGATCAATGATGGACAACTTTATGATCTACCTTTGGTCCTCCCATCATCTCATGATGTTTGCCAGACTCCCAACACCTGTCATTGGGCTCTTATGATTATTGACCAAATTCCAACACTAATTGTTATGTCCTTTCATAGACATTTGCCATCCACATCATATACTTACTTATTACTAATGACTTTCCAAATTTGGTCATGAATTCATTTTGCTGATCTTAGTTCAGAAAATTTTTGAAAAGTTCATTTCTACCAATTGTTACAATATTACTAATATCAGCATTACTTATAAAGTTATACGTAGTTAAACCTAATACTATGATTTTGTGACAAAGCTAACAATTTCAGGAGCAGCTTTCCTCTTATCCAACTTACAAAGGAGCAGTTGTTTACTCTCTCAACCATGGTAACCCTGTTTCAAGTTATTTCTACCACTCTCCCCAGTGATGTTATTTACCTCTTGGTACTCTTACAGGGTTAGCTGTTCATAACTTTTTGTTATTCTGATCTTGCTGGTGGAGAAAAAGGTTTCTTCAAGGCCGTTTATCAAAAATGCATCCAAGTCTAACTGCCTTCAGAAATATAATTCCCCAATATCTAATAAATTTAAACTTCTATTCTCATACAAGTATGTGTCTACTCTAATACGTACTTATTATTATTTAAAAATCATCATCTCAGCTGGATCAAGCTTTTCCTTTCTATTTCATGTAAAAATCAAAAAGCTCAAATCAGATGGTTTTCATCTGGGCTGCATTATCAGAATCTCATTGTTTACTTTTCTTACTAAGACTCAGAGGCATTTTCTTGTGTGTCTGTGAAGGCCATGATTTGAACTGTATGAAATGCTATATCAGTTAAAATTTCCTTTGATTATCTGTGTCAGTTAAAAAGAAAATGCCTAATAGTCATTTTGTCATAGTTCACCCTGAGCAACTACAACAGTCTATAATGTGGGTTCTTCTACAATCAATGCAAGAGCAATGAGACATGGGAAGCAACAATGTACCTTTGCTTTAGCTGGGTTGATCAGTTTGATAATTGGAACAATTTCATTTTCGGAACTGATCATCCCTGTGATTTGAAGCTGATCAGTGAACTGAAGTTTCGCGATCCCTTCAAAGCACTTCTTCAGGTGCGGCTGAACTCGAAGTGGGTCTTTGGTTTCCGAGAGAATCTCAAGCAGTTCATCATTGGACAAGAAAAAGAATCTGGAGTGAAATGCAACAGCAGGACAAAGACATCAAGCAAATGAACTCAACCTGACAACGTTAGACTTTTAATACACAATGCAGAGTGAGGAGGAAGGATTTGTGGGAGTGAGGATGCGGAGCAGGGTTGTATCAGCACAACTACAGCAGTGGGAACCTATCAAAGGAAGGAATAGGAAGACATCTTAGCAAATCTAGTGAGGACAAAGACATCATCAAACCAAGTGCAGTGGAATCAGAGAAAAGTAGGGGAGGAAATGTTCTCAGGGGAAACAATTGGCAAGAGATAAAATCATGAACAATTATACTTGTGTTACAGTAAATTGAGGTGCTTCCTGGTCTATCCCAGGTCTCAAGAATCCCTGTAACTGAACTTCTTTGTGTCCCTCAGACGTGGAAGTTGGGTGATTGGTGCTCCAAAGCTCCCAGTGGATATTGATGTGATATCCAAATTACCCCCAGACTCCTAATTTAGGAGGGGCTCCACGGTGATGGCTAATGGAGCACGTGAATCCCTGAGTGCTATATTTTTGCCAGCAGAACAGGGTATTTGTATTTTTCTTGGGCTCTGAACCACTGGGAGGCTGGATCTGTATCTACTTCAGAATAGAGATAGCTTTATTTGCAGTAGTTCTGAACTTTTAAATGTGATAAAGTAAACAGGGATACTCCATGCTGCACTGCTGCTTGGTTGGTTGTGAATTAACTGTACCTAAGTCTACAGTGCACTCTTCATGTGGGTGAGAGGGCAAATCAATAGCTGATGCAGTATAATTTGGATAAATGTGAAGTTATTCACTTTGGAAGCAAAAACATGAAGGCAGATTACTACCCGAAACACTGTAAATTGGGAGAGGGGAGTGTGTAGCAGGACCTGGGTGTCCTTGTGCACCAGTCGCTGAAGGTAAGCATGCAGATGCAGCAGGCAGTAAAGGAGGTAAATGGTATGTTGGCCTTCATGGTGAGAGGTTTCGAGTACTGATGCAGGGACATGTTGTTGCAGTTAAACAGGGCTTTGGTGAGGACACACCCAGAATGCTGTGCACAGTTTTTGTCTCCTTTTCTGAGGAAGGATGTTCTTGCTCTCGAGGGAGTGCAGTGAAGGTTTACCAGGCTGACTTCAGGCTGGCAGGTCTGATGTACGAGGAGAGATTTGCTAGGTTGGGATTGTTTGTGTTGGAGTTCAGATTAATGAGGAGTTATCTCATAGAGGCATATAAAATTCTAACAGGACTCAACAGGGTAGGTGCTGGGTGGATGTACCTGATGGTGGGTGTGCCAGAATCCGGGGTCACAGTAGGAGGAT